>NW_022631005.1:10841275-11393357 GCF_010015895.1 Lontra canadensis
TATATATAAAATCTCCCACATCTTCTGAATGGAATAGGACCCAGCTTCAAAAAGAATGAAATCTTACCATCTGCAAAGATGTGGATGGATCTAGGTGGATTAAGCTATGCAAAATCAGTAGGACAAGACCAATACCCCATGACTTGAGTCCTGTGGAATTTCACAAAGAAAACAGATGAACATAGTAAGGGGAGAAAGATAGGCCAATGAGGAAACAGACTCGACCTTAGAGCACAAGCCGAAGTTTTCTAGGGAGCAGGGGTGTGGGGGGAAATGTTAAATGTGTGACGGCTCCTAGGGAGGGTATTTGTTGTGATGAGCTCTGGGTGTTCTGTGCAGGTGAGGAATCATGGAATCCTACCCCTGAAGCAAAGGAATTATCACAGCATGGAAACCAATTAGAATTGAAGTCAATGAAGAAAAGAAGACCATGTTCTACTTCAAGAAGAGTGAGGTGAAAATGGAGTGATTTTTGCTCTCCTGTTCTGTGGATGATCATTTTCAAACACACTGCGGTAGGATACACTAGTTTCTGATTGCATGAGGAGTCCTCAGGAAGCTGCCACGAAAGATTCAGATGTCAGAGCACGTACATGTTCCATTGATTTGTTACTTACAGTTTGCCCGGGTAGAAAGGGAAGTGGAGAGAAATAGGACAGAAGAGGAAAGGAGGTGTTAACCATTCAGGAGGTGGCCTTCTCCCTTTCTCATGAAAGCCCTGGGCCAGTGTAAATTTAGAAGGAGGGGGGATCCCAGATCTTTGCGGCAGACAGGGGAGTTCTGGGTCTGCCTAGAGTCGACGGGGTTCCCTGAAGAGAGCTGAGCTAGGGGCATGGCAGGCCTGAACTGCTGGTGTTGAGGTGGGCTGCCTGAGGGGCTGAGTCAGGCGGCACATCAGGCTCTGGGTTTGTCGCTGGGGCCTGCAGAATGTGGGGGAGTCCTCAGGAGGCCATGCTGGTTTCTCTGGCTCTGAGGGTTCTGTACAGATCCAAATGGACTGGTTTCCTGCTGGGTGGCAGGCAGACTCCTATGGTGTGGCTCCAGGGTTCCCAATCTAGAGAGCTTGGGTGACAGGTCCCTCGGGAAGGAAGCCCAAAAACACAATTTAGGGTTATGGCCTAGGGACATGGTAGGCCTGATCCCCTGGCACTGAGGCGGGATCCCCTCGGGGTTGAGTTGAGGGACTGCATCCGGAGGTGTGGCAGAATCGGGGTTTGTGGCCAGGGGGGCTACTGATGATGGGGGTGGCTTTAGGGGGGCATGCAGGTTTCTACCTCTCTGAGGGATCTGCAGAGCTCCAAATGGCACGGTTTTCTCCCATGTGGCAGTTGGATTCCTGGGTTGTCACTCAGGGGTCCTTAATCTGGGGAGTTTTGGGGCTAGGCCTCTTGGGATGGAAGCCTGAAAACAGAAAGTAGACTTAGGGTTAGGGCCTAGGGGCATGGCAGGCTCGATCTGCAGGTGCTGAGGCAGGCTCCCTGATGGGCTGACCTGAGGCTGGGAATCAGGCAGCATGCCTGACTTCAAGTTTGTGTCCAGGGTGTCCACAGAAGCTGGGGGTGGACTCAGGGTGGCATGCAGGTTTCTTCCTCTTTGAGGGTTCTGCACAGCTCCAAATGGTACAGTTTCCTCCCATGTGGCAGGCACAGTCTTGAGGTGTCACTGAGGCATCCTTAATCTGCGGGACTTGGGGGCCAGGCCTTTTGGGATTGAAGCCAGAAAACCCAAACTAGGGTTAGGGTTAGGGCCTAGGGCCATGGCCGATCCGATCTGCCAGTTCTGAGGCAGGCTCCATGGTGGGCTAAATTGAGGGCAGGCATCAGGTGGCACGATGGACTCCAGGTTTGTGTCCAGGGTGGCTGCAGAAGCTGGGGATCCCTCAGGCGACATGTAGGTTTCTCCCGCTCTGAGGGTCCTGCCCAACTCCAGAAGGCACCTTTCACTCTGGGTGGCAGGTGGAGTCCTGGGGTAAGACTCAGGGGTCCCCAGTCTGGCAAGGTTGTGGGCCAGGCCTCTGGGCATGGAAGCCTGTACACTCCACCTATGGTTAGGTTAGTAACTTGGGGCATGACAGGCCCGATCTGCTGGAGCTGAAGCAGGCTCCCCCCCAAGGGCTGAGTTGTGGACATGTGTCCAGCAGTGCACCAGATCTGGCTTTGTGGCCAGGGGGGTCGTGGATAGTGGGGGTGGCTTTAGGGGGGCATGAAGGTTTCTCCCTCTCTGAGGGTTCTGCACAGTTCCAAATGGCAACATTGTGATCGAGGCAGCCATCAGAGTTCCAGCATGAGTCTTAGGGATCCCCAGTCTTGCAGGGTTGAGGCCAGACCTCTGGGAATGGAAGTCTGGCCACGCCACCTAGGGTTATGGTTAGGGTTTATTGGCATGGCAGATCCGATCTGCTGGCGCTGAGGCAGGCTCCCCTCGGGGCTGAGTCAAGGACAAGGGTCAGGAGGCACATCATGCTCTGAGTTTGTGACCAGTAAGGCTGCCGAATTTTGGGGTGGCCTCAGGGAGGCAAGCAGGTTTCTCCTGGTCTGAGAGTTCTGCACAGCTCCAAACAGCACAGATTCCTCCTGGGTGGCAGGCAGACTCCTAGGGTGTGGCTCTGGGGTACCCAATATAGAGGGCTCAGGGGACAGGACCCTGGGGATGGAAGCCTGAAAACCCAACCTAGGGTTGGAGCGAGGGCCTGGGGGCATGGGAAGCCTGATCCAGCAGTGGCGGAATGGGCACCCCAGGGGATGAGTAGTGGGAGGCATTGGCCTCGCGTGTACCTGCCTCATAAAGCGCTTTTTGGTGGGGTTTGGGCTGCAACTGCTCAGGACCAGGGGCCAGGCCCAGGCGGCAACCATGTGGGTCCGCGCTGCCAGAAGCGAATTCGCCGGGGACTTTCCAGCCAGTTCTAAAGAGCTTTCTGCCCAAATTGCTATCTATTTGGGCAGAAAGCTTGTGAGAATTGGCTGGCACTGGGTGTCGATTTGGGCTGAGCTGGCACCCACAGTCTAGAGCACTCTCTTGCTAGGTGCCTGTTGCAGCCATGCAGGAACATGGGTTGGGCCCATGCGACTCCCGCGTGGGACCCCGAGAGTGTAGCTTTCCAGGTACAGATTTGAGGGAGGGGGTCCAGCTGAGTGTCAGCCTCTGTGTTTGCGGCTCTGTTGGGCATGGAAAGTGGGGATGGCCTCAGGGGGAGATGCAGGCTCCTCCCACTCTGAGGGTTTTGTGCAGCTCCAAAGGGCTTGGTTTCCTCCTGGATGGCAGGCGGAGTCTGGAGTGTGGCTCAGGGGTCCCCAATCTGGAGGACTCCAGGGATAGGCCCCTGGGGATGGACCCTGAAAACCCAACCGAGGGTTAGAGCCAGGGACTAGGGGCATGGCAGGTCTGATCCGCGAGCACTAGTGCGGGCAACCCAGTGGACTTAGTAGTGGAAGGCATTGGCCTGGTGTGTGCTTGGCTCGTCGAGGGCTTTCTTGCAGGGATCAGACCGTGACCACTCAGGACCCCAGGCCAGGCCCAGGTGTTAGCCCTGTGAGCCCACGCTCCGGAAGCAAATTCAAAGGGGGTTTTCCAGCCAATTCTCATGAGCTTTCTGCCTAAATTGATATCGATTTGGGCAGAGAATTGGCTGGCGTTAGATGGCGATTCGGGCCCTCTGTCTAGAGTGCTTTCTCACCAGGTGCGTGTCATGGCCATCTGGGAACATGGGCCGCGCCCATGTGTCTCCTGCGAGGAACCCCCCTGCAGGGGAGCTTTCAAGGGGTAGAGTTGAGGGAAGGGTCCGGCTGAGCGTCAGCTTCCGTGTTTGCGGCCTAGTGGGGTGCCAAATGTGGGGGGTGGTCTCAGGGGGGGCGTGCAGGATTCTCCCGCTCTGAGGGTTTTGCACAGATCCGAACAGCACACTTTCCACCTGGGTCGCAGGCAGAGTCCTGGGGTGTGGCTCAGGGTTCCCCAATCTGGAGGGCTCGAGGGATAGGCTCCGGCGGATGGAAGCCTGAAAACCCAACCAAGGGTTAGGGCCAGGGCCTAGGCACATGGCAGGCCCGATCTGCTAGCGCTGGGATGGGCACCCCAAGGGGCTGAGTCATTGTTCTCCCATGTGGTTGCCTTGTTAATGGCTTTCTTGCATGGTTCGGGCCACTACCACTTGGGACTCCAGGCCAGGCACTCACAGAGTCCTTGGGGGCCCTCGCCTCTAGAAGCGAGTTCTCTGGGGTTTTCCGGCCAATTCTCAAGAGCTTTCTGCCCAAATTGATACCGATTTGAGAATTGGCTGGCTTTGGGCGGCAACTTGGGTTGCTGGAGCCTGTGGTCTAGAGCGCTTTCTCGCTAGGTGCATGCCGTGACCATCCAGGAACAAGGGCTGAGCACACGCGGCTCTCTCAAGGGCCCCCACGCAGGGCAGCTTTCTGGGGGCAGAAAGGATGGAGAGGTGCCGGCTGAACGTTAACCTCCGTGTTTGCAGCCCAGTGGGTCACTGAAGGTGTGGGTGGCCTCAGGCTGGGAATGCAGGCTTCTCCCGCTCTGCGAGGTTTGTGCAGAATCGTATGGCACACTTTCCACCTAGGTGGCAGGCAGAGTCCTGGGGTGTGTCTCAGTGGTCCACAATCTGGAGGGCTTGAGGGACAGGCCTTTGGGGATAGAAGCCTGAAAACCCAAGTGAGATTTAGGGACAGGGCTTAGGGGTATGGTAGGCCTGAACTGCCAGTGCCAGGGTGGGCACGCAGGGGGCTGAGTAGCGGGAGGCATATCCCCGCATGCACCTGCCTCATAGAGGGCTTTCTTGCAAGGTTCGGGCCGTGACCACTCGGGACCCTAGGCTAGGCCCAGAGGCGGCCCTGCAGGCCTGCACTGACAGAAGCGAGTTTGCCAGGGGTTTCTGCCCAAGTCAATATCAATTTGGGCAGAAAGCTCGTGAGAATTGGCTGGTGTTGGGCAGTGATTCAGGCCATGTTGGGGCACACGGTCTAGAGAGCTTTCTCGCTAGGTGCGTGTCATGACCATCCGGGAACACGGGCATGCCTGAGCAGCTCCCGTGTGGGCCCCTGTGCAGGGGAGCTTTCCTGGGGCAGAGTTGAGGGGCAGTTCCAGCTAAGCATCTACCTCCATGTTTGGGGCCCAATGGGGTGCTGAAGGTGTGGTGGCCTCAGGGTGGGCATGCAGCTTTCTCTTGCTCTGAGGGTTTTGTGCAGATCTGAACAGAATCTATGATCCACTTGGGTGTCATAAGGAGTCCTGGGGTCTTGCTCAGGGGTCCCCTATCTGGAGGGCTTGAGGGACAGGCCCCTGGGAATGCAATCCTGAAAACCCAACCGAGGGTTAGAGCCAGAGCCTAGGGGCATGGCAAGCCTGATGGGGCAGCACCGGTGCGGGCAACCCAGGGGGCTGAGTAATGGGAGGCATTGTCCTTGTGTGCACCTGCCTAGTAGAGGGCTTTCTCACAGGGTTTGGGCCTCGACCACTTGGGCCCTCGGGCCAGGCCCAAGTGGTGGTCCTGGGTGCCAGCACAGCCAGAAGCAAATTCGCTAGGGGTTTTCCAGCCAGTTCTCATGAGCTTTGTGCCCAAATCGACATGGGTTTGGGCAGAAAGCTTGAGAGAATTGGCTGATGTTGGATTGCGACTCGGGCCACTCTGGCTCCCGTGATCTAGAACGCTTTCTTGCTAGGTGGGAGTCGTGGTCATCCTGGAACACGGGCTGAACCCACACAGCTCCCATGAGGGACCTTGTGCAGGGGAGATTTTTGGGTGTAGAGTTCAGGGAGGGGGTCCGGCTGATCTTCAGTCTTTGTGTTTGAGGCCCGGAGGGGTGCCAAATTTGGGGGTGGCATCAGGGAGGGCATGCAGGTTTCTCCTGCTCTGAGGGTTTTGCGCAGCTCTGAACAGCATAGTTTCTTCCTGGGTGGCAGGCGGAGTCCTGGGGTGTAGCTCAGGTTTCCCCGATCGGGGGGACTCCATGGACAGACCCCTGGGGATGGAAGCCTAAAAACCCAAAGGAGGGTTAGGGCCAGGGCCTAGGGGCATGGCAGGCCTGATCCACAAGCACTGGGGTAGGCACTGCAGGGGGCTGAGTAGCGGGAGGCATTTGTCCTCATGTATGCCTGCCTTGTAAAAGGCTTTCTTGAAGGGTTAATGCTGTGACCACTCAGGACCCCAGGCTGGGCCCAGGAAGGCCTGCGCCACAAGAGGTAAGTTTGCCGGGGCTTTTCCGGCCAATTCTCATGAGGTTTCAGCCCAAATCAATATCAATTTGGGCAGAAAGCTCATGAGAATTGGCCAGCTATGGGTGGCGATTCTGCTGGCGCTGGAGCCCATGGTCTAGAGCACTTTCTTGGTAGGTGCATGTCACGGCCATCTGGAAACAGAGGCTGGGCCCACATGGCTCATGCAAGAGACTCCTCACAAGGGAGCTTTCAGGGGCAGAGTTGAGGGAGGAGGTCTGGCTGAGCATCAGCCTCTGTGTTTGCGGCCCAGTGGGGTGCTGAAGATGGGGGTGGCATTGGGGGAGGCAAGCAGGTTTCTCCCTCTCTGAGGATTTTAAGGAGCTCTGAAAGGCACAGTTTCCTTGTATTTGGCAGGCGGAGTCCTGGGGTATGGCTTAGGGGTCCCCAATCTGGAGGACTCCAGGGATAAGTCCCTGGGGACAGAAGCCTGAAAACCCAGATGAGGGTTAGGGCCAGGGCCAGGGCCTAGGGGCATGAGAGGGCCAATCCATCAGCGCTAGGGCAGACACCCTAGGGTGCTGATTAGCGGCGGAAGCCATTGGCCTCATGTGTGCCTGGCTCATACAGGGCTTTCTCAACAGGGTTAGGTCCGTAACCTCTCCTGTCCTGGGCCAGATCCAGGGGGTGCCCTACACGCTGCCAGAAGCAAGTTCGCCAGGGGATTTCTGGCCAATTCTCATGAGTTTCTACAAACTGATATTGATTTGGGTAGAAATCTCATGAGAATTGGCTGGCGTTGGGCGATGATTTGGGCTGTGCTGGTGCCAGTTGTCTAGAGCGCTTTCTTGCTAGGTGCATGTTGCGGCCATCTGGGAACACAGGCCGGACCCATTTGACTCCCCTGAGGGCCACAGCTGAGGGGAATTTTCCAGGGCCACAGTTGAGGGAGGGGCTTAGACCAAGCCCCAGGCTCCATGTTGGTGGCCTGGTGCAGCACTGAAGGAGGGGTGGCCTCTGGGGGCATGCTGGTTTCTCCCACTCTGAAGGTTTTGTGCAGCTCCAAACAGCATGGTATCCTCCTGAGTGGCAGGCAGAGTCCAGGTTGTGGCTCAGGGGTCCCTAATCTAGAGGGCTTGGGGGCCAGGCCTCTTGGGACGGAAGCCTGAAAACCCAACTTAGAATTAGGGTTAGGGGCTAGGGGCATGGAAGATCCAATCTGCCAGCGCTGAGGTGGGATACCTGGGGGCGGTTTTAAAGACCGGCATCTCAGGGTGCATCAGGCTCCAGGCTGGTGACCAGGGACGCCGCCGAAGTTTGGGGTGGCCTGAGGGAGCCATGCAGGATTCTCCCTCTCTGGAGTTCTGCGCAACTCCGGATGGCAGTTTCCATCTGGGTGGCAGGCAGACACCTGAGGTGTGGGTCTGGGGTCCACAATCTGGAGAGCTTGTGGAACAGGCTCCTGGGGACAGAAGCCTGAATACCATAGGGTTCTGATTAAGGCATAGGGGCATGTCAGGCCGTCTTAAGGCTGGGGAATGTCTCCCAGCACTGAGACAGGCACTCCAGTGGGCTGAGTAGATGGAGTGTTTGGCCACATATGCGCATGGCTTTTAGAGCACCTTCTCAAAGGGTTTGGGCAACACCACACAGGACAATGATTTGGGCACCAATTTGGGCAGAAAGCTCGTGAGAATTGGCCTGCGCTGGGTGGTGATTCAGATGGTGCGCCGGCCCCGTGCTGGGAGCACTTTCTCGCTAGTTGCATGTAGTGGCCTTGCGAGACTGTGAGCGGGGCCACGATGCTCCCTGAGGGTCCCTGCAGAGGAAAGCTCCCCAGGGGCAGAGTTGAGGTAGGGTATGAGCATTAGCATCAGCCTCTGGGTTTTTTTGGCAGCAGGGGGTGCCAAAGGGCATTATGGCCTGAGGTGGGCATGCAGGTTTCTCCCACTCTGAGTTTCCTGCAGCACCTGTCGGTGCCGAGGCCTCAGCGGGTGGAAGGCTGAGAACCCAGCCCTGGGTTAGGGTTCAGGCCTAGGGATATGACAAGCCCACCTGCCGGTGCTGAGGCGAGCTCACTGGGGGGCTGAGTAGAAGGCGGGATGGGCCGGCATTTGGAGGCTAACCGGGCCACTTGTGCACCCGGCATTTAGAGCGCTTTCTCGCAGTCTTCAGGCAACACCACACAGGACCCTGGGCCATGCCCAGGCCGTTCCCCAAAGGCACGCGCTGTTGGAAGTGAGTTTGCCGGGGTTTTCCAGCCAATTGTCATGAGCTTTCTGCCCAAATCAACACCGATTTGGGCAGCAGGAAGTGAGAATTGGCCGGTGCTGGGCAGTGATTTGGGTTGCTTGCTGGCTCTGTGCTGGGAGCGCTTTCTCACTAGGGGTGTGTTGGGGCCATGCAGGACTGAGAGCAGAGCCCACGTGGTTGGCCCTGGCTGAGGAAGGCTCCCCCGGGGCAGATTTGAGGGAGGTGGTGTGCATTAGCATAGGGCTCTGGCTTTTGTTGGCAGAAGGGGTCGAGGAAGGTGAGGGTGGTCTGAGGTGGGCATGCAGTTTTCTCCTGCTCTGATTGTTTCCTGCAGCTCCCAAGGGCACGGTTTCCTCCTGGTGGCAGGCAGAGTCCAGCAGTATGGCTCAGGGGTCCCCAATCTGGAGGGCTTGAGGGCCAGGCTTCTGGGGATGGAAGCCTGAGAACCCAGCCCTGGGTTAGGGTTCAGGCCTAGGTACATGGCAGGCCCCACCTGCCGGTGCTGAGGCAGGATCCATGGAGGGGGGGGGGCTGAGTAGAAGGCAGGTTGGGCAGGCATTCGGAGTGTCCTGGGCTGTGCATGCACCCAGTGTTTAGAGAGCTTCGGGGGTGCCGCCTGGACACGGCGCAGGGTCCTGCGTGGTGTCACCAGAAGCCTGCGAGAAGGCACTCTAAAAACTATGTGTACACGTGGGCAAAGACCCTGTCAATTCAGCCCCCTGGAGTGCCCATCTCAGTGCTGGGAGACCGGACCTGACATGCCCCATGCCTTAATCAGAACCCTATATTGGGTATTCAGGCTTCTGTCCCCAGGGGCCTGTCCCCCAAACTCTCCAGATTGTGGACCCCAGACCCACACCTCAGGTGTCCGCCTGCCACCCAGATGGAAACTGCCATCTGGAGTTGTACAGAACTCTCAGACGGGGAGAAACCTGCATGGCTCCCTCAGGCCACCCCAGCATTCAGTGGCTCCCCTGGTCACCAACCTGGAGCCTGACGGTCCCCATGATACCTGTCCTCAACATGGCCCACTGGGGATCCCACCTCAGTGCTGGCAGATTGGGCCTGCCATGCCCCAGACCCTAATTCTAAGTTGGGTTTTCAGGCTTCCATCCCAAGAGGTCTGGTCCCCAAGCCCTCCAGATTGGGGACCCCTGAGCCATTTAACATTCCCTGCTAGCGATTTCCTAAGGAGGAAATGGAAAACCTGTGGGATAATCTAACTTACCCAGCATCAGGCAAGAATTTCACCACCAGGTTCCTGACACTAAGCCCCTTGAAGCCACCAGCATGCCTCTATCCAGGAGAATTCCCGAAGACTCTCCTTCTGATTTCAATGCCCACAAAACGGGGTGTTCCTGGCCTGAGTTCCTGGATGGCTGCAACACACACCTAGCCAGAAAGTGATCTCAACAGCAGGTGAGAGTGTGGCTTGAATCGCTGCACAATGCTGGCCTATTCTCACAAGTTTCTGCCCAAATCAATATCGATTTGGGCAGAAACCTTGTGAGAATTGGCCAGAAACCCTCTGCGAACTCCTTTCTGGCTACGTGGGCCTTCAGGAGAGCTGACCGGGCCTGGCACGAGGTCCCACGTGGTGGTGGCCCAAACACTGCAAGAAAGTACTCTACATGCCTCGTGCACATATGGCCTGGGTCGCCTGTGAATGTCTGCCAATCCCCCCCTCTACTCAGCTCCCCGGGAGGCTGCCTCAGCAACGGCAGCTAGGGCATTCCATGCCCCTAGCCCCAACCCTAAGCCTGGGATGGGTTCTCAGGCTTCCGAGAGCCAGAAGGCTCTCAGTCCCTAGAGACCTGGCCCTCAAGCCCTCCAGTTTGGGGAACCCTCAGCCACACCGCAGGACTCCGCCTGCCACCCAGGAGGAAGCCGTGCCCTTGGGACTGCAGGAAACACTGAGCTGGAGAAACCCACATGCCCACCTCAGGCCACCCATACCTTCGGTACCCCTTTCTGTCAACAAAAGTCGGAGCCCTACACTAATGCTCACCCACTTCCTCAAATCTGACCTGGGGAGCTTTCCTCTGTGGGGGCCAGCATGAAGCCCCGTGGGCCCAACTTGCAGTTCTGCACGGCCCCAACATGCATCTAGCAAGAAAGCACTCCCAACACCATGCCAGCCCGCAACCCAAATCACTGCCAAGTGCCGGCCAATTCTCACGAGCTTTCCGTCCAAATTCCTGTCAGTTTGGGTGGAAAGCCCCGGCAAACTTGCTTCTGGCGGCGGGGGCCTTCAGGGGAGCCGCCTGGGCATTGCCCCGGGGTCCTGCGTGGTTGCGCCCAAAGCCTGCAAGAGAACGCTCTAAACCCCAGGTGCATGCGCAGCCGGAAGCCGGGTACCCTCTGAATGCCTGCCCAGCCCACGGGGGATCCCGCATCAGCACCGGCAGGTGTGGCCTGCCCCTAGGCCAAAGCATAACACAGGGTTGGGTTCTCAGGCTTCCGTCGCCAGAGGCCTGGCCCTCAATCCCTCCAGACTGGGGACCCTTGAGCCATACCACAGGGCTCCTCCTGCCACCCAGGAGGAAAGATACCATTGGGAGCTTCAGGAAACACTCAGAGCGGGAGAAACCTGCACGCCCACCTCAGGCAGCCCTCACCTTTGGAGTCCCCTTCTGCCAAAAGAAGCTGGAGCCTGAGGCTCAGGCTCACAACCTAACTCAACTCTGCCCCTGGGGACCTCGCCTCTGTGGGGGGCCTCCAGGAGCAGGTGGGCCCGGGTTGCAGTCTCGCATGGCCGCAACATGCCCCTAGCTAGAAAACGCTCTCAGCACGGGGATGGCGTGTGGACCGAATTGCCACCCAATGCCAGTCAATTCTCAGGGGATTTCTGCCCAAATCAATGTCGATTTGGGCAGAAGCCTCCTGAGAATTGGCCGGAAAGCCCTGTCAAACTCGTTTCTGGCAGTGGGGGCCTTCGGTGCAGCTGCCTGGTCCCGGCCTGTGGTCCTGTGTGGTGTCGCTGGAAGCCTGTGGAAAGTGCTCTAAATGCCAGTTGTAGGAGTGGCCCAGGTCTCCTTGAATGCCAGGGTAACCCACCCTCTACTTAAGCCACCCCAGGGAGCCCGTTTCAGCAACAACAGGTGGGCCCTGCCAGGCCCCTAGGCCCGAACCCCAACCCTGGGTTAGGTTCTCATACTTCCATCCACAGAGTCTTGGCCCTGAACCCCTTCAGATCGGGGATACTTGAGCCACATCCCAAGAGAACATTTGCCCCCAAGGAAGAAACTGTGCCATTTGTAGCTGCGCAGAACTCACAGAATGGGAGAAACAGCCTGCCCCCTGAGGCCACCGCCAACTTCCATGGCCCCTTGCCACAAACCCAGAACCTGAAGCCCTGACAGCTGCCCTCCACTCAGCACCCCAGCGATCCTGCCTCAGCACCTGCAGATCTTTCCTGTACTCCCAGACTCTCATGGGACTTTTCATGGGGAATATTCTCACTATCATCTTTTTTCCTTTCATGGGCAGGGGCTGGGGTCAGGTAGGATAGATCCCAGTGTCTTCCCAGTCTGCCACTGGAAAAGAAGAGCCCTCTCTCCCATTATCCATCATGTTGCAGACCTGGGGTGTGGAAAGCTATACCGCCCATGGGCCAAATGGACCTCCCCCCATGTTCTTGCAATCAAGTGTCTCTGGAACATTAGTTATGGATAGTCTGTGGCTGCTTTTAAGCCACAATGCAAGAGTGGAGTCATTGCCAGAGACATCACATGGACTGCAACACCTCACAGAAAATCTTTACAGAAGAATTCCCAAAAAAGTCTGTGCTGATCCCTGGTCTCAAAGATCCTAGAATCATGTCCCTTCTTTGAGTAGAACGTAGTGCCTTCTGGGTCATATCTAATTTCTTCACCCCTAGAGGCAAGGACGTCCATCCTTTTAGCCAGAACACCATCTCCATCCTCCTCTATTGACACCTTGAATGGCATGTCTACAGGTCTGCAGCCCAACAGGAATTCACTATCGTTTCCATGGTACTGATGCCCAGAAATGGAGGCGTAAGTGTGAACTTGTGAGTGTGAGCATGTGTTTCCTCTTTGTTAGCCACAGTGTGCAAGGAGAATACAATACAGCAGTGTGCTTTCTGTCCCACAGGAACAGCCATGCAATGTGGTTCCATAATGATCTTGGAAGGAAGCCACCTTCAGAGAATAAACTTCATCTGGAAGGACTCCCAAGTCCCTTGTCCTGGACACTAGGTTCCATCGAGGCTGGGGGCACACAGAAGGACAGAAAGTCTCCATGCCCGTCAGGGTTTTGAGGGATGCCTGCTGTTCCAGGACAAAAGATCCTAAACCATTCATCTGCCTGTCACCCAGCCAGGCATTTGTGACAGAGATCTATTCCAAGCAGAAAGGACAGAGCGAGAGACAACAAATGACAGCCTTGTGTGGCAAGTGCTATGACGAGGGACACTCAGGAGGACTGGTAGTGTGGAGGGTTGGCCAGACCTGGGGGTAGAAGAACAGGGAACACTGTAGGAGGGTAATCACAGCTGTGTCACGACTGGAGCTGCACAGGGTTGGCCAAACCGGGGGTGCAGGGGGACCAGGGGTGCTCCAGGAGGATGTCACAGCTGTGCCCTTGGGTGACTACACATGTCAGCATGACTGGGCATTGGCCAGATGGGAAATGACAGCATGGGCGAGGGGCGGTGTCCCTAAACTATCTTCTGCAAGGCAAAAGTTCAGTAACGAGATTTCTTTCAGTAAGATTTCATGTCACATGCATCCATGAGTCCCTAAAGCTCATTGTGTAGAACATGAAGTACCCAGTTGGCCATGACTTTCAAACCTGACGTGCTGGGGGTAGAGCACACTTGATATTTCTTTTTGTTACTTTCAGAGTAGCAACTTTTCAGACTTTTCCCGCTTTCATCTCCAACCCCAAGACAGGGAACAAAGGCAACACATATCTACACTACAAAATGTCAACAGAAATCTACAAACCCAAGTTCTCACAAGAGCTGAAGTTTCAGGACCTGGGTGACAGAAAGGGAGGCCAATAGCAAGGAACTAAAGGAACACGTCATGTGCATGTGAGCTGGCCCACTTCTCTACCTGTCGGAAGCAAGCCGTGCCTGACAGGAGGGAGTCCCACCTGCACCTGGTCTGTTTGCTGTCCTTGACCAGAGCAGAAGATGGGCTGAGCTGGGTGTGGCTGTCTGGGGGAGATGGCCAGCTGGCCACAGATGCTACCTGCCAAGTACCTATAGGACCAGCTCCTGGTCCTCAGTTAAGATGAAACAATCATTATGTGTAGTGACCTATTTCCGGGGACAGGCCATGTGCTCAGTACTTCGGTGAGTATATCCTCTCCCACTGTATTTTTAAAAAACACCTTAGGCAGGTAAGACTGACATACACAAAGCTGTCCATAGTTAATATATGTAACTTGACCCTGACCCTAACCCTAATATCTACTTAAGATATACTCGATTTAGAATATTGCTCATATGGGGCGCCTGGGTGGCTCAGTGGGTTAAGCCTCTGCCTTCAGCTTGGGTCATGATCCCGGGGTCCTGGGATGGAGCCCCGCATCGGGCTCTCTGCTCAGCAGGGAGCCTGCTTCCCTTCCTCTCTGCCTGCCTCTCTGCCTGCTTGTGATCTCTGTCTGTCAGATAAATAAATAAAATCTTAAAAAAAAAGAATATTGCTCATAAATTAGAGGATGGTTTTTAGGAGATAAGGAATTCACGGACCAACAATCTTCCATCTTATTCTCCCTTGAATCTGGTGAATAGGAACACATTCGGCCACGTGCTATCTGGAGAGTGGCCACACGGGGGCAACAGTGAGTAAGCATTGCCCCAAATCGCACTGCAAAGCCAATTCTTCCTTCATCCTGTCAAACATTGTTCATTCAATGTTTACAGGTCATTGTATAGATGCTGAAAAGTGTAACTCTGCTAAAATTTTTAAAAACCAAATGAATTCTTTCAACCTATTAAGAATAGAAGATGTCTTCTAAAATCTTGGACTTGGAGAGCAGGTGAAAGCCCAGGGGCCCGGGAAAGGGCTATTACTATGGAATCTATTCAGGTCTACTTAGGAAACAAGGATGGCTTCTATTCCACTTCTTTTCAGGAAGAATTTGTGTCAACTAACAGCACTGAATCCACACCAATAAAAGAATGCAAAAATGGTGCAGCTCAGAGGGACACAAAGGAGAATCAACAGCTTCCAGAAGCAGAGAAGTAGCCACACCCAGGAACAAAGAAGATGTACCATGAAGCTCTGCTCAGGCCAGTTGGCATTTCTGTAGATCCTCTGGAGCTAGAATGTCCCAGTACCCCTGGGGGTCATGGGTCAGGCAGAGTGCACACTCTGATGCTGCCCTGTGGGAACCTGTGACAAGCCTCCTGATCCCTTCCTCCACGAGACACCCCCTACCTCCTAACGACTCCAGCCTGCTTCTTGGAACTCCTATTTCTCTTTCTGACCCCATCCTTCACTTTTCCCATCACTGCCGTCATATAGTGTACATTGAACTACTTACTATTCTGTCATTTACGTGTTTTTGGTCATGTTTGCTGTGAAACGATACCTTGCATCATCTACCCTGATGTAGAATCCCTTGTCGTATTGCCTGATTTCGCTGGGCCCTCACAGTGTCATGAGGCTAGTGCTCTGGGCAAGGTCCTCACTAAGCCAGCTCAGCAGTTGCAGTGAAGGCCTAACCCAGGCACTGCTATTTGTGTGCAAGTAAGGCAGCAAAGCCAAAACCTTCATTTGGGTTCAGGATTGCTCATGGCCTTTCAGCCACATCAGATGGCCTGGGGGCACACTCTGAAGACACTTGCTAGTCCAGTGTTGCCCTGGGAATCTCCATGGAACAGCCATTGTGTGTAATGGGGGAACTCCATAAGAGCAGGGACTATGGGAGTCAGAACACCTGAGATAGAATCCATCTTGGAGATAGCCCAGAACTTAAAAACATTTAAAAATAGACTACCTTATGACCCAGCAATTGTATTACTTGGTATTTACCCCAAAGATACAGATTGAGTGAAAAGTAGTAGTACCTGCCCCCCAATGTTCATTGCAGCATTATCTGCTCTAGCCAAACTATGGAAATAGCCCAGATGTTCATGGACAGATGAATGGATAAAGAAGATGTGGTTCATATCTACAATGGAATATTATTCAGCCATCAGAGAGGATGAAAACTTACCATCACATCCACCTGGATGGAACTAGAGGGTATTATGCTCAGCGAGATAAGTCTATCAGAGAAAGACAATCAGCACATGGGTTCACTCCTATGTGAAATAGGAGAAGCACCACAGAGAATCAGAGGGTAAGGGAGGGAAAACTGAATACGAAGTCATCAGAGAGGGAGAAAAACCATGAGAGACTTTTCATTACAGAAACAAACAGAGTTGCTAGAGGGGAGGTGGATAGGGATTAGGGTAACTGGATGATGGGCATTGAGGAGGGCATGTGATGCATTGAGCACTGGGTGTTATTCACACCTGATCTATTATTGAACACTACATCTGAAACTAATGATGTACTTACTATAGGTTGGCTCATCGACATTCAGTTAAACAAAAAGAACTCAAGCAAACACTTCTAAAAATCTATATGGAACCATCAAAGATACTGAACTGCCAATGCAATGTTGAGAAAGAAAAAGCTGGATGAGTCTGGATGAAATCTGGATGAATCTGGATGAAATTCCAGATTTCCAAGTTATATTTCAAAGCTGTAGTCATCCTAACAGTATGGCACTGGCACAATAATACACACAGCGACCTAGAGAATAAGAGAGAAGCTCAGATATAAACCCGCAATGGTGTGGCCAATTAGCATTCCCCAAAGCAGGCAAGAATATCGAAAAGGAAAAGGACAATCTCTACAACAAATGGTGTTGGGAAAACTGTACCTCTACTCATAGAAGAATGCAATTACTTTGCTTCCTTACACCATACAGACACATAAACTCAAAACAGTTTCAAGACCTTAATGGAAGACCTGAAACCATAAAAATCCTACAAGAGGGCACAGACAGTAACTTCTTGACATGGACCAAAGCAACATTTTTCTAGACTGTCTCCTGAGGCAAAGGGAATAAAAGAAAAAATAAACAAATGGGACTATATTGAAATAAAAAGTTCCCGCACAGCAGAAGAACTAGGAAGAAGTAATAATAATAAGACAACCTACTAAAAGGGAGAAGATATTTGCAAATATCCTATGCAGTAAAGGGACAGCGTCCAAAATATGTGGAGTGGATACAACTCAACACCAAAAAACAAACAATCCAATTAAAAAAGAGTCTGAAGACATGAACAGATATTTCTCCAAAGAAGAAATACAGATGGCTAACGGTCCCATGAAAAGATGTTCACCATCACCCGACCTCAGGAAAATGCAAATCAAAAGTATAATGAGATATTGCCACATACTATCAGAATGGCTCCCATCAACAACACAAGGAACAACAGGTGCTGGGAGGATGTGGAAAAAGAGGACCCTCGTGCACTGTAGGTAGAAAGGCAACCTGATGCAGCCACTGTGGAAAACAGTATGGAGGGTCCTCAAAACGTTAAAAATAGAACTACCGTAGGATCCAGCAACCACACTATTGGTTATTTACCCAAATCATATGAAAAAGACAACACAAAAGGATACATGCACCCCTATGTTTCCTGCAGCATTATATACAAGATCACGATATGCAAGCAACTCAAATGTCTGTTGATAAATTGATAAATGAGATGAGAGATGTGTACACACACACACACACACATGCGCACACACACACACACACACACACACACACACACACAGTGGAACATTACTCAGCCAGAAAAAGAATGAAATCTTGCCATTTGCAGCCACACAGATGGATATCTAGAGAGGATACCCTAAGTGAAATCAGTCAGAGAAAGACAATACCATATGATGTCACTCTTGTGTAGAATTGAAGAAACAAATGTACATAAATAATGGGGAAAAAAAGAAACTAACCAAAATACAGATTCTTAACAATAGAGAACAAACTGTTGATTACCAAAGGGGAGGTAGATGGAAGGATGAGTGAAATAGATAAAGGGGACTAGGAGTACACTTTTCTTAATGAGCAGTGAATAATATATAGAATTACTGACTCATGCTATTGTACACATGAAACTAATGTAACACTGTATGTTAACTTGACTGGAATTAAACAATAAAAAAGATTTTCCTTTCAGTTACCTATTTGAAAAAGCTTTGGTACACAATGTTCATATGCCCTTATTGGGAGGATTTCCTCATCAATATTTATTCATTCTATGCCTCAAATTCAATTTTCACTAAATTCTTATATCTTACCTGTTAATCCTAGCCCACAGGAGCCATGGTCCCCTTTCATCCTGGATCAGTACCTATGCATTCAAGAGAGTGTAAGTAGAGATAGATGCCATGTCATAATCCAGAAAGCTATTACTGTTTCTGTTTTAGTAGGAGATGGTCACAGAGTGTGGGACAGGTTTCAGAGCAGGTTTGTTCTCTATCCTGGGTCACTAATTCAGTGGTCATTACTTGGATTCATTTGGCTAATACATTTTCTGTAGAAGAGTTTGCTTCCAAGCACATCCAGGGAAGACACAAAGGTGGGTGGGCTCAGTGTGGGATAGGAAGAGGGTCAGGTACAGACAAGGATATGATCCCTCCCCTGATCCAGGAACTGCCATGGGTGTCACTATGGGAGACAGAAGCAATGGGAAGCCACCAAGCACACTGGCTGAATGCAGGAGGCACAGGTCAAGGGATCTCGTGATGTAGGGTGTGGAGGCTGCTCTGAGCTACTTGTGGGAGGGAGAGGGGGGAAGGAATAAGAAAGAGAAACTGCCTGAACCTGGCCCATGCCACCTGCCCACGGCTCCTAGCACACATAAGTCTACACTATTGACACAGCTTGGGCTTAGGATGGGCTGGCTTGAGTCCCTCAGCACTCAGTGGGGCAGCTGGCTCCAGGACTCAGCGACATGCAGAGGTCAGTGGCAGAGAAGGTTGGCCCTCTGAGGTCATCCCCTCTTTGAGCAGACAGCCCTGCAGGACTGCTAAAAACCCACTGAGAGGTTCAAAAGACATGCCATGGATGAACTAAAGCATGGAGATACAGAAAACAATATTGGTTTTTAAGGTCAGAGCTGTCACCTGAGGAAGTGGGGACAGCTTCCCTGAAGAGGACTGACAAGGGAGGGCTGACAAGGCTGAAAAGGAAGACATGGCTCTCCTGATTCTGGACCTGCAGCCTCCTTCCAGGGCAGAGCATCATCCTCACCTCACAGGGGACCGATGGAAGTGTTCCATCAGGGGACTGACAAAGCTGCCTCTTGAGAAGGCTACCATGTCATCTGGTTGCAAAAGGCAAAGGATGCGGGCCAGATTGAGGGAGGGCAATACCCTGGGGAGCCATGGGCAAGAGCATAGGCTCATGATCATGAAGATGATGAAAAGTAGGAGGTGGCAGCATGGCAGTCTCAGACATGAAAGTGCCATGGGGACAGTGCCCACAGCTACAGTGACCGGGTGCCTTCTGTGCCAGGCATGATTCACTTCACTGGAGTCCAGATTAGTGCTGACCATAACCCTAGGAATTGTGCATCACCACCGCCCTCCTCTCCCCATGATGCTGCTAGGAACAGTCACCAGATCCTGATTGGTTTTCATGGAAAGCAAGCACTGGCTCCCACCACACACTGCCCCTCTGGTCTAGTGTGACCCTCGTGCCTGGCAAGAGACTGCTGTCTACCTGTCTCCATACAACTCAACAGACAAGAGGGTGTCCCTGAATTCCACAGGTTCTGATGAGACAGATCCATAGACTCCATGACCCTACCCACCACCAACACCCAGTGGGTCACTTGGGACCACAGCAATTGTCATGAAACTCACCATGCCCTGTTTCTGTCACTTTCAAGAGAAAGTCAGATTCTGATGCCCCAATTTACCATACATCCTGATTTATGACCTGGGGCCATGCCATGAACACACATGGCACACTTTTTAGAGAAGGCCACCCTGCACCTCCTGGAAAATGTTTCTAAGGATGTACATGGCAGTCAGGGCTACAGTGTGAACAGTGGTACACAGCCTGCATGGTAGTAATCAATAATTTTAACAAGGGTTGAGCACCTCCCCCCAAGTCTCACAAAACCTTCCTCTGTACCCATGGAAGTCAGGGTCTGCCCTCAGAAAGTATTCCAGGAAACTAACCTCTAAACTGAATGCTCCCTTCATGCTCTGGTTCAAATCTTGTCCAACCACAATAGTGTGAAAGTAGAAATCAGTCACGAGGAGAAAATGGGATAGTCACAAATATGTGGAAATTTAACAATATGCTAGTAAACAACCAAAAGTCAAGTAAGAAATCAAAAGAAAATTTAAAAGTACCTTGAGACAAATGGAAAAGAGAACCTTCGAAAAGTTATGGGATGCAGGATAAATAGCTCTAAGGGGGAAGTTCATAGAAATTCAGGTCCTCATCCATCCATCTGAAAGCTCTCCAATAACCAACCTAATATACATGAGAAAGAAGTGGGAAAAAAAAGAAACAACAAAAAAACAAGCAAAGCCCCAAATCAGTAGGTTGAAGGAAATAACAAAAAGGAAAGTTGAAATAAATCCAATGGAGACTAAAAAGACAAAAGATCAATGAAAATACGAGCTGCCTTTTTTGGAAAGATAAACAAAATGAACTTTTAACTAGACTCACCAAAAAAGAGAGAGGGCTCAAATACAATCAGGAAAGAAAGAAAGCTGATTCCTGTCTCACATCAACATCCTCGAGAACACAGATAAGAACCACTTCAACCTTGGGCACTGCAACTTCTTGCAAGACATGTCTTTAAAGGGCAGGGAAACAAAAGCAAAAATGAACTATTGGGACTTTATCAAGGTAAAAAGCTTCTGCACAGTAAAGGGAACAATTAACAAAATGAAAAGGCAATCTATAGAATGGGAGAAGATATTTGCAAATGGCATGACAGATAAAGGTCTGGTATCCAAGATCTACAAAGAACTGCTCAACTCAACACCCAAGAAACAATGAAAACACTCAAGAAATGAGCAGAAGACAGGAAGAGACACTTCATAGAGGACACACAAATGGCCAACAGTCCATGAAAAAATGCTCCACATCAATTTCCATCAGGGAATTAAAAACCACAATGAGATACCACCTCTCAGCACTTAGGATGGCTAAAATTAACAGGACAGGAAACAACAACCGTTGATGAGGATGTGGAGAAAGGGGAACCTTCTTACCCTGTTGGTGGGAATGCAAACTGGTGCAGTCACTCTGGAAAACAGCCTGGAGATTCCTCAAAAAGTTAAAAGTAGAGCTGCCCTATGACCCAGCAATTGCACTCCTGGGTATTTACCCCAAAGATACAGATGCAGTGAAAAGAAGGGGCACACACTCCCCAATGTTCATAGCAGCAATGTCCATACGAGCTAAACTGTGGAAGGAGTTCAGATATCCTTCAACAGAGGAATGGATAAAGACAATGTAGTACATGTATACCATGGAATAATACTCAGCCATCAGAAGGGATGAATGCTCACCATTTGCATCGACATGGATGGAACTGGAGGGGGTTATGCTAAATGAAATCAGTCAAGCAGAGAATGACAATCATATGGTGTCACTCATATGTGGAACACAAGGAATAGTGTGGAGGACCACAGGGGAAGGGAGGGAAAACTTAGTGGGAAGAAATCAGAGAAGGTGACAAACCATGAGTCTCTTATTCATAGGAAACCAACTGGAGGAGAGGTAGGTTGGGGGGGCAGGGTAATTCGATGATGGGTATTAAGGAGGGGACATGTGGTGATGAGCCCTGGGTGTTATATGCAACTAATAAATCATTGACTAATACATCAAAAACTATACTTTGCCTAACTGAATTTAAATGAAAATTTGAAAAACAAAAAAAAAAAAACCCACAAAAACCATGAACTATTACAATGGATATCATAAAAATACAAAGGATCATTAGAGAGTACTATGAGCACTTTGAACAACCTAGAAGAAATAGATATGTTCCTAACAACAACCTAGAATGAATCTTGGTTGGAAAAAGAAAATCTGAACAGACTGATCACTAGTAAAAAGATTGATTCGATAATCAAATCCTCCCAAGAAACAAATGCACAAGACCAGATAGTTTCACTGATGAGTTCAGATCCAGAGGTAGAAGAAGAATTAATACCAACCCTTCACAAACTGTTTTTAAAAAAGGAGAGAAGGCATATGTCCAAACTCATTTTATGAAGGCAGCATTATCCTGCTACCAAAACAAGACAAGGATGCTATAAGAAAAGGAAAGGCCAATATCCCTCATGAACAGAGATGCAAAAATCCTCAACAAATTATTGGCAACATTTATTCAACAATACATTGGGAGAATCACACAACATGACCCAGTGGGATTTATTCCAGGGATGCAAGGATGATTCCGCAGCTGCACATCCACCAATAGCATACACCACCTTGACAAAATAAAAGACAAAAACCCTAGGATTGTTACAATAAATGCATAAAGAACACTTGACAAGATTCAATATATGTATGGTAAGGACTCTAAACCATCTGGGTACTGAGGGAACATACCTCAACCAAACAAAGGCCCTATATAAAAAGCCCACAGCTGATGTTATACTTGAGGGTGAAATGCTGAGAACTATCCCACTATCAGCAAGAACAAGATAAAGATGCCCAGTCTTACCACTTTCATTCATCATTGTATTGAAAGCCCTTGCCAAACCATTTAAACAAACAAACAAAAAAAAAGAAATAAAAATAAAAAACAAAAAAAAGATATGAAATCTAAATAGGAAAAGAAAACGGTCACTATTTGCAGATGACATGATACTATATGTTGAAATCTCTAAGGAGTCCACACAAAAAAAATTAAATTCTTTTATTAACAAATAAATGAATTTGAATAAATTAGAACAAATTCAGTAAAGCTGCATGATACAAAGTCAATATACAGAGACATGTTGCATTTCTTTTTTTCTTTAAAGAATGTATTTATTTGACACACACACAGGGAGACATAGAGACAGAGAGAAAAAGCAAGGGGAGCAGCAGAGAGTCAGGGAAATGCAGACTCTCTGCTGAGCAGGGAACCCGATGGCAGACTCATTCCCAGAACCCCAGGATCATGACCTGACCTGAAGGCAGACACTTAACTGACAGAGCCACCCAAGAGCCTCAACTTGTATTTCTATATACTGATGACCAACATTCACAAAGAGAAATTAAGAAAGTAATGCCATTACAATTGCATCAGGCAAAAAAAAATCTAGGAATAAAAGTAACCAAGGAAGAGAAAGACCTGGTATCCTGCACACATGGCGGTAAAGGAAAGAAAAAGATGTGCATGTTCGTGGGTGATTTATGGGCCAAAGATTTGGAAGATGAGGCAAGTAAATGGAAGCATATGCCAGGCTCATTAACTGAAAGAGTTAATGATGTTATCAGGTCCACCGTACCCAAAGCAATCTGGAGAAAGAAGAAGGAGAGAGAGTCCAAGATGGCAGAGGAGCAGGACACCTTCATTTCATCTGGCACAAGGAATTTAGCTAGATAGCTACCAAACCATACTGAACACCTGCAAATTCAAGCACAGACCTGAGAAAAGAATAGCAGCAACTCCACAAACAGAAAGGCGACCACTTTCCACAAAGTGGGGTACAGAAAAGTGAGTCTAAGTTGATAGGTGGGAAGATAAACCCTGGGGGGAGGGAGCCTCTGTCAGCCAGTTACTGCCAAGTGCTAGGAGCAGCAGAGCACAAAATCAGAATGTTTAGAAGTCTGCTCTGGTGAGGGATATCACTCTGGCAGCTGGGCAGGGGGTGGAACCCTCGATGAGACAATGTGGTCTCAGCATCCTTGGGGTCCCAGGAAGACCAGGGGCACTTGAGGGCAGCAGAGCTCCCAGGTATTGGAGCAGGGAAGCCAGCTGCAAAGAGTAAGCCCAGGAGTGAGCTCTAAACTGGAGGTTGCCATAAATTGTGATCCACAGCACAGTCTGGCCACTGTTCTTTGGGAAGGGGCCCAAGAAGCAGCACAACTGTGGAGAGCCCCCTTCCTCCCCCAGGAGGAGTGGTACTTGAGTATGCTGCAGGAATCTGCTGGGTTTGGAGACTCCAAACAGGGTTGTGTGCCAGACACAGAAATACTTGGCCACAGGTGCAGTGAGCATGGAGTGTGGACAGAGACTGGGGAGACACAAAGGATTGACCACTTTTCTGTGAGGGAGCATTGAGAAGTGGGGCCCCAAGTTCTCAACTCTAGGGCCAGAGATAGGGAGGCTGCCATGTTCATTCTCATCCCAAAAGCCTGGGATCATTCCCTGCCTATTTTCAGACCACAATGTTTTGAAAAGGAAACTCAGTCACAAGAGGAAAGGTAGAAAGAACTCAAATAAATGGAGCCTAGAGAGCATCCTACTAAAGAATGTATGGATCAACCAGTCAATTCAAGGTGAATTTTGAAAATTCATGGGAACACATGAGAGTGAAGACACAACCATTCAATATCCTTGAGATGCAGCAAGGGTGGTCCTAGGAGGGAAGTATATAGCAACACAAGCCTTTCTCAGGAGCCAAGAAAGATGTCAAATACACAACTTAACCCTACACTTAAAGGAGCTGGGATAAAAATAGCATAGTAAACCTAAACCCAGAAGGAGAAGAGAAATAATAAAGATTGGAGCAGAAATCAATGAAGTAGAAACCAAAAGAATAGTAGAACAAAGCAACGAAACTAGGAGCTGCTTCTTTGAAAGAATTAATTAGATTGAAACACCCCTGGCCAGATTTCTCAAAAAGAAAACAGAAGGGACCCAAATCAATAAAATCATGAATCAAGAAGGAGAGATCACACCCAACACCAAAGAAATACAAACAATTATAAGAACATAGGATGGCAACTCTATGTCCACAAATCAGGCAGTCTCAAAAAAAAAATGGATGCATTCCCAGAAACATAGGAATGACCAAAACTGAACCAGGAAAAAAAGGGAACCTGAAGAGACTCATAATCAGCAACAAAGTTGAAGCAGACATCAAAAATCCTCCAGGAAACAAGAGCCCAGTGCCAGATGGCTTCCCAGGGGAATTCTACCAAACATTTAAAGAAGTTTTAATACCTCTTCTTCTGAAACTTTTCCAAAAAAATAGAACTGGAAGGAAAATTTCCAAACCCTTTTGATAAGGCCAGCAATACCTTGATCCAAAAACCAGGCAAAGACTCCATCCGAAAGGAGAATTACGGACCACTATCCCTAATGAATATGGATGCAAAAATTCTCACCAACATACTAGCCAATAAAATCTAACAGCCTATTAAAAGGATGATTCACCACGACCAAATCGAATTTATTCCTGGGCTGCAAGGGTGGTTTGACAACCACCAATCAATCAATGGAATCCACTACCTTAGTAGAAGAAAGAACAAGAACCATAGGATCCTCTCAATAGATGCAGAAAAAGCATTTGACAAATTAATGCATCCCTTCTTGATCAAAACTCTTCACTGTGGAGGGATAGAGGATAGAGAGTACCTCCACATCATAAAGGCCATCTATGGGAAATCCACAGAGAATATCTTTCCCAATGGGGAAAAACTGAGAGTTTTTCCCTTCAGGTCAGGAAAATGACAGGGATGCCCATTCTCTTTAACAAAAAGAAATAAAAGGTATCTGAACCTCCCACCCTTTGCAGACAATAGGACACTTTCTGTGGGAAACCCAAAAGACTCCACCCCAGAATTGCTAGAACTCATCCAGGAATTCCATAAAGTGGCAGAATATAAAATCAACACACAGAAATCACTTGCATTTGTCTACAGCAACAATGCGACAGAAGAAAGAGAAATTAAGGAGTCTACCCCATATATAATTGCACCCCAAACCATAAGATACTTAGGAATCCATCTAAGCAAAGAGGCAAAGGATCTATACTCAGAAAACCATACCACAGTCATGAAAGAAATGGAGGAAGACACAAAGAAATGGAAAAATGTTCCATGCTCATGGACTGGAAGAACAAATATTGTGAAAATGTCTATGCTACCCAGAACAGTCCACAGATTCAATGTGACCCCTATCAAAATATCATCCACATTTTTCACAGAACTGGAATAAAGAATCCCCAAATTTGTATGGAAGCAGAAAAGACCCCAAATAGCCAAAGGGATGTTGAAAAAGAAAACCAAAGCTTATGGCAACACAGTTGCAGACTTCAAGCTCTATTACAAAGCTGTAATATCCAGACAGGATGGTCCTGGCACAAAAACAGACACACACATCAATGGAACAGAATAGAGTAACCAGAAATGGACCCTCAACTCTAGGGTCAACTAATCTTCTTCAAAGAAGGAAGGAATATCCAATGGGGGGGAAAAGTGTCTACAATAAATAGTGCTGGGAACACGGGACAGCCATTTGCAGAATAATGAAACTGGACCATTTCCTTATACCATACACAAAAAATAGATTCCAAGTGGATGGAAGACCTCAATGTGAGACAAGAATTCACCCAATTCCTTGAGGAGAACAGAGGCAGCAAACTCTTTGACCTCAGCCACAGCAACTTCTTGCTAGACACATCTCCAAAGGTGAGGGAAACAAAAACAAAAATGAACTGTTGGGATTTCATCAAGATAGCAAGCTTTTACACAGCAAAGGAAACAGTCAACAAAATGAAAAGACAACCAAAAGAATGAGAGAAGATATTTTCAAATGACGTATCAGATAAAGGGCTCATATCCAAAATCTAGAAAGAACTTACCAAACTCAACACCTACAAAACAAATAATCCAGTCAAGAAATAGGCCAAAGACATGAACAGACATTTCTCCAAAGAAGACATCTAAATGGCCAACAGACTGATAAAAAAGTGCTCAATATCCCTCAACATTAGGAAAATACAAATCAAATCCATAATGAGATACCATCTTGCACCAGTTAGAATGGTTAAAAAGAACAAGTCAGGAAACAAAAGGTATTGTTATGGATGTGGAGAAAGGGGAACCCTTTTATACTGTTGGTGGGAATGCGAGCTGGTGAAGCCACCCTGGAAAATAGTGTGGAGGTTCCTCAAGAAGTTGAAAATAGAGCTACCCTACAACACTGCAACTGCACTACTGGGTATTTAACCCAAAGATACAAATGTAGTGATCTGAAGAGGCACCTGCACCCCAATGTCTATAGCATCAATGCCCACAAAAGCCAAAGTATGCAAAGAGCCCAACATCCATCGAGAGATGAATGGATATATATATGGGTATATATATTACTGAATATTATGCAGCAATCAAAAAATGAAATCTTGCCATTTGCAACGACATGGATGGAATAGAAGGTATTATGTTAAGCAAAATAAGTCAATCAGAGAAGTACAATTATCATATGATCTCATTGATAATTGGAATTTAAGAAACAAGACAGCAGATCATAGGGGAAGAGAAGAAAAAAGGAAGTAAGATGAATCCAGAGAGGGAGTCAAAGCAAAAGACACACTTTATCTCAGGAAATAAACTGAGGGTTTCTGAAGGGGAGGAATGGGGTGACTGGTGATGGGCATGGGGAGGGTGTGTGCTGTGGTGAGCACTGTGCGCTGTGTAAAATGTACAAACATGTACCCCTGAAACAAAGAACACTTTATATGGTCATAATAAATGATCATTTATTTAAATGATCATTTAAAATGATCAACACTTTATATGGTCATAATAAAAAGGATGTGAAAGAAAAAAAATTAGAATATAATGTGAACTATGTAAAAATAAATAAATAAGTAATCTCCCTGATAGAAAGCAAGCAAGCAAGCCAACAAGTGACTAAGCCACCTGGAGTCACCACACTCCAATTTCAAGCTAGATTACAAAACTGTTGTCATCAAAACAGTATGGTACTGGCATAAAAACAGACATACGGGTAAATGGAACACAACAGACACCTCAGAAACTGATAACCATAGTACTTTTGGCAAAGTTTATTCATTCATATATTAAAGGTATATTTAAACTTAGCCCTGATAGAATTATTAACTCTGAATGGGAATTAATAAGATTTATGTCCTGTTCCAATGTTTGCTTCTAACAAATGCATTTTTTAAATGATACTGTTTTATATAAATATATATTATAAAATACAGATGATTTAAAATCCACACTTTTAAGAAAAATTAATTTCACTTTAATAAACCTACCACAGAAAAGGAAATATAGATATCCATCATCACAACTGAGAACATCACAAAGAAGACAATCAGACACAATCTGGTATCTGATGGAAGAACAGATACTACTTAAGTAGTTCTGCCTAAATGTTCAGCCTGTTGAAAGCTATAGATCCAGCTACTCATTTACAAAAACACAGATATGAGAGAAAAGTCCTAACAAAGAGTATGAAGATACCGCTTTTGAAGTCCACAATGCATATATTCTGACAGGAAAAATATTTTCCCAACAAATAAACCGTAAGACCAGAAAGAGGAAAAAAAGGAAAGGAGGGAAGGAAGAAAGGAAGGGAGGGAGGAAGAAAAGAAAGAAAAGAAGAAAGAAAGAAAGAAAGAAAGAAAGAAAGAAAGAAAGAAAGAAAGAAAAACAGATAAGAAACTAACCCACACATGTATAGTCTTAACTTATGACAAAGCAGAAAATACACAATGAGGAAAGGATTGTCTCTTCAGTGAACAGTACTGGGAAGACTGGACACTAAATGTGGATGAATGTGACTGGATCACTTTCTTACACCTCACATACAAATTATGAATGGGTGAATGACTTGAACATAAGAACTGAATCTATAAACCTCCAAAGAGAAAACACCGGTAGTAAGTTTCTCGATACTGGTTTTGGGGAAGAGACTTTTACATCAGACACCAAAAGCAAAGGCAACAAAAGCAAAAATAAACAAGTGGAAGGACATCAAACTGAAACTTCTGAATGACAAAAGAAACCATCAAACCCTTAAAAGCAACCTCCCCAATGAGAAAAAAATATCTGCACATCCTATGTGTGAGAAGAGGCTAACATCCAGAATACACAAAACGTTCCTTCAAATCCAAACATAAAATGAATAAAAACTGGGGAGAATATGTGAGTAGATGCTTTCAAAAGATGGCATACATGTGGCCAACAGACACAGAGAAAGTTGTTCAACATCACTAATTGTCATCAGGGAAATAGAAGTCAAAACTGCAGTCAGCTATCGCCTCACAACTGTGGAAATGGCAATTGTCCCAGAGACAGACACCAGGTGTGGTCAAGGGTGTGTTCATCAGGGGACCCTGTGCACTGTTGGTGGGAATGGAAATTGGTGCAGCCACTATGATAAACGCTGTGGAGTTTCCAGGAAAAATTAATAGAACTATCACATGACCTGGTAATTGCTCTACTGAGTATTTCTTTGGTGAACACAAAAACATTCTCTCCAAAAGAGAGATGCATTCCCATGTTCATGGCAGCATTATTCACAATAACCCAACATGGAAACATCGACCTTGGGAGCATTATGTTAAGTAACTCGGACACAGAAAGACAAACAATGTCATGGACATTCCACATGGAAAAAAGAATTACTGAACTTATAGATAATGAGAACAGATGGCTAGTTGCCAGACTCGGAGATGGTGAGGAGAAACGGGTGAAGGTAGCCAAAGGTGCCATGTTTGAGTGGTAAAATCAGCAAGTCATGGAATGTTCTGTGCAACATGGAGCCGAAAGCTAACCCTGCAGGATGGGGTACAGGCTCCCTCATTCTCGAAAGTACAGTGTGCCTAGGAAACCTTTCACAACAGAAGTGGTGTAAACAGAAAAAGGAATTACCATTCATTTCTACAGAAAAACCATAAGCATGCTCAGGCACCAAAAGTTCCTTCTCTTTGGCTCAGGATACAACATCCTAACGGATGCCCAAAATAAATGGAGATAAAGCACAGCAGATGCTCACAGACACAATTCAAAGTACTGGTGGCTAGATGCAGAGAGCAGTGCCCAGGAGAGAGCTGGTTGGAGTGTACGCCGCCTCTGTAGTGGTTCCCCACAAAACAGATGCTGAATGCAATGACCACTATTTTACTTTTTTCATAAGAGAGAAATCCTCTTCAGGTTTCTTCCTGCTACTGGAGCTGGGTAATAACATAAATCTTTTGAAAAAAGCCAAGTGTCTTACCATTAACTTTGAGAAAAGTGGGAAAGACTTGTACTTGAAAGATACTGAAGGGGGTAGAAGTTCAGAGTTCTCCCAGACATAAACATCAGGAGGTCCACTGTGAAAGGCCCCTTCTTCAGCAGGTGGAACACAGACTACCTCCTACCCCCGGAAACCTCCTCCTTCACCTTGATTGGGACAACCAGCAAGAGCTCGGAGGTACCTCAATTCCTCCTTTCTCCCATACCCAATATCTAACCCATCAGCAAATCCTGTGAGCTCCATCTTCAATAGGTACCCAGAATAGCATTAACCCCTCCTTCCAAGGCCACCTGTCTGGCCCAAACTGGAGCCCATCTCTTGCCTGAGTTCCAGGAAAATCATCATTGACATCCCTTGTCCATCCTCAACCATGTGTCATCTGTTCTCAACACTGTAGCCAGGATAGCTCAGTGAAACAAGGTCCCATGGGGTCAAAGCCCTGCAATGGCTTTCTGTTACCCTACTGTCACCTTCTTGAGGTCATGTATTAAGCTGTCTCCTGTGGTCACAGGGCTTGCTGCTCCTGGACATACCTGGTATGCTCTTGCCCCAGGGCCTTTGCATACGCTTTCCTTGCCATTTATAAGGCTCTTGGTGTGATATCACTCACCTGATTTAGAACTTGACTCAAGTGTCACTTTCCTAGTGAAGTCCCACCTGGCCCCTATGTGAATAGCAAGCACCACTGCCACCTCCCCTTCAGCATCCCAGCCCTGTCTCCTGCTTTCTATTTCCAGAGCAGTTATCACAGTCACCAAGCCATCTCAGCAAGGAGGAAACAGAGCTCTACTCGGATGGTTTCACCACTGACTCCTTCTGATTTCCTAGTCCAGAGCGCTGGGGGGGGGCGGGAGATGACTAGAGCTCTTACACAGTCAGGATGCCTGGGACAATGGGTTCCCCTATGGCACCCTGAAGACCATCAGGAAAATGACCCATAAGAGGAATCCACTTGCACATGAAACCTGCAACTAGACACCTTCCTCGATTCCAGGCGAGCACACACATGTCCTCCCCTTGCCTGATGTGCTCATCTGAGAAGGCTGAGCAGAGAAGCATCCCAGGGTCCAAATCTTCCTCTGGCCAAGGTCCTGGGAAACTGACATCTGTCTTCCCTGCACCAACCACCAGTGATTGACGTCCGGCATCCTCTTGTGCTGGGGCAGAATGGTGCACCTGTCCCTCTTTCCTGGGATGTCATCACAAACCAGGCTTTGCTGCACAGTTTTCAGGAAGGAACCACCACCACCACCAGCAGCAGCAGCAGCAGCAGCAGCAGCAGCAGCAGGCCCCCCAGGTTCAGTCTCAGCCTCGCACATCAGGCCCCATGTAGAACTAGAACTTCAAGGAGACTGGTGTGCCATGTGGCCTTGGAACCCAATGGCAGGAGCTGAGATTTGAGTTCTAAATGAACATTGGCCTCTTCCATACAGCACAGGAAAGTGGAGGATTTCTCAGGGATGTGGTTCTGGAAGAAGTGCTTCTGGGGCTGAATTCAGAGACACCAGGCAGAGGACATCTGTAGTGCCTCATCCGAGGAGGCAAGGGGCACACTGGGCAAGAATCCATAATGCTGCCTGTGGGTTCCTTTCCACCAAGGGCCCTGCTGAGATGAGGGCTGGAGAACCAAACAGGAAGCAAGTTTCCTATCACATCTGCAGGAGGAGGGCTGGCTGGGGAGCAGAGCCCTGTCCCTGGAGCAAGCTGGCCTGTGTATCAACAGCGAAGACCATTGCCACAGCCTCACAGCTATCTGATCAGACTGCCCTGCCAGGCTCACATCTGCTGACATGGTGACTCCTAAGACCCAGAGACTGCTTTCCACCCCAGGGCAATGCTACTCACAGCGATGTAAACTCCAGTCTCAGAAACGTGTTCAGCATTCAAAAGGCCAGAATGGGTCTGTTTAGGCAGACCAGCTGAGTGTGCGTGGGAAGCTTGGCCCACATCCTCCCTGACCACCAGTGCTTCCAAGTCCAAACTTCAAACCCTCCCTCACTGGGCACGGAGCACCACGTCAGCATGAACACTGCTCTTTCAAATCTCTTGTCTCCCATTCCTTCAAATCAGAAACCAAGCTCCAGTCACCACTCTATATTCCCTTCAGAGAAGTAAGGAAAGGATAGAATAAAACACTACGTGAGCACAGCATACTTCTATCCAAATAGAATTCCGTGTTCCTTCTCATATGGGCAGCCCTACATTGCCCATACTAATGAGAGATACCACAAGTTCAGTCCTCTTATATATTTGGCCCTGTGTTTTTCCTTTTGATATTTGGATCTCAAAGTCAATGTCTATATTGCTTTCTTAAAATAACAAGAATAATAGTGACATGGTCACGTAAAGTTCTGGGTCTCCATAGCCAGACAACATGGCTCTGGTTCAAATAAGGATGAAGACAGAACCTCTTCCCAGGAAGCAAAGTCCACACCCTCAGGGATCCTGACATGCCTCACGGGTGATGAGTTCCTTTGCTCCATGGGGTTGTCCGAGTGTAAAGGATGCAGGCACCCTCCAGGGTTCATTCTGTTTTCTTCAGAAATTCCCCAGTTCTAGTCACAAGAGACTCACTGGGTCAGGTTTCAGAGCCCAGGATGGGCCACCAAGTAAGCAGCCACCCCTCCCCACCGAGGGAAGGGTAGATGTTCTCTGGGAGCACAATGAGTCCCTCCCTGAGCTATTCAACAACCTATTTTCCTTCTCCATGTGTCCTCCTCACAAAGGCCACTGTGCCCTGTTGAGCCCCGTGCCTGTGTTTTACTTTAAGAAATATTTTCTAATATTGGAATGTGGTTCATGGAAGAGAAAAACATGAAGAATTCTTTTAATATCTCAGAAGATTTGTTTCCCATTGTTTAACTAAAACAAGAAATAAAAATGCACAAATAGCCCTTTCCACTAGCAGATACAATTCACTGTGGCAACGTAAAGGAGAGCAGGAAATATAAGAGGAACAGATATTCTGATGACCCATCATTTCCATCATCTAGGTTTTGAAACTCCACACACACTCAAAGAAAGAATCCTGGGGCGCCTGGGTGGCTCAGCGGGTTAAGCCTCTGCCTTCGGCTCAGGTCATGATCTCAGGGTCGTGGGATCGAGCCCCGCATCGGGCTCTCTGCTCAGCGGGGAGCCTGCTTTCCTCACCCCTCTCTCTCTCTGCCTGCCTCTCTGCCTACTTGTGATCTCTATCTCTCTGTCAAATAATAAAATCTTTTAATTAAAAAAAAAGAAGAAGAAGAAGAAGCACAAACCAACGTCTCGGCCTGGCAAGGCAAAGTCTGAATTGGAGGGACAGGGACAGATGAAGAGCTCGTGTGTGTCGGCTGAGGCCAGTGGCACAGAAGAAGGGGCTCTGCCAGCTCGCCACCCAGACCTCCCCTGTCCTCAGCCAGGAATCTGCTCACAGCCCTGACCTGTCACAACTGTCACATGGGAGACACACAGCCACCCCTGGGGCCAGCCCTGCTCAGACCCTCCTGCAGAATGCATTCTGTTCTCCTCCAGGATCCCTGCCAGCATTACCCAGACCTGGAACTCCCTTTCTGCTGCAACGCTCCAGGATTCCCCCCTCTTGCCAAAATGACACTGGCCCAAGGCTTTCATAAATGTGTCGTATTTCTCTCAACTGGGCAAACTGTAAGTAACGTATCAGTGGAACATGAACATGCTCTGATCTGAGTCTTTCATTGGAGACTTCTGAGGACTCCTTGTGCAATAAAATACCATAGCCTATGACAGGGGTTATAAAATTATTATATACAGAATAATACAGCCCAAATCACCTCATTGTTGGATGCTCTTCATTAGCCCAAAAGTTTCTGTGTAAAAAGCCTTTCCATAGTTATTACCTTCCAGCAATTTCATGAGGAGAAACAAACTCTGTGGGATAACCTGACTCACCCAGCATCAGGCAAGCAGTTCCAGAATTCACCTGAGGCTGAAGTCTGCCAAGTCCCTTGAGGCCACCAGTGTGCCTTTATCCAGGAGAATTCCCAAAGAATCTCCTTCTCACTCCACCACTAAAGAAACTACAGAGAAAATACAGCACATCAAAATATCTAGAGGATACATTTAGTTAAACTAGAAAGTTTTACTTTTAAATGGTAAAAGACTACTTTGAATAACTTTGAGTTTTCTCTCTACCTTAATTATAACTCTTTAGATGAAGACACTAATCAGTTATGAAACATCACCTTTGACAATGACAAGACATCATCCATGTCTCTATCTGGCTGCAAAAAGCCACCTAACTCTAGACGGTGGCCATTTGACCATACCCCAGGCCCGAGTGAATAAACACTGTTAGATGAAGGATCAAATTATATGTTAAAGACACACAAAGAGTAAATCTCATCTTCCTTCTCTAATACAAGTGATTTCCTAGGAAACAGTTGTGCAGGCTACATTTTGTAAGCAGGAAATGAACAGAGAAAACGGGATTCCCTGCGATGTTCTACCTGCAGGGAACCTAAGTAACTCTTGCACCAAATCCAGAATGCGGACAGCTACTTCAGTTTTACTTGGTGGCTCAACTAGAGAAAAGAGAAAAGCTCAGGAGGTTTTGGGTTAAAAAGAAGTCTTACCTCCAGTCCTGAAATGTAAGTGACATTGCGCCCAATGTACCTGCTGCTTTCTCGGAACACTGACATCCTGTGACAAGCTGCATGACTGACTCAGACGCTGTTGTTCAAAACTTTGGGTCTCATGGAGCCAGATCAGAGAGGTGTTGTCAGGTGTGGTTGAGAAGGCACCTCTGACCTAAGGCCGGCACACCTGCTTCTGTTCTTGGGTGAAGGGAAAACACATACTTGTTTGTTTTCTTTTTTCTTTCTTTTTTTGAAACACATGCTTGTTTTCTTAAGTAGTAATTATCAACATTCTAAAGTGGACCAATGGCTTTGTCTTTTCTGGAAAAGTGAAATTATCCTTCCAAATGAACACCTCAACTCACCTGTTCCTCATGCAACTTGAGTGCGATCTGGTTTCCTCCAGCTTCCAGGCCCCCACCTGGAGGACACTCCTGCAGGATCCTGACAGCCCATTACCACCATCCTCTGGGACATGGGGCACAATGCTAAAATTAGGGGTTGGCTCTGGGGCTGCTACTGCCACACCTGTGCTGGGAGGGTGGGCAGCAGGAACCTGGAGGACCTTCCATCGGGATCCCGACCACCATCTCCGGGGACACGGGGGACAATGCTGAATCTGGGGGATGGTTCTGGGGCTTTTTAGCGCCATGCCTGTGGGGGGTGGGGAACAGGGGACATCCTGCTGAACTCTGGGTGCTTGCTGCTCAAGGTCCATTACCTGCACTGTCCCAGGGGATGGGAGGCACTGAAGTTGGGGATTATGTGCTGTCTTTACATGCATTCTTCCTGGGGAACATAGAAAACCCTGAAATGTCTGCAACCCATCCCACAAAAGCTTGGGTGAGAAGGTGCCCTGGAGTTCAGGGGTGTGGGGGATAGGGCCTGTTGATGGACATTGGGCAGCAGAGACTTTCAAGGGGAAAAGAAAACCCATCTGAGTCCTCACGATGAACTCGCTTCATGCACCCTTTAAGAACCCTACCCCCGGGAACCCCACGACAGTGGAGAGCCCACACTGAAGGAGCCAGAACCCGCCCCCGCCACCCCGATCTCTCCTAGCATCCCTTTGCCTGCCCCGCCTCTGCGTCCTAAGGCAGCTCTGGGTCTGCCCACAGAGGACATAGCTCCACTCCCACGTGCTGATGGTTGGAGGGTGGTGCCCTGAGCCCATTGGATGCTGTGTCTGCCTGTACCGGGTGAGCCCCCCTTACACCCACACCTCCCTGCTTTTGCAGATATTGCTGGAGGTGGCATCTCCTTGCTGGAACACCTGGTTCCGCAGGGCAGTCATGGGCGGGTCGTGGGCAGGGCCCTTCTCCCCCAGACATCTGGCATCTTCCGGGGACCCCTCTGGCTGCAGACCACCCTCAGAGTGCTACCCCTTCCCTTCCTTCACCAGCCCTGCCTATAGAGCTCTTCCTGGCTCCTGGCAAGGTCAGCTGCTCTCAGACCTTCCCCGGCTTGGGCTTTAGGAAATGCAATGGTTGGGGCGCCTTGGTGGTTCGGTCATTAAGCATCTGCCTTCAGCTCAAGCCATGATCCCAGGGTACTGGGATGGAGCCCAGCATCTGGCTTTGGGCTCAGTGGGAAGCCTGTTTCTCCCTCTCCCACTCCCCGGCTTGTGTTCCCTCTCTCATTGTGTCTCTCTCTGTCAAATAATAAATAAAATCTTAGGGGGAGAAAAGGAAATGCAGTGGTTTCCCACATTTCCAGGCAATTTTAAGACCCCAAAAAGTAATGCTCTAAGCGGGAGGAGCTTCACCTTCCGGTCTTAGCCATGGAGTGGACAGTGCTTCTCAGACCTTCTGAGCCTCCTTCTAGGATGAGTCCACTTGGGCTGGAATATGTATACATATGCTTGGTTCTGCAGGGAAGCTCCAGAATGAACAAGAACAACCTCCCTTCTGTACTGTTGGAGTTGTGAGCCAGGAACATTGATTTTTCACTTAAAAGAAAACATATTGTTATTGTCGACACTAAAGGAACAAACCCTTTTAAACATTTTAGGGAGAAAAGGAGAGAGTTTTATTCAAACCCAAGCCAAGACAGCTGCCTGGGAGACACAATCTTCACAAGGGAGGGAGTGCTCCGGGGGAGGAACATTTGGGGCAGGTTTCTATATGTGTTCTGTTTTGTTTTCCATACAGAGTGACATATCATCATGAAGAAAAACATTCCAGAAAGTTACAGACTTTTTCTTATGTTTTCACTATGTGCAAGTCAGTATGACTTTAATCTTGTGGGAGCAGGAGAGGTTCTTTTGTTTTTCTCATCTTTGTGTTTGCAATGGCATTTTTTGTTTGTTTGTTTGTTTCTCTTTTTATTCTTGAAGGAGATGTACAACATGTGCTTGGGGCAGAAAAAGGGTCCATGCTCTGAGGTTTTGCCCAGTCACTTTGAGCTTGGTAGAATGTTAAAGGATAGCTTCCCTGGGAGCCCAGGATCTGGGCCCATGGATGGTAATAGGCAAAAATTTCCATTATCATTCTAATTACTACTAAAGAGAGGAAATTGAGACAAAAGAACCTTTAATAATACTACTAAGAAATCAAAATGATGCCTACAGAAGTCTACCTGATCCATGGTCAACACAGGTAACAGAGGTGTTCACAGAAACTGGGCTCCTCCCTTTCTCTTGCCCAAATCTCTGAAGCACACAGATTATTTAAAGTCAGAATTTTAGAACCTCCCAACATCTTAGAGATATCTGGCACCATTCCCTTGGACTACAGAATAAAACAGAGTAGCTCATTGTCACAACACTAAATAAAACATGAAGTCCCCCTAAAGCTTGGATACACTGTCTTCGTTCTTTCCCTGCAGATTTTGACTAATGCAAGTCATAGTCATACCATATAAACACTACGATGGTTGGGAAGTAAGTAATCATGGGCAAGGGAATAGTTTAGTATGTTTAGAAGCATTGTCTCACTTTGTAGAAGAGGCTGAGCTGAGTGTTTTTAAACACTATTTCAGACCTGTCTTACAGCACACTCTGAACATACCAGAACCTGAATCAATTTTAAAAAGATAGTTCTTTCAGTAACTTTAATACCAGAAAAATATTATAATGTCTCTATTCCTAGGGATCTTTGCATCTCTTACTCAGAGCTCCTGCATGCTTAATGATCATGATGGATAGAGGTAAAAAGGCCAGCTGAATTCACTCTGGTTGACCACACAACAAGAAAATCCTAAGACTTGAAATGTTTCCAGATTGAGAAGACCAGAGATAAGAGGGAATTAGTTCCGTGCATGGAATAACAAAGGATTTGGAGTCAGTTTGGGGATCCCACTTAGGTTTCTGACACTAAAATCCTCTGTGATTCACACCATCTCTGAGCCCCAGTATAACCATCTAGAAAATGTGACTAATAATATCCACATCATAGTTTGGAAGTTTGAGAGGGAGAATTCCACAAAGAGTCAGTGTGATGGCTCTTAAGACCAGGTGCTCAGGAAGCCATGATTACTATTGGTGTCTACTTCTTTTCCAGAAGAAAGAACACATGTTGAATCCATATTTCTTTTTTTTTTTAAGATTTTTATTTATTTATTTGACAGAGAGAGATCACAAGTAGGCAGAGACACAGGCAGAGAGAGAGAGGGGGGAAGCAGGCTCCCTGCTGAGCAGAGAGCCCGATGTGGAGCTTGATCCCAGGACCCTGGGATCATGACCTGAGCCAAAGGCAGAGGCTTTAACCCACTGAGCCACCCAGGCACCCCATGAATCCATATTTCTAATAGATGACTCACAAGATGATTTTCAGACCTTAAGGAAGGTCAAGAACCTGTTACTGTGTCATATTTCACTCAGAAAACATGCTGTTGGACTGGTGAGGACAATACAATAACACCATCATCACTAGGGGTGGGGAAATTCCTATTTCCATATGGCCATGTTGTACCTCTTAGCTCAGGGCTACGGAAAAGGGCAGCTGTGTGGGGACCACAGGCCAAGGCTGCCAGGTGTGGCTGGGGCAGGCAAAACTCTGACTTAAGGGTCAACTCTTCTCTATCTAATTATACTGCTCTTCACAGATAGAGTGCCATTGTCTGCAAGCTCTGATGTAGGAAAGGTTGAGGATTTCCCTTGTGATTCCCTCTCTGACCCTTAGGATATGTAGCAAAGTTACATTTAATTTTTAAACATTGAGGGACTTCATGATTTTCTTTTCATTATGACTATGGCTCAATTCTCCTGTGGTCTAAGAATATAATCTAGTTAATTTCAGGCTTTAAAATGTGTAGACTTGCTTCATGGCCCAACATTTCATCTACTTGGGTAAATATCCTAGGACCACTTGAAAATAATGTATTCTGTACTTAATGTGTAATGTTCCATATGTGTCAATTAGGTCACATTTGTTACCAATGTTTCACCTGCTTTTTCTATCAGATATTGAGAAAGATATATTAAAATCTTCAAACAATGCTACTCTAGTCAACATTGCATTGGAGAATCTACCAAGTATTATAAAGCAAGAGAAATAAAAAGAATAAGAATTGAGGGGATAATTGTGACTTTACACAGATAATATAAGGGTGTACATGGAAAATATAAAATATCTATAAATACACTACTAGAATTTAAAATGGAAAACTTGCAAATCTTAGAACCAAGAAAGCAATCCAGAAAGCAGCCTGGGGGAAGAGATTTCTTATGGATGGAAGGAGGAACATCAGAATAATGTCAGACCTGTCCACAGAGACCTGGCAAGCCAGAAAGGGCTGGAAAGACATAGTCAGGATACTAAATGAGAAGAACATGCAGCTAAGGATACCTTATCCAGCAAGGCTCTCATTCAGAGAAGAAATAATACCTATTCTTCTGAAGCTGTTTCAAAAAATAGAAACAGAAGGAAAACTTCCAAACTCGTTCTATGAGGCCTGCATTACCTTGATATCAAAACCAGGCAAAGACCCCATCAAAAAGGAGAATTACAGAGCAATATCCCTGATGATCATGGAGGCCAAAACACTCAACAAGATCCTAACCAATAGATCCAACAGTACATTAAAAGGATTATCCATCGTGACCAGCTGGGACTTATTCCTGGGATGCAAGTGTGTGGTTCAACATCTGCAAATCAATCAACATGATAGAGCACATTAATCAAAGAAAAGACAAGAACCATAGGATCCTCTCAATTAATGCAGAAAAAGCATTTGACATAATACAGCACCCTTTCCTGATTAAAACCTTCGGAGTGTAGGGATAGAAGGGACATTCCTCAGTTTCATAAAAACCATTTATGAAAAGCCCACAGCGAATACCATTCTCAATGGGGAAAAGCTGAGGGCTTTTTCCTTAAGATCAGGAATACATATACAATACCCACTCTCACCACTATTGTTCAACATAGTACTAGAAATCCTAGCCTCAGCAATCACACTACAAAAAGAAATAAAAGGCATTCAAATTGGCAAAGAAGTCAAACTCTCTCTTCCCAGATGACATGATAATTTATGTGGAAAACCCAAAATACTCCATTCCCAAATTATTAGAACTCATACAGCAATTCAGTGATGTGGCAGATACAAAATCAATGCACATAATTCTGTTGCTTTTCTATCCACTAACAATGTAACCATAGAAAGAAAAACTAGGGAATTGATTCCATTTACAATCACACCAAAAACTGTAAGATACCTTGGAATAAACCTAACCAAGGAAGCAAAGGATCTATACTCTAGAAACTACAGAACACTTATGAAAGAAATGGAGGAAGACACAAAAAGATGGAAAACCAATCCATGCTCATGGATCAGAAGAATAAACATAGCTAAAATGTCTATGCTGCCCAGAGTACTTCACACTTTCAACATCATCCCTGTTAAAATACCATTGGCATTTCTCATAGAGCTGGAACAAACATTCGTAAAACTTGTATGGAACCAGAAAAGACCCCACACAGCCAAGGAAATGTTGAAAAAGAAAACCAAAGCTGGAGGCATCACAATGCCTGACCTCAAGCTACATTCCAAAGCTGTGACAGCATGGTATTCACACAAAAACAGACACATAGATCAATGGAACATAATAGAGACCCCAGAAATTGACCCTCATCTCTATGGTCAACTCATCTTTGACAAAACAGGAATGGATATCCAATGGAAAAAAGACAGTCTCTCCAATTAATGGTGCTGGGGAAATTGGACAGCCACATGCAGAAGATTGAAACTCAACCATTCTCTTACTTCTGTGTGTACAAAAGTACACACAAAACACACAAAGCATTCTCTTAACTTTGTGTGTACAAAGTTAAACTCAAAATGGATGGAAGACTTCCATGAGAGATAGGAATCCATCAAAATCCTAGAGGAGAACATAAGCAGTCTCCTCTTCAACATCAGCCACAGCAACTTCTTCCTAGACACATCACCAAAGGCAAGGGAAACAAAAGCAAAAATGAACTATTGGGACTTAGTCAAGATAAACACTTCTTCACGTCAAAGGAAACAGTCAACAAAACAAAGAGACAACCCATGGAATAGGAGATACTTGGAAATGACTTGAAATATAAAGAGCTGGTATCCAAGATCTATAAAGAAACTCAAACTCAACACCCAAAAAAGAAACAACCCAACCAAGAAATGGGCAGAAGACACAAGCAGACATTTCTCCAAAGCATGCAAATGGCTTACAGACACATGGCAACATGTTCAACATCACTTGCCATCAGGGAAATACAAATCAAAACCACAATGAGATACCACCTTACACCAGTTAGAATGGCCAAAATTAACAAGTCAGGAAATGACAGATGTTGAAGAGGATGTGGAAAAAGAGGAACCTTCCTACACTATTGGTGGAAAAGCAAGCTGGTGCAGCCACTCTGGAAAACAGTATGGAGCTTCCTCAAGATGTTAAAGATAGAACTACCCTACTACCCAGCAATTGCACTCCTGGGTATTTACCACAAAAATACAGACATAGTGAAAAGAAGGGGCACCTGCTCCCCAATGTTCATAGCAGCAATGTCCACAATAGTCAAACTGTAGAGGGAGCCAAGATGACCTTCAACACATGAATGGATAAAGAAGATGTGGTTCATATATACAATGGAATATTCCTCTGCCATCAGAAAGGATGAACACCTTCCATTTGCATCAACATGGATGGAACTTGAGGGGATTATGCTGGATGAAATAAGTCAGGCAGAGAAGGACATTTACCGTATGATTTCACTCATATGTGGAATGTAAGGAGTAGTGTGGAAGACCATAGGGGAAGGGGGGAAAAAGGAATGGGAAGAAATCAGAGAGGGAGACAAATCATGAGAGACTGTGGACTCTGGGAACCAAACTGAGGGTTACAGAGGGGAGGGGAATGGGGTAACAGGATGATGGGTATTAAGGAGGGCACGTGTTGTGATGAGCACTGGGTGTTATAGGCAACTAATGAATCATTGAACACTGCATCAAAAAGTAATGTTGTACTATATGTTGGCTAACTGAACGTAAATAAATAAATACGCTTTCTACACGAAAAACAATAATGGGAACAGAATTCCAGATTTGCATGATGAAATATTCTCAAGATATGTTTCACAGCATTGTAAATATACTTAACACTACTGGACTTTATACTGAAATTGTTTAAAATGGCAAAATCAACGTTAGGATTTTTTACAATTTTTTAAAAGTACACTCTGTATGATTCCATTTTTATAAAGATTTTATTAATTTATTTTAGAGAGCGAGAAAGAGCATGGCACAAGAGTCGTGGGAGAGGCAGGAGGTAGAAAGGAGAAATGTGAGCCCACACTGCACTGAACACAGACCCTATGGGGCTCAATCCATCACCATGGGATCACATCTTGAGCCAAAATCAAGAGTCAGGGGCTTAAACAACTGAGCCACCATCCATCTCCTTGGGCATTAGTATTGGTACATTCCCTTCTCTCTCCACCACTGCTATTCTGAACACTCCTGAAAATACCTCCATGAAAAATCGTTCCAGAGTTTCCTGGGGTGAGTCTGAGTATGAGCACTGCTAGGTGATGGGTGCACCCGCAGCCTGCGATGGGCACTGCTCACTGATTTATCAGACAGGGGTGACCATCACCCTTCTCTCCAGGGGACCCCCATGTCCTCAGGCACCTGAGGGCCACCCAGCCTAGGAATTCACCTTCTCTGGGAAAGGACAGATGGGACTTCTTTCTCTGGCCAGGACTATGAACCCTGATCCTGGGAAAGGAGAGCTCTCCTGGGACTCCTGGTCCAGCCAGGCATCTGTGGCCACTGTGTATGTGACAGAGAGAGAACATCTGGGCCTTGGAGGGAACGAGTGCCTTAAACCAGCCTCGTGTGGGGCATGTGGGAGCAGCAGCCCCTGCTTCTTGGGGAGCAGTGATGTGTACAGAAGGAAGGAGGCTGTGGTGGAGCCTTCTAAGCCACACCACAGTCTCCTTTGGTCCTGAAACCAGCAGGAAGGAAGCTCTGAGGACAGAGACTCCAGGAGGATTTCCATCCAGGGAAAGGGGGCCTGTCGGAGGGCACTGAAGCTGCCAGCCCTGCAGGCCGCAGGCCATTTGCACAGGATTACCTCCAGTGCTTCCTTAGCACGTTTTCCATGTTTGTGTGTGGACAGTGATTGGTCCACTCAGTGCTAGTGCACTTCCAGAGACAGACTAGAACCCTTTCAGGGCCTGCTAGTGGGTCAGAGGACTTCCACCCAGAGAAGCAGAGGATGTCCTTCTTCCTCCGGAGCTGGGGAAGGCAGCCACCATCCTGGGGCAGGACGTGGGCCAGGCATGTGTTCTTTCTGAAGCCCCCACATTCAGTGGGCATTGCTGTGCCTGAGAAAGGCCCTCTCAGCCCAAGTCAGGAGCCATGAGGAGCTGTCTCCCATCCTGACCCAGGATCATGACCTGAAATGATCTTGTCTTTGGGAGGGCGGGTCTCCTTCAGGAGCCAGGCAGGGGCAGGCCCTGCTATAGCTCTTCATTCAAGGAGGAGTCATAGAGAGTGTGTGTGTTTGTCAGCCCAGCAAGTGAAAGAACCAAGCCCATGCTCAGATTCTAACAGAAGCAGAATTTCAATGTCCTATTTGGGGGCAGCCACCTCCCCTCTTATGTGGCCTTGGGGGACCCCAGGGAAAGTCTTCCTTGTTCTCGTGCCCTCAGAGGGAGGAGCTGGCCCCATGTCCTGGGGTCCCCACCCTGCTCCACTGCTGAGGAAGAGCCACACACTGGGACCTGGTGTCAGGAATGTGGTCTCCCCGGGGCCTGGCGGCTACATGGAAGGACTGAATTGCTTTTTTTGGTGGGGGGGTCACTGGTGACACTGTTCACCATCCCCCACTGGACTCTGCAGTCCAGGCTCTGTGCCCAGCTTAGGTCAATCACCAGCACCCCACATTCTCCTGCCATGGGAGCGATCATTCAGCATCACCGCATTGCATAGACGGGGAGAGCAGGGCCCAGAGAGGGGAGGCAAATGGCTCCAGTCACTGGACTGGTCAGCAGAGGGGCTGGAAGGCCAGCCCTCCCAAGCCCCTGTGAGCCCAGCCAGAGATTCCTTGAGCCCAGAGCGAGCCCTCCCCTGCCTGCGCAGCCACACACTGTCCCCTAAGCTGGATGATGGACTGTTCTTCTTGGCCCTGAGGGTGTTGCTGGCCAACTAGGAAGGGGAGTACAGCTGGTGGGACAGGCTGTAGCTACAGGACAGAGTGACACATCTGAGTTAGCAGGAGCCCCTCTGTGGTCTCCCTCCCAGAGGCTGCCTGGGAGCTGGAGTCTGGGTGCCCTAGGGGCCAGCACACAACAGGGTCTGTGCTGACCAAAGAGCCATGACCTACAGGGAGAGTCCACTCTGCCCTCTCCCAGCCTCTGCGCCACATCACCTCTCCTCACTGTGGAGCTCCAGGGCCCAGAACCAGGCCCCATAGGACTGACTTGGCTCTAGCTTATAATGAGTTTGCAGCCCCTGGAGCAGCTGGATTTCCTGGGGCTGGAGGGAGGCCTGGCTGCAGACAAGGACTGGGCTGGGGGAAGTGCAGGGCCTCATGAAGGGTGAAGGATGGGGCAGGGGCTGAGTCCTGGGACCACTGCTCATGTCTAAAAAGGGCTGAAATCCCTGAATGCCCATAGGGTCCCTCATTACAGTAACAACACCCTCACACTCGGGCATCTTGGTGGTGGGCCCCTACTCCCTGCCCTCCTTCCCACACTTCTGACTCCAGCCAGGGCTGCAACCAGGGACAGTCTGGACATCTGTCCCAGGGTCCTACCAGGAAGATAAGGAAGGAGGAGGAGAGGAGAAGGGGAATGGGGTGGACCTCTCTTCCCCCTACCCTGAGTCTGCCTCTACTGTTGCCTCCAGGTCCTCTTGCCCAGCCCTGCACTTAGATGGATCCTGGGAGGCAGTATGCATTCCTGGCCAGCTAGGTGGAGTGTATTCAGTGACCTTTTTGTCCCCAGATGTCCAACCCACCTAGCCTTGTACCTTGAGGCTCGCTGCCCAGGATGGGCATGGTTCCAGGGCTAAGCAGACTTTGGGGCCACAGAGCCCTTGGCGGTGGTGAGAAAACACTGGGGACCAGCCAGGTGCAGAGCCCTGGGTCTCATGCATGTCCACTGTGGGACTGGGTCATGGTAGAGATGCTGTGTCCAAGTCCCCTGTGTACACCTGGCCCTCTCAGGAGGGAGGCCTGTGTGCCTGGTGGACCTGTCCTGCACCTGCCCCTGGAGGAGTGGTCAGTTTAAGAATTTCTATGTCGAACCCTCAGGGACAGTTGGGAACCTGGGGTCAAGAGAGGCAGGGACTGGCCCAGGACAAATGAGGGGTACAGAGCCCAAGGAGTGGGGCTGCTCTCCAGTCCCAGCCCCAACGCTCCCATGAGGTTTGCTTTGGGGGTGAGAGTGGCTCAGATCCTTGGGGATAGCTACCCACCCCATCCCATGTGGGGACATGACTTTGGGCATCTGCAGCCAAGTAAGGAATGTGTGCCTGCACATGTGCACATGCACACACACACACACACACACACTACTATGACTGCACAGCTTGGGGTCAGAAGGGGCGACACCCTGGGGGAAATGTGGGTGACAAGGGGCAAAGAAGAAAGAGTTTGGAGACAGCTGGGCCATGGGGCAGGGGTATCAGGACCTCTAGCAAGATCCCATATCCATGCGGTGCCTGGGTGACTCGGTGGGTTAAAGCCTCTGCCTTTGGCTCAGGTCATGATCTCAGGGTTCTGGGATCGAGCCCCGCATCGGAGTCTCTGCTCAGCGGGGAGCCTGCTTCCTCCTCTCTCTCTCTCTCTGCCTGCCTCTCTGCCTACTTGTGACTACTCTGTCAAATAAATAAATAAAATCTTTAAAAAAAAAAAGATCCCATATCCATATCATGGGGTTGGGAGACAGGCCAGGCTTATGGTCAGGGGGTCCCCAAAGGACCCAGGGGCATTGCCAGGGCACTGGGAGAGGACAGGGTCTGGGGCCTGGGGTCTGGTGTCCATCACCATCCTGGGCTACTGGAGGTAGGAAGAGATACCCCCTAGGTCCAGATGGGGTTACAGCACAAACAGCCCCAGCTTACTCTTCTGTCAGTTGGGCCATAGAGATGGGATGTCTTTGGGGTCTCACAGGCTTGTAGAAAATTCTCTTGGCCTTGGATCTTCATCACTGACCCACTGATCTCCCAGTCCTGGGAAAATGCTTTGTACTCTCTCGAGGTCCTTCTGAGCAGAGGAAAGCCTGGGTTCTTGGGGGCATGACGACCTGGGTTTGCAGGATGTGGCAAAGCACTGGACCACTGGTCTAGGGACCAAGGTCAGGACTTTCCTTGTTGCAGCCTCAAGGTCCCCATTTAGAAGAGGTTCCAGAGTCAGTGCTCTTGTCAGGGTGAGGAGGCCTTAGGAAGGAACCAAGCACCAGGACAGGAGAGGGAAACGGGAAGAAGGTGGGTTTCTGAGGTTTCTCACATCGCCCCCAGAGCCCCCAGGTCCTGCTCCTGGAGACACACAGAGAAGACAGAGACAGAGAATGAACACAAGAGAGGGAACCAGGAGAAGTCACAGACTTTCTTCAATCAGGTTGGAAACAACATCCCATCATTTTGCTCCATTCTCTTCCTTAGAACACAGTCACACAGGCCATCCACCTTGTAGGGGAGAGAATTACACAGGGATGTGTGACCAGGATTCAGGAATGTTAAGAACCAGTTTGGAGACTGACCAGCATATGGGTGCAGACGAGGCCCTGGAACTTGGGCCTAAATCTAATCGGAGCCCCTGGACGTCTGTGTCACGAGAGGCCAAGGTCGGAATCATTTCATCGCAACCTTCACATGGGGTCTGGGAGACAGGCAGGAGGAGGGTGGCTTTGCCTGGACCCCAGAGCAGACCCAGACCTCTCTAAGCTGTGTTCTATGCTCCATCCAGCTCCTCTCTCATCCTTGCATTACCACACACATGTCCCAGTCTCCTGTGACAGCAGGAACATATGTAGAGGTCCTACCCCTGATGGCGTCCCTAGAAGTAGAAGCCAGAAGACCTCACTGTGCAGATGGGGACACTGGGGAGGCCCTGAGAGGCACAGGGTCTGTCCAGAGTCATAGTCCTGGGTACGAGCAGGAGCCAGGTCTGAACCTGGCTCTGCGTCCTCACAGCGGGGACACTGTCTGCACCCAGGCCTCAGAGGGGCTGTGGGTAGGCTATGTGCGTGTCACTGTATGGATGGGGCACGAGGTAGAGGGTGAGCATTTAGCAGCTGGGGGAGGGGGGCCCTCGGGGTGCTCTGGTATGAGGAGGAAGTCGGGTAAGGGGTCCCCAGGAAGTGGTGACCTCACTTCCCTGACAACAGAGCCTAACAATTTGGAACCCAGGTAACCTGGCACCCGCATTCCAAAGACAGCCCCAGCCCTGTTCATTTTGTTGGATAGCCTCAAAAGAAGAACATGTTTGCATGTTGTATCCCAAAGTATGGAGGCTGCAGGCAGAGGAAAGCACACCCTGCAAACACTTTCCCTGCTCAGAAGGACCTCGAAGGGAGTACATATCATATCAGGGCTCCCAGACTTCTCTGGTCATTTGGCCAGAAGTACAGAAAGGTGACACCATTAGGCCCAGAGCCAGCCCCTAACCCCATTCGCTCTGATCCAAACTGTGCAGCCCCAGGTCCCCTCCCCGTGCATGCGTGCGTGCGTGTGTGTGTGTGTGTTTGCAAAGAAGACTCACATGGGGTGCACCCACCCCACTCAAGAGCAAGGGTCAGCTGCCCAATGAGCAGGTCATGTCCACATCCCAGGTCAAGGCTGGCTGGGTGGGACGGGGTGTGGGGGGCTGCAAGCTTCTCCTCAGGGTTTATATTGTGTCCTGGAGGTATGGGTCCCTTTCCCAGGTGTGGGGTTGTGCATGCACAGGTCTGTGTCTGATCTGGGAGCAGCAGGGAGACTGGGCAGGAGAACAGTGAGGATGATCGGACAGGGCTGTGATGCATCCAGGACGGCTACCAGTCCCCATCTTTGCAGAACACCAGGGACAATGAAACAGGGAGGAGGCTGGTGGACACCGGCTCCATCTCCCTGTCAGGGAGTGACTTAGGGGGCTCTCCAGGAGCAGGGACGGGACTGCCTGGGAAGGCCTTTGACACTGCCCAGGACACTGTCCCTGGTGGTACCACACTGGACTGTGGTTCTGGACCTGGAGCACAAGGAGGCCAAGCCTGAGGGTGAGAAGGCCAGGGCTGGTTGTATGTGTGTGTCTGGGGACAGGTCAGTGCTAGGCCCCACAGGAAAGGAAACCCCAGAGGCTGGTGTGAGGCCAGGAACAAGGACTGGGCTCAGAGCACCCAGCAGGTGGACTGCAGTTGGGGAGAGGTTCTGGTGAGAGTTCCTTCCTGGCTCTAGCTTCTCTGGGAGGCCCTGGGCTGAGCTCTACCTCTGCAAATGCATGCAAACTTGTTCTTCATTCCAGGATCTCCAACAAAATGAGCTGGGCAGGGGGCTTTCTCTGGAATGTGTGTGTCTGGATACCTGGGTCTAGCTCTGAAGAGCCAGAGCTGGCCCCAAATTCATCCACAGCTTCAGAGGGAGAGATGGTGCCTGGAGAGACTTAGCCAGCAGGGGACCAGGAGCCAGCAGGGGACCAGGCACTTACCTGCCCAGGGAGAGTCTGACACATCCTGGAAGAGATGGCTCCGCCCCTGCCCCTTCCCCAGCTCCTACTCCTGCTCCCACCCCTGATCCTGTTCCTGCCCCTTTCCCTGCCTAAGCCTGTGCTCCCGCTCTTGCATCTGTCCTGCCCCCTGCCCCTGCCCCTGTCTCAACCCCTGTCCCTACTCCTGCTCCTGCGGGGCTCCCAGAGCCACATCCTGAACCAACAGCCCTACTCCTTGTACAATTATCCCTTGTTCTATCCCCCCAACCACAGGAATGTTTCATCCCCTACCTGTATATTCTTTCTCTCTGGTACATATCAACTGTTACTTATCTTTCCATGTTCTGCATACTGTTTATTATTTGTTTTAAATAAAATTACTTGTTTTCACTTGGACACATCATGAACATTAAGTACATTCCCAACGCTGTGTCACCACACCACAGAACATCGCTGCAGGACATCTCCTTCCCCAAAGGAGACCCTGAACCCAAAGCCCTCCCTGCCCATTTCTCCTCCAGCCCGGCCTCTTGCAACCCCTAAGCTGCTTTCTCTCTCTGTTCCTTTACCTGTCCTGGATGTTTCTGTATGTGGAATCACACAATATATGTCTTTGTGTCTGTCCACCTATTTTTAAAGGGGACTCTTTTTTTTTCTGTGTTTATGTGACAGAATTACCCTTTTTGATATTGAAACCCCCAATGGATTACAGATAAGATGTAATCATAGAGGTCCCTTTAGGAATTATGAGTACAATCTCAGGGTCAAGACACCTGTTCCTGCTGGGACACCACAGCCTGACCCCAGACAGGACATGGTTGGTTCCTCCTGTGGCCCACACAGAAACCAGGGAAATGCAGAAAGCTGGAAGACACACCACAAAGGGCAAACACATCGCTCACAACCCAGAGCCAGAGAAAAGTTTCACTGACTCTGCTCCAAATCAGGCTCCAAGTCATGGGGTTCCACAGGGACAAAGACCAAATGCATGCAAGTCCAGGGGGGAGGATAGGCATGTGGAGAGTATGTTTTAGAGATGCAGGAGCTCCCAGGGAAGGACTCTGGCAAAGGAAACCCCTTTGAAAGCAGCGCTGGTCACCCTCAGAGTAGCAGGTGTCTGGTCCGGGGGCCGGCAGCCCTGGGGAGAATGTGAGGAACCAGAAGTCCAGTGCAGGTCCCCTGGAGAGAAGGGTGAATGGCACCCCTGTCTGGGAGAACAGTGAGCAGCACCCATCCCAGCCTGCAGGTGCACCCATCACCTAGCAGTGCTCAGCCTCAGACTCAGGCCCAGAAACTCTGGCACGATTTTTCACAGATGGATTGTCAAGAGTGTTCAGCACAGTAATGGTGGAGGGAGCAGGGAGTGGAATGATGCTAATGCTCAAGGAGATGGATGAGATCCACAGTCCCAGTCCTCATGATAGAATGTCCTGTAGCTACTGCCCCAGGGTCGTCTGGGCACAGGATCTGGGAAGCCCCTCCTGAGAACCCCTCCTGCCACCCTGCTCCTGGGAAATTTCAGAATTGTTTGAGGAGGTGGAGAGGATCCAGGGTGACAGGAGGGCCAAGGAGAAGGAAGGTCAGCACTGGGAGGACAGATGGATGTGCCCTGAGCCACCATCCAGGGCCCAGGTTGTGATGCCCTTGGACCTCACCCCAAATAATGGCTCCTGATGTATGGACCGGACTCCTGCTCTTTCACTCCCTCCTTCCCTACCTCATTTATTCACTGTCTCATTCATGACCCTCTCTCTCCTTCCCCTCCACCCCTCCCTTCCCTGGCCCGCTCTATCACCCTCCCTGTCTCCCTCCCATCGCTCCTCCCTCCTTGCTCTCACTCCCTCCCTTTCATCCTTCCTCCCTCTCTCTCCTGTTTCCTTCCCTCCCATCCTCCTGCCTTCCCTCCCATCCCCCTCCCTCACTCTCATCCTCCCTCACTCCAACCCTACCATCCTCCTCCTCCCCTTCCCTTTCTCCCTCACTCCCTCCCTGCCTCCCCCATTCTCCCTCCTTTCTTCCCCTCCATTCCTCCTTTCCTTTTCCCCCTCTTTTCCCTCCCCCCACTCCCTCATGCCTTCCTTCATTCAGCAGAAGATCTGGGGTCCCTGCTCTGTACTGAGCTCTGCGGCTTCATCAGTGAGCAAACCCCAAACCCACGTGGTCTTGTCCACTGTGGAAGATGACAGGGAGCAGTCCTCAGGGCTAGCAGTGGTGATGAGCACCAGGAATCTACTCCTGAAAACAGGCCGGTTGCACAAAGAAAAGAATGGAGACACCCATGCTTAGCACTTCCTCTAGAAAAATCTAGTCCTGAAAAGTAAATATATCCTAGACTTCATTCAGTTTAAGTGCTAATGGCCCATAGGCCCTGATTCCTAGAAGCAACAAAGAGTAAATCATCCAGTGTCAACTCGGGGCTTGTGACACAAATTTTCTGACCAAATGACAGCATTTCAGCCAACATCCCCAGAGCCTCTGTGTTTTCCCAAAGGTCTCTGTGATCCTCTGACTCTTCCATTGACCTCCTTGGGGAGCTCTGTATTGTCATCTTCCTTGTCTCCTGCCTTTTCTGCGACCCTTCTGTGGTCTCCCCTGCCCCAATCAGGGCCACCCTCACCAGGATTCCCCACGCCCCTTGGCTGGGTGCCCACATCCCACACTGGGCTCCATAAGCCCTATGTTTTGTGCAAGGCCTGTGTGCTCCCTTGAAGCGGCCTGCATCTTCCTGCGCTGGGTCTCCTCTGACAAGACTGTGAGGCCAGCCTGTGCCCGTGTCATGAGCATGGAAGCACGAGTCCAGGAGGTCCAGATGACCTGCTCCCAGTTCCAGCATGTGGAGCCTGGGCCTAGAGTGGTGCCTCAGCAGAGGAGGAGTCAGGTCCAGGGAGCCTGAGGGAGGATGTGGCACAGTGAGCCCCCAGGAGGATAGTGAGCACCATGGTGCTCAGGCCTGCTGGGACACCATGTCCCACCCACACTGGATCTGTCCACCCTCCCAGGCTGTAGGCTGGCAGTGCCTGGCAGGGGAGGGGTGCGGCTGGTGCAGGAGAGAGCCCTCAGGAAGAGAGGAGGGGGCAGGCGCTCCCCAGCAGCAGGTGCACGGGGGCGAACTGAGGGGACATCAGCAGACAGCAGCTGGGGTCTCCACGCAGGCCCCTTCCTGAGGCTCAGCACAAGCTTGTCTGGATGGCCTATGTCCCCAAACACAAAGTCTGGCCCAGGACCTCCCCTCAAGCTCCTATTCCCAATCCTTTGTACTCAGCTCAAGTACAAGGAATGGCCAATAGTTTAGGTGGTGTTGGGTGCACAGAGACATGTGATTTTCTGGCCCACACTGTAACATTGCTGGCATTTTAAAGATCTCAGGTCTTGGATTAAAAAATGGTAGAATGCCAGGGACCCCAGACAGTTGTCTGGAAAGCTGCCTCTGTGCCTTGCAGCCCTCCCATCCCACCAGCTCTACTCAGAACACCTCCAGGCCACAGGCCAATGGTCTTGGGTCCTTAGATGGCCCAGACGATGTGACTTCAAAAAGTGATCCAGGTGGGGCAGCAGGACACACTGCGGATTCCAGTAAACCCCCCTCCCAGAAATGAGGTTACTGCTGGACAAGCTGTCTAAAAACAGCCAGGCCAGGGTTCCAGGAAGACACCAGAGGCACAGGAGTAACTGAGGAGCATGTGAAGGTCAGGTAGGGACAGTGGGAATCTCAGGTGGTTTCGCCTAGGGGCAGCTCTAGTCCCCCTAAACCCTCAGTGTGATGGCTCCACTGGGGATGGGGGACGGACCATGCCTGGAGGACCTGTGGCTCCACTGTCAGAGGTCGCAACTTGATCTGTGCACAGGTGGGGAAACCTGGCCACACCCCAAAGAATTTCTGGAAACAGTAGCCATCTCAGTGACAGCCAACCTGGGAGGTCTACCTTCCAGCAGCCTGAGGTGGGATGGAGCCACAGACCAGCACACTAGCCAGAAATGGAAGGAGAACCAGTTCTTCATTTCAATAGTTTCTGAGTTTGTTTTTCCTATGGTTAGTAAACTTTGCAAGGCCTTGAATATGTTCTCTTCCTGTTCTCTGCTGGAGAGGTTCTTGAAAAATCTCTGGTTTATGGGTAAAAGAATCCAGAATTAACTTTGGTTGGCACAGCCATGCTGGGAAAAGTATGGAGTTTCCCCCAAATGCTCTAAATGGAACTCCTGTATGATCTCACTACTGGGTAGACATTTGCAGGAAATGAAGTCAGTTTCTCGAAGTAAGAGCTGCACACTCTCACCCAATCTCCCCGAGGATGGGCGGCCACCCTTAGGAACAGGGCACCTATGTGGGAAGTCGTAGGCAACCCTCTCCTGGAGGCAGGTGCCTCCCTGGACAAGGGGCTTCCCCAGGGGTGGGCGGTCTCCACAGCAGCACATTCAATGTCCTGGATACTAGGAGGAGATGGAGTACAGCATCAGGTCAGTGAGGGTCAGGACACACTGCCCCAAATATGGCACCTTGGTAAATTAAATATAGAAACTGAAAGAATTTTCCATAGAGCAGAAGCAGGAAGTTCCCTCTGATCCCCAGCCATTAACCCCTTCTTCCCTGAAGCAGGTCAGAATACTCCCATGTGCCATTTTTTCTCCCCAGACCACAGGGAGGACATGCTTATCACCAGAGTCAAGGAATTTAGGGCCACAAAGGCTATAGAAACAAACCTGTTTAAACTAACCTTTATCTTCCTAGTTACCTTTTTACTGTTTACCAGTCCTAGCTCAAACCCCTGAGTCTCTCAGTTCTTCACACATTTATTGCTTCTTTGCCTAAAATGTAGAAGAACTGTCTACTCCAATTGCCTCTGTTGGTCTCCATGTTCTTGTGAGACTCCCAGCAAAAAAGTCAGTACACTTTGCCAGCTTTTCTCCTGTTCATCTGTCTTGGTCAATTTCCAGACCCAGCCAGGGACCTTAAGAGGAGTTGAAGAAAACTTACCTCTCTTGCAGCCCTGGGTCGGGGGTGGTGGCAGGTGGAGTCAGGAAAATCCATCCCATCTTCCTGAACTTGGTTAAAACCACCCTCTGCTGGGAAGCAGCACAGGGCTGTGCATGGCTGGGGGAGTCAGGGGGAGGCAGGTGGAACATGTAGGAAGCTACCTGACCCTCAGCTGGAAGACTTGGCCCCACTGACAAGTCCAGGGTGTGATGATGAATATTATAATGGAAGCATCCTGAATATCAGACCTTCCCCACCCCAGGCTTCATTATTGCTACTCATTGTGGTTGCTACTGTTGGCTTAGTGACTTTTCTGAACTAACTTTGTCAAGTCTATGTTCTTTGCTGTGTGTGGTCACTGAATTCCTGTGCTGTTAACTTAGTGGTCAGCCAGTGGCTGGGCAGAGAGGTCACCCATGTTTCTGAGCTATGGCTACAGATCAGAGGGCCCCACAACCTCCTCCTCAGGTTCAAATAGTCTGCTCCAGTGGCTCATGGAACTCAGAGAAACATGTTACTTCCTAGATGACCAGTTAATTAAAAGGACTCAGGACCAATCAGTTGGAAGCAATGAGCAGGGCAAGGTGTAGCAAAGGCTTGGAGTTCCCCCCATCTTGGAGTGAAAGAGGCCTTTACCCACCTCCACTCTGACCTTTGCTTGTACTTCCTAACTGATGATGTCCCTCCTTCTGGCTCATCTGTTAACTCAAGTCAAAGACCCAATGGGCACCAAAACGACCCCTCAAGCAATAACCACTGCCTGAGGTCACCAGCAAGACACCATATGATGGACCGCAAGACAATGATTGCCTGGAACTTTACTGACCTCCTGCAATTGACCACTGACCTTTGTTCTAGATTTTCCTTATATAAAAGCCCAGGAGTGTTTTCAACACCTTAAGACCATGCCAGTCCTCGGCCTTCCCATGTCGGCTACACTGAGATACATTCCTTTCCTGTGTCACTACCACTTGTCTCTCTGCATTTGGATCTGGGACCCTGTGAATAGTGTAATGTAGCAAGTCAAATACCAGTCCTCCCCCGCCCCCCCAGGGTTCTCTGCTGCTGCTCCTCTCACTGCCGTTCTGCTCTTGGCTTAGTGACATTTCTGAACTGATTTTGTCAAATTTGTATCTCTTGTTGTGTGTGGCCACAGAAGTGTCTGGTCTGTGAATGTAGCGGTCAACTGTTGACTCAGTGAGATTTCCTTAAACATCTGGAAACTGCCCTCCTTCTGAATAAAAACAAAAACAAAAACAAAAAAACCACCCAGTCCTTGCAGATGGGGAGGAGGGCTCTGGGTGTGTGGATGTCGGGATACACCTTCAGCACCAGCCAGACCTCTTAGCACTCTGCCTTAGCACTCTGCCTTGGCAAGCACTTCCTACTTGCCAAGTCTGACAATCACCAGAGGGCAGATCCTGGGGCCTTCTCAGGTCGGCCCTGAACAGGCACCCAGCCCATTCATGTGGTGTCCCAGGGGCTCAGGAATAGGCCAGAGCTTCCAGGCCCTTCTTCCATAAAGCAACTCATCACTCAACCTTTCTTCCAGTGATTCTGCTTGGTTTCAGTTTGCCCCAACTCTTATCCATTGCCCTAGGCAGAAGAGACTCACATATGCCTTTAAATGGTTTGGACATCGAGTGTCCTCCAGTAGCCACCTCACTACTAGGAGAGTTGGTGGAAAGCGACAAGTCACAGAGGAATCCAAGGGTCTGGACTTGGGGTTTCCCGCTCCTGAGATGGGGACATCTGTGAGAGGAGCAGTGGCCAGCTGGTGGTGGGGGTGGGGGGTACATGTACCTGACATGGACAAGACAGATGAGCAGGTGAGGCCAAGACCCCCGGAGTATGTTCCTGGCATCTGGACTGAACTGGTCTTCAAAGATGCAGATTGGTTGGGATCATCTTTAGGCTGAGGAGGAAAATGAGGGGAGCAGAGGAGACGGAGGAGGCTCATAACAGACACATAAAAAAAATTGTTCAACATCCCTCGACATGAGGAAAATACAAATCAAAACTATAATGAGATACCACCTTACACCACACCAGTTAGAATGGCTACAATTAACAAGACAGGAAACAAGTGTTGACGAGGTTGTGGAGAAAAGGGAACTTTTTTACACTGTTGGTGGGAATGAAAGCTGGTGCAACCACTCTGGAAAACAGTATGGAGGTTCCTGAAGAAGTTGAAAATAGAGTTACCCTATGATCCTGCAATTGAACTCCCAAGTATTTACCCCGATGATACAGATATAGGAAAAAAAGGGCCACCTGTACCCAAATATTCATAGCAGCAATGTCCATAATAGCCAAATTGTGAAAAGAGCCTAGATGTCCTTCAACAGATGAATGGATAAAGAAGATGTGGTCCATATATACAAGGGAATATTCCTGAGCCATCAGAAAGGATGAATACCCACCATGTGCATCGACATGGATGGAACTGGAGGGGATTATGTTGAGTGAAATAAGTCAAGCAGAGAAAGACAATAGTCATATGATTTCACTCTTACGTGGAACATAAGGAATAGAGTGGAGGACCACAGGGGAAGGGAGGGAAAACTGAATGGGAAGAAATTAGGGAGGGAGACAAACCATGAGAGACTCTGGACTCCAGGAACCAAACTGAGGGTTACAGAAGGGGGGAGGGTAGTTGGGTAACAGGTATTAAGGGGGGCACATGTTGTGATGAGCACTGGGTGTTACAGGCAAATAATGAATCACTGAACACTACATTAAAATCTACTGATATACTATATGTTAGCTAATGAATTTAAATTAAAAATTAAATTTAAAAATAAAAATTAAAACTAAAGCAGAAACTGTACATAACTTAGAGGGCTCCATGCTCCCGGAGGCTGAGCTAGCAGCCACAGCAAAGGCTCTGACAGTCAGGGGAGGTGGCTCGGTGCACCCCTGCCCCTGAAGCTCCATGGTCATGGCAGGGTTCAGGGACTGGGAGAGAAGACCCGACCAGAGGCCATCCTGGCTCCATGGCCACTGCAGGACCACTCCCAGCCCCACCAGGTGGTGTCTGTCTAGAACCAGGAAGAAAACCTTTTCCCTTGATTGTTCTTTTTAAAGATGGTTGCTCAGCATTGACACAGGAAAACATCTGACATAAAACTGGAGCCGTTCACAGCTGCAAATACCCAGAAGTGATCAAAATGTAGTGACCACAAAGAAAGGACCTTGTGTCTCCAGGCAGGCTTCCCTTATGCGGGTGTAGCTGGGAGCCCTGGACATGCATGTGTGGGCAGGGCTGGGCTCCATGGTCTCTCTCGAGGGGACAGAAATAGGAGCCTGCTCTGACAGCTCTGTTTAGGACAATACCCCCTGATGGAGATGGAGACAGCCCCTCATGAGTCCCAGATGTCCTGGTGATTCTTGGCCATGGCCTGAATCTCAACTTCTTCACGAAGAGGTGGGGAGGGCAGCCCAGCCACCATGGGTCCCACAGGTCCCCCAGGGGACAGCCCAGCAGCCATGTGTCCCACAGGTACTCCAGCGATAGCACTTTGGTGAGCTTGTGGTCCAGCAGGTACCTGTTCAAGTGGCTCTTGTCATGCCACACAACCTCAATCCCATTAGCCAGGTCGATCTCCATCACCTGGTGACAGGCCAATGTCAGTCAGTGAGCCTCCACAACCAACCCCCCAAAAAAGGCCCCCATGTAGTAAACATCACCCTGGTCCCTGGGGATGTGGGCCTGGGACTGTGGCCTGCACTAGTAGCTGAAGTCTTCACAGGACACCCAGTAGAAACTGGGGTGCAGGGTGCTAAATGGGGGGACAGGATCTCCATGCCCACATGGTCGCAGAATTTCATGTCCACATCTGCACACACCAGGTCGTCCACCTCACAAAGGAAGAGCTGCTCACAGAAGAAGCTAACCATCGCCATGTGCTGCATGGATACATCCTGCCAGTGCAGGATGCCGGGGACATCAAGGACCACCACCCTCCAGCCTTCCCGGGGGGCACATGGGCCTGGGAGCCCGCTGGTCAGTGACGGCCTAGTAGGTGACCTTGTGTCCCACCATGATAATCTTCTCTGCCCTCTGCAGAAACAGCTCCAGGAAGACCACCTATGTATAGGGACAAGGGACAAGGTGGGAGGAGGGTGACTGTCAGAGGCTGGTGGCAAGACCAAAGAGCTCGGGACGCCTGGGTGGCTCAGTTGGTTGGACGACTGCCTTCGGCTCAGGTCATGATCCTGGAGTCACGGGATCGAGTCCCGCATCGGGCTCCCAGCTCCACGGGGAGTCTGCTTCTCTCTCTGACCTTCTCCTCGCTCATGCTCTCTCTCTCAAATAAATAAATAAAATCTTAAAAAAAAAAAAAAAAAGACCCAAGAGCTGGGGGCCATGGACATCTGCACCTTCTTTTAGGGTACAGGCCCTGGGGTGCTTTAAGCAACAGCCATTCTCCCAGCCTGTCCTGAGAAAGTCTGCTTGTGGGGCCTCCCTACTTTCTGCCCCCAGAGATGGGGGCCATCAGCACCCCATCATACAAAGGGGAGCCTGAGGCTTCAGAGGTGAGAAACCAACCCCACGGTTAGCATGTTGGAGCCAGGAACACTCCCCCTGTGCCAAACTCCCAGGCAAACCCCACAGGTACCCTGCGCTGGCCGACCCCCTGCAGGTTCTCTCCCCATCTGCCAGGAGAGGAGCACCTTTGAGCACAGCCCTCCTTTCTATGGCCTACAGGCTGGCTAGAATCAGCAGGGCTGGCCTCCTGCCCCACTTTGCTTTGAGTGAGCTATCGCTGGCCCCCACAAAGCTGTCTCCACCCCCATAGGGTCCTCCCTTGAAGGCTACTGGGCCTCTTGCTGATAAGGTCCATCAGTCAACCACTGCTATTCCTAGGAACAGTCACCCTCAAACTCCCCCAGATCAGGAATCAGGTCCAACCTGTGGACAGGGAAGGGGAAAGACGACCGCTGGAAGAAGAGGGGGCTTGCTTAGGGCCCAGCCATGTGAATCCAAGAGTGGAAGCTTTCAGGTCCAGGTCTACATCTCCTGGGCTCCAAGAAGGTGGAAGGCTTGTCTCTCTGAGGGGACTACCTGTGGGGACGGCAGCTCCCCCATTGTCAGCAAGGTTGGGGAGCCCCTCTGAGTCTAATTTTTTAAGGTTTTATTTATTTATTTGACAGAGAGAGAGACAACAAGAGAGGGAACACAAGCAGGGGGAGTGGGAGAGGGAGAAGATGTTCCCCGCTGAGCAGGGAGCCCAATATGTGATGTTTGATCCCAGGACCCTGGGATCACGACCTGAGCTGAAGGCAGATGCTTAATGACTGAGCCACCCAGGCACCCTGAGACTGATTTTTTTCACACAGGCACTAAGGCTACTTCCCTGTGCTTGCCCCATACCTGGCAGCTTAGCAAATCACTCACACAGGGAAAGTGGCACTATATTTAAAAAGGGGACAAGGCCACACACAACCGGCAGATACAAGTCAGGTCACCTTGGGGGCAAATCCAGGTCCAGCCAGCAGGGGAATAAGCCAGACATGAAGCAGGGGGAGAGGGAATGTAAAGGCCTGGCAGAGGGTAGAGGGAATGTAAAGGCCTGGAGTCAGGCCCAAGGCACATGTGGGACGACCACACGCCTGGGAGGCCCACGGGTATGGGAGGGATATGGTGGGAGAGGAAAGGCTGGGGAGGACAGGCATCTGGGGAGCGCATCACAGAGAGGCTCAAAAGTTATGTTCTGAAAAGATCACTCTGCTGGTTACCAGAGAAGAATGGGCTCTGTACAGCAGAGGACAGGGAGACCCTAACCCTAAGCCCTACCCCTAAACCCACCCTAACCCTAATCAAACATCATACTCAGTTTTGAGGACTGACACCTCTACTCTGAAATTACAAACAAGTCCATCAAGCTGGCTTTCACTCCTTGCTCAGTATTGTACTGAAAGTTCTACCCAGAACAAAGGCAAGAAATAAGGAATCCACATGTGAAAGGAAACCGTAGAACTAGATCTATTCAGAGACCAGGGATGGCATCGTCTTATATAGAGAGCTTCCTAACAAATCAACAAAAAAATGATCACAGCCAGTTCCCTAATTCTGCAAAATTACAAAAATATCAATACACAAAAATGTCTCTTATTTGTATACACTAGCAGTGAATCATCCAAAAAGGAATTTAAGAAAACAATTCCATTTTAAGGAACATCAACATTGACAAAATACTTAGGAATAGATGTAATCAAGGTGTACATCTTGTACACCAAAAATTACAAAACACTGCCGAAAGAAAGTAAGGGAAACCTAAATAAATCTGAAGACACTGCATGGTGATGAAAAGACATACTATTGACAAGATGTCAACAGTACACAAAGCAATGTGGAAATTCAATGTGTTCCCAAGAAATTTCACAAAGGCCTTTGGGAAGAAATGCACAAGCTAATCGTAACAGTCATATGGAATTTTAAGGGACCACAAGATAGCCAAAACCATCTTGAAAAATAAAATCTAAGGTGAAAGGTCATACTTCCAAAGTTCAAATCTTAATACAAAGCAACAGTAAATAAAACATTGTGATACTGTCATAAAGGTATGCATACACTCTGAAACAAGTAATACACTATATGTCAATTAATTGAATTTAAACTTACAAAAAATTTTTAAATAAATAAAATAAAAATTTTTTTAAAGTATGCATACTTAAAAGTATGCATCAGTGGGATTTAACTAAGAGCCCAGAGATAAACCCCTTCATCTATGGTCCACTGAATTTTGACAAGGGTGGACAACATTACACTGGGGAGACAGAGTGGTCTTTCCAACAAAGGGTGCTAGATAATCAGCTATCCATGTACATAGGAATGGAACTAGCCCTCACCTCACACCACATATAAACATTAACTCAAAATAAGTTAAAGGCTTAAATGTAAGAGGTAAAAGTATAAACCCTAGAAGAAACAAATGTGGATAAATCTTCATAACCTTGGATTTAGCAACGCTTTTAGATATGACACCAAAGTATAAGAAGAGAAAGGAAAAAAATAGATAAAATAATACCCTCAAAAGAGATTTATTATATATATATATATATTTTTTGAGGGTATTATTTTATTTATATATATAAATATATACATAAATAAATAATATATATATATAAATAAATAATATATAAATAAAATAATACCCTCAAAATAGATAAAATAACACCCTCATACCTGGGGAGCTTGCTTAAGATTCTCTTTCTTCTCCCTTTGCCCCTCTCCACTTGCACAATCTCTCTCACTCATTCTTAAAAAAGAAACATAAGGGGCGCCTGGGTGGCTCGGTGGGTTAAGCCTCTGCCTTCGGCTCAGGTCATGATCTCAGGGTCCTGGGATCGAGCCCCGCATCGGGCTCTCTGTTCAGCAGGGAGCCTGCTTCACCACTGCTCTCTCTGTCTGCCTCTCTGCCTACTTGTGATTTCTGTCTGTCAAATAAATAAATAAAATCTTTAAAAAAAAAAAAGAAACATAAAAAAAATTAAAAATATTTGTACATCAGAAGATACTATCCAGAAAGTGAAAAGACAGCCCCCAGAATGGAAGGAAATATTTGTACATTATTTATCTAATAAGAATCTGTTGCCAAGAATATGTAAAAAGCCTTTACAACTCAACAAAAAGACAACCTCATTTTTAAAATGGACGAAGGACTTGGATAGACCCTTCTCCAGAGAAATTATACAAATGGTGAATAGCACGTGAATAGATGTTAAACATCATTAGTCTTTATGGAAATGAAGATTTAAATCAGTTAGATATCCTTTTACACAAGTAGAATCATTATGATCAAGAAAACTAAAAATAACAAAAGGATGTTGAGAAACTGAAACCCTTAAACCTCACTTGTGAAAAATGGTGCAGTCTACATATAAAATGATTTGGCATTTACTCAAATAGATCAAAGCAGAATTACCATAGGGTTCAACAACTGTACTCCGAGATATATATACCCCCCAAATTGAAAACACTGTTTCAAACAAACAAACAAACAAACAAACAAAAATGTACAGGAATGTTCATAGTGGCAGTGTTCACAATAGGCAAAACCCAGAAACTATGCAAATGTCCATCCATGGGGAAAAGGATAAACAAAATGAGGTAGATCCATAAATGGCTATTTTGTTCTGCCCCATGAAGGAGTGAAGTAAAATGACTCATTTGTGGGGGGAAAGTATTGTTGTTCCTTAAAACATTAAACACAGAATTCCACTGCAGCCTATATGCCCCCCAAAACTGAAAGTAGAAGTACCCATATTCAGAGCAGCATTTCTCACAACAGCCAAAAGGTGGAAGCCACCCAAGTGTCCACTGACAGATGAATGGATAAACAAAATGTGGTTGATACACCATGGAGCATGATTCAGACTTAAAAACGAAGGGAGTTCTGACACAGGCTACAACCTGGAAGTCATTACACTGAGTGAAATCAGCCAGTCATGGAAGGACGGATACTGTATGATTCCACTTAGATGAGGTGTCTGGGACACAAAGCTGGATGTGGCTGCAGGGGTCTGAGGGGAAAGGACAATGGGGAGTTGGTGTTTTATGCATACAGGCTCCCTTGGGGAGAATGAGAAAATTTTGGAGAATGATGGACAACTATGAGAACTCAGTTAAGGCCAGAGAATTACGTACCTGAAATGTTTTAAGGCGTCAGGGTTCTTATGTTTAGTTACTGTGAAAAAGTAAATGAAGGACTGAGGCATGTCACAACAGGGATGGACACTGAAAACAGCCCTAGTGACCCAAGCCATATAGAAATACCACTCAGACTGGAGCCGTCTGTGCTCCTTAAGTCCATCAAGGTTACCCAAATAAGGGAAAGTCCTGGGAAAAGTTAGAGAATAAGAAAACTGGATTCGAATGGCGAAGACATTTTAGACCATCAGGCAGGTGGTGACAGCTGAAGTGGGCCTGTGGTCTGGGTTCAAACGTGGGAACCATCATGATTTCCTCACTTGGGGTTACGTGGTAGTTCCATGGCAATGTCCCTGTTTGAGGTGAAATGCATTAAAGTAGCCCATGTGAAATGGCGAACATGGTAAAGAAACAACAGCTGGGGAGTCTGAGTGTGGAGATAAATCGTATTTGTGCTGCTGTGACAAGTTACTACAGATTTGAAATCACTGCAGAGTAAATGACTCTTCCAAACATCCACATTAGCACCATGTCACAGAAGTAGAGAGGACATCAGCCAAGCCCCCCCAAATCCAGTTTGCCCACCATGGAGAGGCCACTCACCCTTGGAGAAGGCCACATGTTAGCAAGAGACTTGTGGGAGGATTAAATTGGGCACTCCCATGTCTTGGATGAGGTAGAAGCAGTGGGATTCGGAATTCCAATTCTCCACAATGCTCCACCACAACCTGGTTAGAACCGTGAAAAGGCATGAAGGAAGCCTCAGTAAAGTGGACTGGGGACTCCAGAAGGGGAGGTTGGAAGGGGGCACCTGGTGCTCAGTGCCCATTACAGACCCCACATTACAATCACCCACAGGGGAGACTCATCCATTCCAGGCCCCACAGGGGAAGCTGGAGGGTTCATCTCCTACAGGAAATCCACCATCCCCACAGCTCGGCTGGTGAGAATCCTCCATCACCCCAAACTCCTGCCTTTCTCAAGTGGACGTCCTTCCAAGCAACCGTCCCAACTGTTTCCTCCTTCTCCGTGAAATGATGTTCCTCTCCTTTGTTTCTTGCACTTGCCTGTGATGTGCCCGTAGCTTGCTCATCCCAGATTGCCATTCTCTGCTCTTCCCAAATAAACCCATTTTATGGGTCAAATAACTGGCCATTTGAGTTTAACGCAAACAGAACTAATAAATTCAAGAAACTTGCAAGAAACAAAATCAATATACACAAATCAATTTGCATTTCTACGTGCTCCGAAGAAACCATCAGAAAGAAACTATAGAGAACAGTCTCATTGACTACTGCATCCAAAAGAACAAGATACCTAGGAGTCCCCTGAACCAAGGCGGTGACAGACCTGTCCTCTGACAGCCATGAGACACTAATGACACACAGGGAGGGAGACACATGGAGATGGGAAGACACTCTGTCCTCAGGGAAGAACCAACACTGGGAAAATACCTACTCTCCCCAAAGCCATCTACAGAGTCCGTGCTGTTGTTCCCAAACTTTCAGATTCCAGACCAACCCTGAAGCGGGTGTGGACATTGAAGGATCCTGCAGAGCTGAGGGGAGGGAGCACGAGCACCCAGCCAGGTGGCTGCTTCCTGACTGCAGACTCTCTGAGGAACCCCAGGAACCAAATCTGTGTGTGCAAAAACAAGGACACAGGACCCGGGGTGTGCATCTGAGCCCAGAAAGGGGAGACCCCACAGCCATGCGCACAGCACTACAGGAGGCCACAACACCTCACACAAAACCATGGAAGCCCCAGTGTCCACACAGCCTGCCCTTCCTCCGTGGGGTCCTGAGACAGCACACCTCCTCACCAGTGCCCACTCAGGTGGCTTCTCTTCACCTTCTCCTCCAGCGGCTGGTCCTAGGGGGCTAGACTGCTATCATTGTGGACATGGCCCCATGTCCTCCACAGTGGGTCCTGTCAGTGTGGATGTGGACCCACATCCTCCCCAGCTTGTCCTGTCAGCATGGGAGCGGCCCCACATCCTCCAGAAGTCTCCACAGTGGGTCCTGAGGAGACCAGGGTCCTGTCCCAGCTGTGGCTGTGCAGGCTAGGCTCAGGGCAAGAGCTGGGGTCCTTTTCCCTCTGCAGGCAGTGGAGGCAGTGTAGGACTAGGGGAGCTTACTCTTCAGTGAAAGCACCTGCTTCCTCCTGGGGTTTAGCTGAAGCGATTTCATTCTGGAAATTCAAGCTGCATGGAGCCCAATATCCCCCAACTTCTCTGAAAATAGCTAAGGAACAATGAATTGGAAACAATATGGAATGACAACAGCCCCTGACACAAACGGTGGCACTGAACATGACTCTGGCCCTGATGCAGACCCACACTCTGACCTCAACTTGCTCTCAAGCCTGGCCCTAACCCCAATCCAAGACCCTAACCCTAGCCCCCAACTCAAACAGTGTTCACAAGAATCAAAAGGTAGAAACTGCAAATATCCATCAGTGGTGAATGTATAAACAAAGTGTGGTGAAGGGTTTGAAAATGGGTTCAGGTTCAGGTTTTAGTCAGAGTTCTGGATCAGGCGTTAGGGTTAGGGTCAGGGTGAGGATTTAGAGTGAGGGGCAAGGGAACAGTTAGAGTCTAGGCCTTTGGGTTTATGATTTAGGGTTTAAGACTCAGGGCTTCTGGATTAAAGTTCAAGGTCAAATTTGGGGTTTGGGTTCATGTTGGGATTTGGGTTCAGGGCTCATGGCTCAGAGTTCTGGTTTAGGGTTTGGGGTGGTGGTTCAGGGCTCAGGTTCAGACTCTAGGCTTTTGGTTCAATTTCAAGTTTGGGATTCAGGGTTTCAGTTTGGTGTTTAAGGTCAGGTTAGGTTTCAGTGTTTAAGTTAGGGGTTAAGGTTAGGTTAGGGAATGACACATTTTCTTCAGTTGTCATCCTGGACACAAAATTTCTATCTGAACTTTCTAAATCTGAAACACATTTCATCTGGGTATCAGGAGCTGGTTTAGAATTTAAGATCTCAGTAACACCCTACTGATACCATTCTGATCCCAGGGATCCCAGTCACCCAAATTCACTTTGTCTTGGCTCAAACATACCCTTGGCAGAAAAGGGCAAGCTGCTGGTAAAGTTGGGATGATTATGCAATGGAAGAGAATCCAAATATTGTGGAACTGTTCATGGAAAATGAAACAGGTGATAAATAATTGGTCAACTCCTGATTCTTCCACAATAATAAAGACCAGTTTCCAATAGAATCTGATAATGTTCCCTAGGAAGGTCTATGGTACTTGTTACCATACTGAAATAGGGCCCCCTCCCCTGCTTTAAACTAAGAATCACAGCAGGATACTCCCTATGTTGTGTTAAAACAAAATTTTATTATTTGGCTTTTCCAGTGTACAATTTGTGGAAGCACTGACAAAATTTTCCTTTCTCAAATCCTCATCAACACATGGGTAAAATGCAGGCAATGTTGTAATGCACTGCTCATTGGAATACCAACTAGAAGGAGGGCTATTAGAAGCAATAAAAAGATATAGAATATGAAACTCAGAAAAAGCACCCTTGATGGACACTTAATAAGGTTCTCTAACCATAAGATCTAACATCTCATCTTATAGAATTCATAAAATCATAAAATCATAAAATTCATAAATTTAAAATCATAAAATCCATAAAAATCATCAATAACAATAGGCCGCCAACCACTGTAACCACCTCACCATTGACCTCTAGGCATGTAATACACACTCCAACCACTAGAGACACACTTCTCCCCATGAGAGCAGGACTTGCCCACTCCCAGTGGACCAATTCTTACAGTGAAGCCAAAAAAATCCCACTCCTTGGAAATCACATACATTAGGACAAAGTCACAGAAACCATACCCAGAACTCAATAAAGGACAAACTTCTCATGAAGCAGATGCTGCAAATCACCACCACTCCCACGAAGTAACTCTACAGTGGACTCCAGGTCTGCCCCCTTCCTGGGATTACATGGGGCACCACATTCTTCCAATACTCCATCCTCAGAACAAAACCGTGAACTGTCCTCATGAGTCCTGTGTATAGGCTCACAGTAAGCCCTGCAAAAGCTAGACATCTTCTTGAGAGCACTCAGCCTCTCACGCATATCCTAGCAGATGGAGGGTGCTGCTCTCCCCGACTTCCATACCAACTAGAGAATACTTGGAACAAGTCTTGCCTTGCTCCATGAGAAGGGCACATTTTCCATCTACAAAATGATGGATGGTGTAACACCATGGATTCCCCGCACCTTCTTGAGCCTAGATAAGTTGGAGATACAGCTTGGCCAGAGCTATTATCCCCAACCCTCTACACACACACACACACACACACACACACTCACACACACACACCCTTCCCTTGTACACTCCAGACCAGTTTCCATCCCCCCTGCTCATTCTCAGACATTATCTCTGTAGAGTAGTACCAATGTGCTGGAACTGAGATACTAGGTGCTCAGCCAGCACCTTGGACCCATTTACTATCAGAAATTAATATTTGTTTTATTACCAGATGCATCCCAGAAGATCTTCCCACCACAGCCATTAGAAAAATCATTACAACAGAGATCCTAACAACCTGTGCCAAGTTCCACGGCTCCACAACCTGGCTCCAGGGATTGGCTCATCCATAGGCATGTGACCTGGTCCCAGCCAAGGAGGTGGGAGGAACCTTGGGTCTGAGCCTGCAGAGCCAAGCATGGGGTGGACACCCGGGCCAGGGGTTTTCCCATCATGACTATGGAAGTGGCCTAGGCCAGGCTCATGCCGGTGTCACAGATGGCCCAGGAAGCCAGGTGCTCTACCACATTGCTGAGAGCTGAATCAGACTCGACCTGAAGCCCACACATGCTAGATCCTCCGCTAACTCAGGAGAACCCTAAATGTGCTCATTGTCTTTGCCTGGACAAGATGACCATCTGTGTGGTATATACCTGCAAGATATACCCGCCAGGAAATGGGGACTTACACAGCCAAACAACACCTACATGGAATTCAACCACAGACAAACATGTTGTGGGAAGCTCAAGGCCTACAGAGAAATGGGGGCGGGGATTTCCTGAGGTCTTAATTGTTGGCCAATCTATCATCTTTTTTTTTTTTTTTTTTTTTTTTTTTCATTTCAAGTGGAGGGCCCAGGGTCAGGGAGGATAGATCCTAGTGTCTTCCCAGTCTGCCACTGGAAAAGAAGAACCCTCTCCCCCACCATCTATCATGTTGCTGATCTGGGGTGTGGGAAACTACCACCCATGGGCCAAATAGGACCTCCCCCCATATTCTCTCAACCTAGTGTGGCTGGAATATTAGTTAGGGACAGTCTGTGGCTGTTATCAAGCCACAGTGCAAGAGTGGAGTCATTGTCAGAGATATCACATGGACTGTAACATCTCACAGAAAATCTTTACAGAAGACTTTCCAGAAAAGTCTGTGCTGATCCCTAGTCTCATAGATCCTAGGATCATGTCCCTTCTTTGAGTAGAACATTAGTGCTTCTGGGTCAAATTTAATTTCTTCAGAGGCAAGGACATCCATCCTTTTAACCACAACGCCATCTCCATCCTCCTCTACACCTTGAATGGCACATCTACATGTCTGCAGCCCAATGGGAATTCATTGTCCTTTTCATGGTACTGATGCTCAGAAATGAAGGTGTAAGTGTGAACTTATGAGTGTGAGCGCGCGTTTCCTCTTTGTTAGCCACAGTGTGCAAGAAGAATACAATACAGTAGCGTGCATTCTGTCCCACAGGAACAGCCATGCAATGTGGTTCCATAATGATCTTGGAAGGAAGTCACCTTCATAGAACAAACTTCATCTGGGAGGACCCCCAAGTCCCTTGTCTTGGACACTAGGTTTCACTGAGGCTGGGGGCACACAGAGGGACAGAGACTCCCCATGCCCATCAGGGTTTTGGAGGATGCCTGCTGTTCCAGGACAAAAGATCCTGAAACCATTCATCTTCCTGTCATCTAGCCTGGCATCTGTGAGAGAGATCTACTCCAAGGAGAAAGGACAGACCAGGAGACAACAAATGACAGCCTTGTGTAACAAGTGTCATGAAAGAGGATACTCAGGAGGACTGGGGGTGTGCAGGGTTGACCAGACCTACAGGTAAGGGGACCAGGAATGCTCCAGGAGGGTGATCACAGCTGTGTCACTCTAAGGGATGCTCGGGAGGACTGGGTGTGTGCAGGGTTGGCCAGACCAGGGGACAGGGAAACCGGGAATGCTCCAGGAGGATGTCACAGTTGTGCCCTTGACACTTGGGCTACAAGTGTCAATGTGACTGGGCATTGGCCAGACCAGAAATGACAGGGTAGGCAAGGAGCGGTGTCCCTAAACTGTCTTCTGCAAAGCAAAAGTTTGGTAATGAGATTTCTTTCAGTATAATTTCATGTCACATGCATCCATGAATCCCTGAAGCTCATTGTGTAGAACATTAAGTAAGTCGTTGGCCATGGCTTTCAAACCTGAGGTGCTGGGAGGCAGAGCACACTTGATATTTCTTTTTGTTGCTTTCAGAGTATGATGACTTACCTGCCTTCATATCTGACCCAAGGACATGGAACAAAGGCAACACATATCTACACTATAAAATGTCCACAGAAATCTGCAAACCCAAGTTCTCACAGGAGCTAAAGTTTCAGGACCCGGGTGACAGAAAGGGGAGGGTAATAGCAAAGAACTATAAGGAACACGTCATGTGCATGTGAGCTGGCCCACTTCTCTATCTGTCGGAAGCAAGCCAAGCCTGACAGGAGGGAGTCCCACCTGCATCTGGTCTGTCTGTTTGTTGCCCTTGAGCAGAGCAGAGGATGTGCTGAGCTGGGTGTGGGTGTCAGGGGGAGATGGCCAGCTGGCCACAGATGCTACCTGCCAAGTACCTGTAGGACCAACTCCTGGCCCTCAGCTAAGATGAAACAATAATTATGTTAGTTACCTATTTCCCTGGTGCAGGTAATGTGCTCAGTGCTTTAGTAACTATATCCTCTCCCAATTTATGTTTTAAAAACACTTTAGGCAGGTAAGATTGACACACAAAAAAACCTGTCCATAGTTAATGTATGCAACTTGACCCTGGCCCAAACCCTAGTATCTAGTTAAGATATACTCGATTTAGAATTTTTCTCATAAATTAGAGGATAGTTTTTAGGAGCTAAGGAATTCAGGGACCAACCTTCTTCTGTCTTACTCTTCCTCCAGTCTGGTAAATTGGAACACATCCACGTGCTATCTGGAGAGTGATCACATGGGGACAACAGTGAGTAAGCATTGCCCCAAATCGCACTGCAAAGCCAATTCCTCCTTCATCCTGTCAAGCATTATTCATTCAATGTTTACAGATCATGCTATAAAAAGTGTGACTTTGTTGAATTTTTAAAAAACAAAACTAATTCTTTCAACCTGTTAAGAATAGTAGATGTTTTCAAAAATCTTTGTGTTGGCAAGCAGATGAAGCCCAGGGGCCTAGGAAAAGGCTACTACTGTTGAATCTACTCAGGTCTACTTAGGAAAGAAGGATGACTACTATTCCACTTCTTTTCAGGAAGAATTTGTGTCATCTAACAGCACTGAATCTACATAAAATAGTGCAGCTCAGAGGAAAACAAAAGGAGAGTCAACAGCCTCCAGAAGCAGAAAAAGAGGCACACCCAGGAAAAAGGAAGGCATACCATGGAAGCTCTATTCAGGCCAACTTGCAGTCCGTAGATCCTCTGGAGCTAGAATGTCTCCAGTGCCCCTGGGGGGTCGTGGGTTAGGCAGAGCACACAGCCTGATGCTGCACTGTTACAACCCGTGACAAGTCTCCTGTTCCCTTCCTTCACGAAACACCCCCTCCCCCCTGAGGACTCCAGCCTGCTTCTTGGAACTCCCATTCCCCCTTTCTGACCCCATTGTTCACTTTTCCCATCACTGTCATAAGATAGATTATGTTTAACTGCTTACTATTCTCTCATTTAAATGTCTTTTGTCATGTTTGCTGTGAAACTATACCTCTCATCATCTACCCTGATGTAGAATCACTTGTTGCATTGCATGACTTAACTGTAGACTCCAAGGCCCTCACAGTGTCATGGGGCTAGTGTCCTGGGCAAGGTCCTCACCAAGCCGGCTCAGCTGTTGCTGTGAAGGCCTGAATCAGGCACTGCTATTTTGTGCAAGTAAGGCAGGACAGCCACATCAGATGGCCTGGGGGCACACCCTGAACACACTTGCTAGTCCAGTGTTGCCCTGGGGAATTTCCATGGAACAGCCACTGTGTCTAATGGGAGAACTCAATTGGAGTGGGAAGGATGGGAGTCAGAACTCCTGAGGTAGAATCCATCTTGGAGACTGCCCACAACTTCCTAGGAGTTCATTTCATTATCTTGCATGAATCAATTAATCTAAAAACATTTCCTCATTTTAGAAATGATGAGCCTCAAGCTCTGATGAAGTGACTCTCCTAGATTGTATTGGAAATCAGCAAAAGAGCCAGACTGAGATGGGAGGTGGCCTCCAGCATGATCCCCCAGAGTGGCTTTAGCTAGAGCCACAATCACCTATTGACCTTTCCTGGACTCCCAGACTCTCATGGGACTCTTCATGGGGCATATTCTGGGAACCAAGGTCCTGTCAGTGCCACAGAAACCTCTGACACTAGTTATAATGAGACTCTGTGATATCAATGGAGTCCCAAGCCATAGGTCATCTCACAGTTTGTCAACAAAGATATGGCTGATGGGAAACACACATGTTGACAGATGGTAGAAGATGATGGAAAAAGCTAGGGAAAGAGGGGGTGCTCACGTCACATCTGGCCCCACATGACACAGTGGTATCCAGCAGAGCAATACCCCAACGTCCCCTCCAAGTGTTTTCATAGAACTTACTCCTAAGCTTAAAACTGAGATTCATACCTGTGTCATGAGCACTCTGGCTAGCTCAGGGAAGCATGACACAGGACATATAAAGTCACAGCCTCGACAGATGTATACTCATGGAGCAATAGCTTTCTCCAAATATATTCTGATATGGTAAAAAAAATTCATTGATAAAGCATGGATTTTTTTTATTAAAAAGAAAGCCATACTTGTTGAATATTTATGGAATATCTACTTAGTGCAAATGTATATAGCTCTAGTTCCACCTGGAAGCTTGCAAAGAGCTGGGGATATAATCAATAGATTAATGATTGGAAGGAATGCAGGGTAAGGGCTAAGAGAGCCATTGTATTCAGAGAGGCCCATTAAGGAAGCCCACTGAGAAGATGCTTTTAGCCAAGACCAGAAAGACAGGGCCAGTGAATTCATCTGGGAGAAGAGTCACAGAGAAATTCAATTTTTATTTATTTGACCATAAAACATAAATATTAAGAAATATTGCCTTCAGTGTTGCTTTGGAAAATTTGGTTCTTCTCTGTAACTATTTGTGTTGTATGTTAAACTTTACTTACTGTAAAATACTCTAAGAAAATGTTATTTAAGCATGTATATCTTGTATTAAAGGCAAATAAATTAACCCTAGCAAACCCCTGAACCCTAACCCTAACCCCTGACCCTAACCCATGACCCTAAATCCGGACCCTAAACCTGACCCCACCCCTAACCTTAGGTTGGGCTCAGGGTTCGGGGGGGGTCTTTCCCAGAGGCCTGGCACCACAGCCCCAGGGACTGGGGACATCCAAGCCATTCCAGAGGACTCTGCCTCCCCCCAGAAGGAAACCAGAGTGTTTGGAACTCTGGAAATGATTCAGAGCAGGAGAAATCTGTATGCCTATCTGAGGCCACCCCCACATTAGTGGCCCACTAGACACAAACCTGGGGCCTGATACTCACCCCGACCCATGCCCTCAACTTAGCCCTCTGGGAGTCTTGCCACACAGCTGGCAGATTGAACCTGCCATGATCCTAGGCCCCAATCCTAACTGTAGGTTGGTTTTTTAAAGGACCATGCCCAGAGGCCTGGCTCCAAATCCCCAGGGAATGGGGATACCTAAGCAAAGCAGAGGGCTCATCCCACAACAAAGTCAGAAATCATGCCTTTTGGAACTCCAGAAAGGATTTAGAGCAAGAGAAATCTGAATGACATCTTGAACCAATCCCTGCCTATTTATACTTTCATACCATATTGAACACAAAGCCTGAGACTGATACTCTCCTTAACTTTAGCCCTCACTTCATATGTCTCTTAAGGTCTCCATACTTAAGCATCATGCCTTCCATGCTCCTGGGACTACCCCTATCCTAGCTTAAGACATAGGTGAAAACATGAACACATCTTTCTACCAAAGGACACAGAAGACACCAACAGACACACGAAAACGTGCTCCACATCCATAGCCATCAGGGAAATACAAATCAAAACCACAATGAGATACCACTTTACAACAGTTGGCATGGCTAAAATTATCAAGGCAGGAAACAACAAATGTTGGTGAGGATGTGGTGAGAGGGTAACACTCTTAGACTGCTGGTGGGTGGGAATGCAAGCTTGTATAGCCACTCTGTCAAATGTTATTAAGTTTCTTCAAGAACTTAAAAATAGAGCTAGCCGGGGCACCTGGGTCATTCAGTGGGTTAAGCCTGTGCCTTCAGCTCAGGTCATGATACTGGGGTCCTGGGATCAAGCCCTGCATTGGGCTTTCTGCTCAGTGGGGAGCCTGCTTCCTCCTCTCTCTCTGCCTGCTGCTCTGCCTGTTTGTGATCTCTGTGTCAAATTAAATAAATCTTAAAAAAAAAAAAATGAGCTACCCTACAACCCAGCAATTGCACTACTAGGTATTTATCCCAAAGATACAGATTGAGTGAAAAGTAGTAGCACCCCCCACCCATGTTCATTGCAGTATTATCCACTCCAGCCAAACTATGGAAAGAGCCCAGATGTCCATGGACAGATGAATGGATAAAGAAAATGTGGTTCATAACTACAATGGAATATTATTTAGCCATCAGAAAGGATGAAGACTTACCATCATATCCACCTGGATGGAACTGGAGGGTATTATGCTGAGCGAAATAAGTCTATAAGAGAAAGACAATTGGCATATGGGTTTACTCATAAGTGAAATAGGATAAACAACACCGAGGGTCAGAGGGAAAGGGAGGGAAAACAGAATGGGAAGTCATCAAAGAGGGAGAAAAAGCACAAGAGCTTCTTCATTACAGAAACAAACTGAAGGTTGCTGGAGGGGAGATGATTTGGCATGGGGTAACTGGCCGATGGGCATTAAGGAGGGCACATGATGCAATGAGCACTGGGTGTTATACACACCTGATCTATTATTGAACACTACATCTGAAACTAATCCTGTACTATAAGTTGGCTCATTGAAATTCAGTTAAACAAAAAGAACTCAAGCAAACACTCTTTCAAATTTGTATGGAACCACCAAAGATATTGAACAGCCAACACAATGTTGAGAAAGAAAAACAAAGCTGGACGAGTCACAATTCCAGATTTCGAGTTATACTACAAAGCTGTAGTCATCCTAACAGTATGGTACTGGCACAAAAATACACACAGCGACCTAGGGAACAGGAGAGAAGCTCAGATATAAACCCACAATTGTGTGGCCCATTAGTCTTCCACAAAGCAGGCAAGAATATCAAAAAGGAAAAGTCTGTACAACAAATGGTGTTGGGAGAACTGGACAGCCACGCACACAAGAATGCAACTACTCTGCTTCCTTACACCATACAGACTCAAAAGCTCAAAACAATTTCAAGACCTCAATGAAAGACTTAAAACCATAAAAATCCTACAAGAGGGTATGGATAGTAACTTTTCGACATGGACCAAAGCAACATTTTTCTAAACTGTCTCCTGAGGCAAAGGAATTAAAGGCAAAAATAAACAACTGGGACTATATCAAAATAAAAAGTTGCCACACAGCAGAACTAGGAAGAAATAATAATAAGACAACCTACTAAAAGGGAGAAAATATTTGCAAATATCCTATGCAGTAAAGGGATAGCATCCAAAATGTGTGGAGGGGATACAACTCAACACCCAAAACACAAATAATCCAGTTAAAAAATAGTCTGAAGACATGAACAGATATTTCTCCAAAGAAGAAATACAGATGGCCAACGGTCCCATGAAAAGATGTTCACCATTACCTGACCTCAGGAAAATGCAAATCAAAAGTATAATGAGGGGCGCCTCGGTGGCTCAGTGGGTTAAAACCTCTGCCTTCGGCTCAGGCCATTATCTCAGGGTCCTGGGATCGAGTCCCACATCGGGCTCTCTGCTTAGTGGGGAGCTTGCTTCCCCCCCCCCACCCACCTGCCTCTCTGCCTACTTATGATCTCTGTCTGTCAAATAAATAAAATCTTTAAAAAAAAAGTATCATGAGATATTAGCACATACTATCAGAATGGCTCCCATCAACAGCACAAGGAACAACAGGTGCTGGGAGGACGTGGAAAAAGAGGAACCCTCGTGCACTGTTGGTGGAAAAGCAACCTGCTGCAGCCACTCTGGAAAACAGTATGGAGGGTCCTCAAAACGTTAAAAATAGAGCTACCCTAGGATCCAGCAACCACACTAGTGGGTATTTATCTGAAGCATACAAAAACAATAACACAAAAGAATACAAGCACCCCTATGTTTCTTGCAGCATTATATACAAGATCACAATAGGGAAGCAACCCAAGTGTCCACTGATAAAGTGCTAAATGAGATGAGAGATGTACAGACACACACACACACACACACACACACACACACAGTGGAAACTTACTCAACCATAAAAAGAATGAAATCTTGCCATTTTCAGCCACACGGATGGATATCAAGAGAGGATTACCCTAAGTGAAATCAGTCAGTCAGAGAAAGACAATACCACATGATGTCACTCTTGTGTAGAATTGAAGAAACAAACATACATAAATAAAGGAGGAAAAAAGAAACAAACAAACAAACAAAAAAAAGATTCTTAACAATAGAGAACAAACCAATGGTTACCAAAGAGGAGGCAAATGGAGGGATGAGTGAAACAGATGAAGGGGACTAAGAGTACACTTTCTTGAAGAGCATTGAGTGATATAGAGAATTACTGACTCACGCTATTGTACACATGAAACTAATATAACATTGTATGTTAACTCAACTAGAATTAGAATAACAATAAAAAATTTTCTTTCAGTAACCTATTTGAAAAAGCTTTGGTACACAATGTTCATATGCCCTACTTGGGAGTATTTCTTGGAAAATATTTATTCACTCTATGCCTGGAATTCAAATTTCACTGAGTTCTTATATTTGACCTGTTAATCCCAGCCCACAGGAGCCATGGTCCCTTTTCATCCTGGATCAGTACCTATGCATTAAAGAGAGTGTAAGTAGAGATAGATGCCATGTCATAATCCAGAAAGCTATTACTGTTTCTGTATCAGTATGAGATGGTCACAGAGTGTGGGACAGGTTTCACGGCAGGTTTGTTCTCTATCCTGGATCACTAATTCAGTGATCTTTCCCTGGACCATTTGGCTTATAGATTTCCGGTGGATGAACTTGCTTCCAAGCACATCCATGGAAACACGAAGGTGGGTGGGCTCAGTGCGGGATAGGAAGAGGGTCAAGTACAGACAGGGGTACGATCCCTCCCCTGATCCAGGAACTGCCATGGGTGTGGGTATGGGAGACAGAAGAAACGGGAAACCACCAAGTCCACCAGCTGAATGCAGGTGGACCTTGTGATGTGGGGTGCAGGGGCTGCTCTTAGCTACCTCTGGGAGGGAGAGGGGGGAAGGAATAAGAATGAGAAACTGCCTGCCCCTGGCCCACCGCTCCTGCCCACCGCTCCTGGCACACATCAGTCTACACTGACACAGCTTGGGCTCAGGATGGGCTGGCTTGGGTCCCTCAGCACTCAGTGGGGCAGCTGACTCTAGGACTCAGTGACATGTTGAGAGAGATGGCAGGGAAGGCTGCCCCTCTGAGGTCATCCCCTCTTTGAGCAGACAGCCCTGCAGGACTGCTGAAAATCCACTGAGAAGTTTGAAAGACATGCCATGGATGAACTAAGGCATGGAGATACAGAAAACAATATTGGTTTTTAAGGTCAGAGCTGTCACCTGAGGAAGTGGGGACAGCTTCCCTGAAGAGGACTGAGGGGAGGACAGACAAAGCTGAAAAAGAAGACATGGGTCTCCTGATGGGGGATCTGTAGCCTCCTTCCAGGACAGGGCATCATCCTTACCTCACAGGGGATTGAAGGAAGTGTTTCATCAGGGGATCGAAAGAGCTACCACTTGAGAAGGCTACTTTGGCATTGGCTTGCACAAGGTGGAGGATGAGGGCCAGATGGAGAGAGGGAAATACCCCAGGGGGACATGGGGCAAGAGCATACGCTCATGATCATGAAGATGATGAAAAGCAGGAGGTGGTAGCATGGAAGACTCTGACATGAAAGTGCCATGGGCACAGTGCCCACAGCTACAGTGACTGGGCACCTTCTGTGCCAGGCATGGTTCACTTCAGTGGACTCCAGTTTACTGTTGACCACAACCCTAGGAAGTATGCACCATCACCCTCCTCCTCTCCATATGCTTCTGGAATCACAGTCACCAGGTCCCAATTGGTTTTCATGGAAACCAAGCACTGGCTCCCACCACACACTGCCCCTCTGGTGGTGGTCTAGTGTGACCCTCATGCCTGGCCAGAGACTGTTGTCTATCTATCTCCACACAACTCAATAGACAGGAGTGTGTCCCTGAATTCTACAATTTCTGATGAGACAGATCCAAAGGCCCCACTAATCATCTACCACAAAAATGCACTGGGTTACTCGGGAGCTCAACTATTGTCATGAAACTCACCATGACCTATTTCTGTTACTTCCTACAGAAAGTCAGGCTCTGATCCCCCAACTTACCATACATCCTGATTGCTGACTTGGGGCCATGTCATGAACCCGCATGGCATTCTTCTGTTACAGAAGGCCACCCTGCACCTCCTGGAAAATGTTTCTAAGGAAATACATTGTCCATCAGGGCTACAGTGTGAAGAGTGGTACACAGCCTGCATGGTAGTAATCAGTTATTAACAAGGGTTGTGCACCTCCCCCTCAGTCTCACAAAAGCTTCCTCTGTCCCCATAGAAGTCATGATGTGCCCTCAGAAAATACCCCAGGAAAATACCCTTTAAACTGAAGCTCCCTTCATGCTCTGGTTCAAATCTTGTCCAACTACCATAGTATAAAAATAGAAATCAGTCACAAGTAGAAAATGGCACAGTCATAAATATGTGGAAATTTACCAACATGCTAGTAAACAACAAATAGTCAAATAAGAAACCGAATAGTAAACAACAAATAGTCAAATAAGAAATCAAAAGAAAATTTAAACATACCTTGAGACAAATGGAAAAGAGAACCCATGGAAAGTTATGGGATACAGCAAAAGTAGCTCTAAGGGGGAAGTTCATAGAAATTCAGGTCCTCATCAATCCATCTGAAAGCTCTCCAGTAACCAACCTAATATACATGGGAAAGATGTGGAAAAAAAAAAAAAACCAGCAACAAACAACAAACAAGCAAAGCCCGAAATCAGTAGATAGAAAGAAAGAAATAAAAAACAAGAAAGTTGAGGGGCTCCTGGGTGGCTCAGGGGGTTAAAGCCTCTGCCTTTGGCTCAGATCATGATCCCAGGGTTCTGGGATCCAGTCCCGCATCAGGCTCTCTGCTCAGCTGGGAGCCTGCTTCCCTTCTTCTCTCCCTGCCTGCTTCTCTGCCTACTTGTGATCTTTGTTTGTCAAATAAATAAATAAAATCTTTTAAAAAAGGAAAGTTGAAATAAATCCAATGGAGACTAAAAAGACAAACGATCAATGAAAATATGAGCTGCTGTTTTTGGAAAGATAAACCAAACTGACAAACTTTTAGCTAGACTTACCAAGAACAAGAGAGGACTCAAATACAATCAGGAAAGAAAGATAACTGATTCCTGTCTCACATCAAAATCCTAGAGGAGAACACAGACAACAACCTCTTCAACCTTGGGCACTGCATCTTCTTGCAAGACATGTCTCTAAAGGGCAGGGAAACAAACACAAAAATGAACTATTGGGACTTCATCAAGGTAAAAAACTTCTGCACAGCCAAGGGAAGAGTTAATAAGACTAAAAGGCAACCTACATAATGGGAGAAGATATTTGCAAATGGCATGACAGATAAAGGTCTGGTATCCAAGATCTACAAAGAACTGCTCAAACTCAACACCCAAGAAACAATGAAAACACTTAAGAAATGAGGAGAAGACAGGAAAAGACACTTCTCCAAAGAAGACACACAAATAGCCAATAGTCCATGAAAAAGTGCTCCTCATCAATTGTCATCAGGGAATTCAAAACCACAATGAGATACCACCTTCCAGCAGTTAGGATGTCTAAAATTAACAGGACAGGAAACAACAACCGTTGATGAGGATGTGGAGAAATGGGAACCTTCTTACCCTGTTGGTGGGAATGCAAACTGGTGCAGTCACTCTGGAAAACAGCATGGAGGTTCCTCAAAAAGTTAAAAGTAGAGCTGCCCTATGACCCAGCAACTGCACTCCTAGGTATTTACCCCAAGGATACACATGCAGTGAAAAGAAGGGGCACACGCTCCTTAATGTTCATAGCGGCAATGTCCACAAGAGCCAAACTGTGGAAGGAGCTGACATGTCCTTCCGCAGGGGAATGGATAAAGAAGATGTGGTACATACATATCATAGAATAGTATTTAGTCACTGGAAGGGATGAATGCTGACCATTTGCATCGACATGGATGGAACTGGAAGGGGTAATGCTAAATGAATTCAGTCAAGGAGAGAACAACAATAATGATATGCTGTCACTCATATGTGGATCACAAGGAATAGTGTGGAGGATCACAGGGGAAGGGACGGAAAACTGAATGGGAAGAAATCAGAAAGGGAGACAAACAATGAGAGACTCTTAATCATATGAAACAAACTGCAGAAGAGGTAGGTTGGGGGGGTGAGATATTTGGGTGATGGGTATTAAGAAGGGGACATGTGGTGATGAGCCCTGGATGTTATATGCAACTAATGAATCATTGACCATTACCTCAAAAACTATACTTTGGCTAACTGAATTTAAATGAAAAATTTGAAAAACTTAAAAAAAGAAACACGAGCTATTACAATGAATATCACAAAAATACAAAGGATCGTTAGAGAGTACAATAAACAAGTAGAGGCCAACACCTTGGACAACTTAGAAGAAATGGATATGTTCCTAACAACAACCTATAATAAACCTTGAAGGGAAAAAGAAATCTGAACAGACTGATCACTAGTAAAAAGATTAATTTGATAATCAAATCCTCCCAAGAAACAAGTGCCCAAGACCAGACAGTTTCACTGACGAGTTCAACCAGAGGTAGAAGAAGAATTAATACCAACCCTTCACAAACTGTTTTTAAAAAAGGTGAGAAGGGCATATGTCCAAACTCATTTTATGAAGGCAGCATTATTCTGCTACCAAAACAAGACAAGGAAGAAAAGGAAAGGCCAATATCCCTCATGAACAGAGATGCAAAAATCCTCAACAAATTATTGGCAACATTTATTCAACAATACATCAGGAGAATCACACAACATGACCCAGTGGGATTTATTCCAGGGATGCAAGGATGATTCCACATCTGCACATCCACCAATAGCATACACCACCTTGACAAAATAAAAGACAAAAACCCTAGGATTGTTACAATAAATGCATAAAGAACACTTGACAAGATTCAATACATGTATGGTAAGGACTCTAAACCATCTGGGTACTGAGGGAATATACCTCCACTAAACAAAGGCTCTATATGAAAAGCGCACAGCTGACATTACACTGGAGGATGAAATGCTGAAAACTTTCCCACTACCAGCAAGAACAAGATAAAGATGCCCAGTCTTACCACTTTCATTCATCATTGTATTGAAAGCCCTCCCCACACCATTTATACAAAAAAAATATATATATATGAAATCTAAATAGGAAAAGAAAATGGTCACTATTTGCAGATGACATGATACTATATATAAAAATCTCTAAGGAGTCCACACACACAAAAAATAAATTGTTTTATTAACAAATAAATGAATTTGGATAAATTAAAATAAATAAATTCAATAAAGCTGCAGGATACAAAGTCAATATACAGAGACATGTTGCATTTCTTTTTTTCTTTAAAGAATGTATTTATTTGACACACAGAGAGACAGACAGAGGCAGAGAGAAAAAGCATATGCAGGGGGAGCAGCAAAGAGTCAGGGAAAAGAAGATTCCTTGCTGAGCAGGGAGCCCAATGGCAGACTCATTCCCAGAACCCCAGGATCATGACCTGACCTGAAGGCAGACACTTAACTGACTGAGCCACCCAAGTACCCCAACTTGTATTTGTATATACTGATGACCAATGTTCACAAAGAGAAATTAAGAAAGCAATGCCATTACAATTGCTTCAAGAAAAAAAAATCTAGGAATAAAAGTAACCAAGGAAGAGAAAGACCTGGTACACAGCACACATGGTGGAAAAGGAAGGAAAAGATATGTGTGTTGGTGGGTGATGTATGGGCCAAAGATTTGGAAGATGATGCAAATAAATGGAAGCATACACCATGCTCATGAACTGGAAGAGTTAATAATGTTAACATGTCCACCACACCCAAAGTCTGGAGAAAGAAGAAGGAGAGAGAGTCCAAGATGGCAGAGGAGCAGGACACCTTCATTACATCTGGCACAAGGAATTTAGCTAGATAGCTACCAAACCATTCTGAACACCTGCAAATTCAAGCACAGACCTGAGAAAAGAATAGCAGCAACTCCACAAACAGAAATGCAACCACTTTCCACAAGGTAGGGGGTACAGAAAAGTGAGTCTAAGCTGATAGGTGGGAAGATAATCCTTGGGAAGAGGAAACCTCTGTCACCCAGCTACTGCCAAGTGCTAGAAGCACCAGAGCACAAAATCGGAACTTTTAGAAGTCTGCTCTGGTGAGGGATGTCGCTCTGGCAGCTGGGCAGGGGGTGGAACCCTCGATGGGGCAGTGTGGTCTCAGGATCCTTGGGGTCCCAGGAAGACCAGGGGTACTTGAGGGCAGCAGAGCTCCCAGGTATTGGAGCAGGGAAGCCAGCTGCCAAGACTGAGCCCAGGAGTGAGCTCTAAGCTGGAGGTTGCCGTAAACTGTGTTCCACAGCACAGTCTGGCCATTGTTCTTTGAGAAGGGGTCCAAGAAGCAGCACAACTTGGGAGAGCCGCCATTCTCCCCCAGGAGTGGTGCCTGAGTATGCTGCAGGAGTCTGCTGGGTTTGCAGACTCCAAATAGGATTGGGTGCCAGAGACAGAAATACTTGGTCACAGGTCTGGTGAGCACAGAGTGCAGACAGAGACTGGGAGACATGAAGCATTGACTGCTTTTCAGTGAGGGCACACTGAGGAGTGGGGCCCCAAGTTCTCAACTCTGGGGCCAGAGATAGGGAGGCTGCCATGTTCATTCTCATCCCAAAAGTCTGGGATCATTCCCTGCATATTCAGACCACAGTGTTTTGAAAATGAAACTCAGTCACAAGAGGAAAGGTGGAAAGAACTCAAATAAATGGAGCCTAGAGAGCATCCTACTAAAGAATGTATGGATCAACCAGTCAATTCAAGGTGAATATTGAAAATTCATGGAAACACACGAGAGTGAAAACACCGTTCAATACCTTTGGGATGCAGCAAAGGAAGTCCTAAGAGGGAAGTATATAGCACTCCAAGCCTTTCTTAAGAACCAAGAAAGATGTCAAATACACAACCTAACCCTGCACTTAAAGGAGCTGGAGAAAGAAAAGCATAGTAAGCCTAAAACCAGAAGGAGAAGAGAAATAATAAAGATTAGAGCAGAAATCAATGAAGTAGAAACCAAAAGAATAGTAGAACAAAGCAACGAAACTAGGAGCTGCTTCTTTGAAAGAATTAATTAGATTGATACACCCCTGGCCAGATTTCTCAAAAAGAAAACAGAAGGGACCCAAATCAATCAAATCATGAATCAAGAAGGAGAGATCACACCCAACACCAAAGAAATACAAACAATTATAAGAACATAGGATGGCAACTCTATGTCCACAAATCAGGCAGTCTCAAAAAAAAAAATGGATGCATTCCCAGAAACATAGGAATGACCAAAACTGAACCAGGAAGAAAAGGGAACCTGAAGAGACTCATAATCAGCAACAAAATTGAAGCAGGCATCAAAAATCTTTCAGGAAACAAGAGCCCAGCACCAGATGGCTTCCCAGGGGAATTCTACCAAATATTTAAAGAAGACTTAATACCTCTTCTTCTGAAACTTTTCCAAAAAATAGAACTGGAAGGAAAATTTCCAAACCCTTTTGATAAGACCAGCATTACCTTGATCCCAAAACCAGACAAAGACCCCACCCAAAAGGAGAATTACAGACCACTATCCCTGATAAATATGGATGCAAAAATTCTCACCAACATACTAGCCAAAAAGATCCAGCAGCCCTTTAAAACGATGATTCACCACAAACCATTTGAATTTACTCCTGGGCTGCAAGGGTGATTTGACAACCACTAATCAATCAATGGAATCCAACACCTTAGTAGAAGAAAGAACAAGAACCATAGAATCCTCTCAATAGATGAAGAAAAAGCGTTTGACAAATTAATGTATCCCTTCTTGATCAAAACTCTTCACCATGGAGAGAATCCTTTCACATCATAAAGGCCATCTATGGGAAACCCACAGAGAATATCATTCCCAGTGGGGAAAAACTGAGAGTTTTCCCCTTCAGGTCAGGAAAATGACAGGGATGCCCATTCTCATCACTACTGTTCAACATAGTACTAGAATCCCTAGCCTCAGGCATCAGACAATAAAAAGAAATAAAAGGCATCTGAATTGTCAAAGAACAAGCCAAACTCTCACCCTTTGCAGACAGTAGGACACTATCTGTGGGAAACCCAAAAGACTCCACCCCAGAATTTCTAGAATTCATCCAGGAATTCCATAAAGTGGCAGGATATAAAATCAATACACAGAAATCACTTGCATTTGTCTATAGCGACAATGCGACAGAAGAAAGAGAAATTTAGGAGTCTATTCCATATATAATTGAACCCAAAATCATAAGATACTTAGGAATCCATCTAAGCAAAGAGGCAAAGGATCTGTACTCAGAAAACCATACCATAGTCATGAAAGAAATGGAGGAAGACACAAAGAAATGGAAAAACGTTCCATGCTCATGGACTGGAAGAACAAATATTGTGAAAATGTCCACAGATTCAATGTGACCCCTATCAAAATACCATCCACATTTTTCACAGAACTGGAATAAAGAATCCCCAAATTTGTATGGAAGCAGAAAAGACCCCAAATAGCCAAAAGGATGTTGAAAAAGAAAACCAAAGCTGATGGCAACACAGTTGCAGACTTCAAGCTCTATTACAAAGCTGTAATATCCAGACAGGATGGTCCTGGCACAAAAACAGACACACAAATCAATGGAACAGAATAGAGTAACCAGAAATGGACCCTCAACTCTAGGGTCAACTAATCTTCTTCAAAGAAGGAAGGAATATCCAATGGGGGGGGAGTGTCTTCAATAAATAGTGCTGGGAACATGGGACAGCCATATGCAGAATAATGAAACTGGACCATTTCCTTATACCATACACAAAAAATAGATTCCAAGTGGATGGAAGACCTCAATGTGAGAAAGGAATTCATCCAAATCCTTGAGGAGAACAGAGGCAGCAACCTCTTTGACCTTAGCCACAGCAACTTCTTGCTAGACACGTCTCCAAAGGTGAGGGAAATAAAAGCAAAAATGAACTGTTGGGATTTCATCAAGATAGCAAGCTTTTACACAGCAAAGGAAACAGTCAACAAAATGAAAAGACAACAAAAAGAACGAGAGAAGATATTTTCAAATGACATATCAGATAAAGGGCTCATATCCAAAATTTAGAAGGAACATACCAAACTCAACACCCACAGAACAAATAATCCAGTCAAGAAATAGGCCAAAGACATGAACAGACATTTCTCCAAAGAAGACATCTAAATGTCCAACAGACACATGAAAAAGTGCTCAACATCCCTCAACATTAGGAAAATACAAATCAAATCCATAATGAGATACCACCTTATACCAGTCAGAATGGCTAAAACAAGTCAGGAAACGACAGATGTTGGTGAGGATGTGGAGAAAGGGGAACCCTTTTATACTGTTGGTGGGAATGCAAGCTGATGAAGTCACCTTGGAAAACAGTGTGGAGGTTCCTCAAGAAGTTGAAAATAGAGCTACCCTACAACCTTGCAATTGCACTGCTGGGTATTTACCCCAGATACAAATTTAGTGATCTGAAGGGTCACCTGCACCCCAATAGAGCAGCAATGCCCAAAGGTCACCAGCACCCTATAGAGCAGCAATGCCCACAAGAGCCAAAGTATGCAAAGAGCCCAGATGTCCATCCAGAGATGAATGGATATAGATGGATATATACACCATTGAATATTATGCAGCCATCAAAAAATGAAATCTTGGGGCACCTGGGTGGCTCAGTGTGTTAAAGGCTCTGCCTTCGGCTCAGGTCATGATCCCAGGGTTCTGGGATTGAGCCCCACATTGGGTTCTTTGCTTAGCAGGAGCCTACTTCCCCCTCTCTCTCTGCCTCACTGACTACTTGTGATCTCTGTCTGTCAAATAAACAAATAAAATATTTAAAAAAAAAAGAAATCTTGCCATTTGCAATGACATGGATGGAACTAGAGGATATTATGCTAAGTGAAATAAGTCAAGGACAATTATCATATGATCCCACTGATACGTGGAATTTAGGAAACAAGACAGAAGATCATAGGGTATGAGGGAAAAAAAAAAAAAAGGAAGCAAGATGAAACCAGAGAGGGAGTCAAAGCAAAAGAGATACTTAATCTCAGGAAACAAACTGAGGGTTTCTGAAGGAGAGGAAGGTGAGGGAATGGGGTGGTTGGGTCATGGGCATGGGGAGAGTATGAGCTGTGGTGAGCACTGTGTGCTCTGTAAAACAGAAGGATCTCACCTGTATCCCTGAAACAAAAAGATCATATGATCATAATAAAAAAGAAGTGAAAGAAAAACATTTGGAATACAAATGTAAACTAACTAAAAATAAATAAATAATCTCATCGATAGAAAGAAAGAAAGAATACAAGTGACTAAGCCACCTGGAGTCCCCACACTCCAATTTCAAGCTAGATTATAAAGCTGTTGTCATCAAAACAGTATGTTACTGGCACAAAAGACACTCAAATCAATGGAACATAACAGAAAGCTTGGAAACTAATAATCATTGCACTTTTGGCAAAGTATATTCATTCATATATTAAAGGGATATTTAGACTTAGCTCTGATAGAATTATTAACTCTGAATGGGAATTAATAATATTTATGTCCTGTTCCAACATTTGCTTCCAATAAATGCATTCTTTAAAACATGCTGTTTAATATACATATATATTATGTCCCCCCTTGCCACAAACCCAGAGCCTGATGCCCCATCAGACCCCCACCCTCCACTCAGTGCCCGGGCAATCTCACCTCAGCGCTGGCAGATCAGGCCTGCCATGACCCTAGACCTAACCCTAAACCTAGGTTGAGTTTTCAGGCTTCTGTCTCCAGAGGTCTGACGCTCCAAGCCCTCCAGACTTGGGACCTCTGAGCCACATCCCAGGACTCCTCCTGACACCCAGGAGGAAACCATGCCCTTTGGAGCTCTGCATAACCCTCAGAGCAGGAGAAACCTGCATGCCACCCTGAGGCCACTCCCACCTTTGGCGCCTCAACAGGCCACACACACGGAATCTGATGCTCACCCTAATAACCTTCCTCAACTCTGTTCCCGGAAAGCTCCCTTGACGAGGGACCTTGTGGAGCCGCGTGGCTCTGGTCCGTGTTCCCGTATGCTCACAACACGCACAGAAATTGCTCTAAATAGTGGGTGTGAGCTTGACCAGCATCGCCCCACAACACCAGACAGCTCTCATGAGCTTTCTGCCAAATTGATATTGATGTGGGTAGAAAGCTCATGAGAATTGGCCCCAAAACCCCAGCGAACTTGCTTTGGGCTGTGCGGGCCTTCAGAGGAGCCACCTGGTCCTGGCCCATGGTCCCGAGTGGTCTCAGCTCAAACCCTGATAGAAAGTGCTCCAAAACCCAGACTCACATATGGCCAAACACTCCCTCTACTCAGGCGCCTGGTGTGCCTGTCTCAGTGCCGGCAGATCAGGCCTGCCATGCCCCTAGGCCCTAACCCTAACCCTACATTAGGTTTTCAGGTTTCGGTCCTCAAAGGCCTATCCCCCAACCCCTCCAGACTGGGGACCCTGGAGCCACACACCAGGAATCCGCCTGCCACCCAGATGGACACTGTGTGGTTTGGAGCTGTGCAGAACCCTCAGATAGGGAGAAACTGGAATGCCTCTCTGAGGCCACACCAACAGAGGTCCCCTTGGCCACAAACCCAGACCCTGACACACCGCATGACCCCTCTCCTCAGCTCAGCCCCCCAGGGATCCTGCCTCAGTGCCGACAGATCCGGCCTGCCATGCCCCAGACCCTAAGCCTAACCCTAGCTTGGGTTTTCAGGCTTCCATCCCCAGAGACCTGGTCCCAAGCCCTCCAGACTGGGAACATCTTGGTCACACCCCAGGACTCTGCCTGGCATCCAGGAGGAATCATGCTGTTTGGAGCTGCACAGAACACTCAGAGCGGGAGAAACCTGCATGCCCTCCCACAGAGGCCATCCCCATGTTCTGCAGCTCCCCTGGCCACCAACCCAGAGTCTGACTTGCCACATGACCCCTGCCCTCAACTCAACCCCCAGGGTAGTCTGCCTCAGCCCTGGAAGATCGGGCCTGCCATGCCCCTAGTCTCTAACCCTAACCCTAGGTTCAGTTTTCAGGCTTCCATCCCCATAGGTCTGGCCCCCAAGCCCTTCAGATTGGGGACCCCTGAGACACATCCCAGGACTCTGCCTCCAATGCAAATGGAAACTGTGCTTCTCCAAGCTGTGTAGAATCCTCAGCAGGAGAAACCTGCATGCCCCCCCAGAGGACACCCACACTTTTGACAGCTCCTTTGGCCACAAACCCAGAGTCTGACCAGCCTTCTGACACCCGCCCTCAACTCAACCCCCCTGGGATCCCACCTAAGTGCCAGCAGATCGAAACTGTCATGCCTCTAGCTCAGCTCTCCTCTGGGACCCCTGTCAGCTTGAGGCAGACCTGGAACTCCCTTGTCTGCAGAAAATCTCTAGGATCCCCCATCTTTCTTCCAAAATTACTCTGGCCCAGATATTTCATGAGAAAGGGAGAAGGCTACCTCCTGAATGGTTAACACCTCCTTTCCTCTTCTGTCATTTTTCTCTCCACTTTCCTTTCTACCTGGGCAAACTGTAAGTAACAAATCAATGGAACATGTACATGCTCTAACATCTGAATCTTTCATGGCAGCTTCCTGAGGACTCCTCATGCAATAAGAAACTAGCATATCCTTCCACAGTGTGTTTGAAAGCCATTGTCTACAGAATAGGAGAGCAAAAATCACTCCATTTTAACCTCACTCTTCAGGAAGAAGAACGTGTTCTTCTTTTCTTCATTGACTTCAATTCCAATTTGTTTCCATGCAGTGGTAATTCCTTTGCTTCAGAGGTAAGACTTCATGATTCTTCACCTGCATAGAATAGCCTGAGCTCATCACAATAAGGGCCCTCCCTAATAGCCATCACCCATTTAACCCTTCCCCCCACACCCCTGCCTTCTAGCAACCCTCGGTTTGTGCTCTAAGGTTGAGTCTGTTTCCCCATTGACCTATCTTTCTCCCCTCACTAAGTTCATCTGTTTTCCTTCTGAAATTCCACAGGAGTCAAGTCATGGGGTATTGGTCTTTTCTTACTGATTTTGCTGAGCTGAATCCACTCTAGATCCATCCACATCTTTGCAGATGGTAAGATTTCATTCTTTTTGAAGCTGGGTCCTATTCCATTTTGTGTGTGTGTATATATATATATACACATATATATATGTGTGTGTGTGTGTGTGTGTGTGTGTGTATATATATATATATATATATATATATAATCTCCCACATCTTCTTTTTCCATTCATCAGTGAATGGACATTGGGACTCCCTCCATAGTTTTGTTATTATTGATAATGCTGCTATAAACATCATGGTGTTTGTACCCCACTGAATGTGCATTTTTGTGTCCTTTGGGTAGAGACCTAGGAGTGCAATTGCTGGATTCTAGGGTTGTTCAGTTTTTAGCTTTTGGAGGAACCACCATACTCTTCCGGAGTGGCTGCAACAACCCGCAAGCCCAATGACAGTGCAGGAGGGTTGTGTTTTAAGCAGAAAATTCCCTGCCAGCAATTTCCTAAGGAGGAAAAGGAAAACCTGTGGGATAATCTGATTCACCCAGTGTCAGGAAAGCAGCTACAGAAATTCGCCCCAGGGCTCCTGACACCAAGCCCTTTGAAGCCACCAGCATGTCTCCAACCAGGAGAATTCTCAAAGACTCACCTTCTGACTTCACCACCCATGAAACTGCAGAGAAAAGATGAATCCATTAGGATACATCACCTTTTTTTTTTTTTTAATCTTATCTTCCTTATTTTTTTAAATTTTTATTTATTTCTAAAATTTCTTTTCAGTGTTCCAGAATTCATTGTTTATGCACCACACCCAGTGCTCCATGCAATTCATGCCCTCCACAATACCCACCACCAGGCTCACCCAACCTCCCACACTTCTCCCCTCCAAAACCCTCAGTTAGGATACATCACATTTGACAAAGGACAAGACATCATCCAAGTCTCTATCTGACCACAAACAGCCACATAACTCTAGATGCTGGCCATTCTACCACAGTCTAGGCCCAATGGAATAAACACTATTAGATGATAATTTCACTGATCTTGTAATATTCCTAGTCCATCATAGTCAACTAATTAAAGTTAGAAGCCTGTTTTGCTGCTACTAAGTCATATCTCTACCGTCTTTTTCATGTGCTATTAGATTTTTAGATGAAGATCGAGAAGACTGAGTTTTATCTTGGTAGATTTGGGCCATCATTTCAACCTAATGAAGATTGTTTTAGGTCCTGATTTTGTCAATATTTGTTTGCCATCCTTCCCAGCTCTGGTTCATCTGCAGATTAATGAACATGTCTTCCATATCTTTAGTCAAGCTTCTGATTAAATACAAATCAAACAGTATTCAAGTTAGAGGCCTATGAAAAGACACTAAAGAGTGTCCTTCAGGATAACATCTATCTATTAATCAGCATCCTTTGGATACAATTGCTCAATTCATCAATTTTAATGTACCTCATTTTTCTTCTGTTTTGTCCTCAAGGCTATCCTTGAGATTTGGCTGTTCCATATATATCTCTTTTCTCACTTTTACCAGTTTAATAACCATGACCCCCCCACCTTGAAAATCAAATTAGTTTGATATGACTTCTTCAATGATACTTACTAATCCCCAGGTTCCTGTTATATACCTGACCTCCCACCTGTTAATAGGTAATTCTAGAATTTTACTTAAAAATCTATGAAATTGCCACTGGTCTGCCATGAGAAAAATCCCATATCTTCTTCATTTTGAGAACCAGAATCACACTTGTCCATTCCATCTTTCAAGATGTCTCTTCCACTCCACAACTGTCTGCCTGGGGAAAAAAAATCATTCTTCCTTGGGACATCAGGATTCTTTGAAACCTCATGAAGCAGATCTTACCCTGCCTTATATTAGGGTTATTTATGGACATCTTATTCCTTCCACCCGCAGCCCTACTGGACTGTGAAATCCCTGGTAACAGGGGATGATGCTTATTTTCCTGCTATGCCCTGTGGTGCTTTGCACTGAATATTTGAAGGTCTGAATTGAACTAAATTGCACAAAGGAAGAAAATTAGCTTGACCTATGCAGTCTCAAAATCATTTTTTGGCCAAATTGGATTCTCTTCATCTATCTTAATATCTAATTTGTGCATAGTTGAATCAGTCTTGCAGTTAATCTGATGTGGTCATTAAGACTACTAAAGACAGTAAATTCATTTTCCTGATCTGGTGATTTTTAATCATATAGTCACAGCCACTCACACAGAAAAATAAAACAGCAGATTAAATACCAAGCTAATAGCAGAATGATGAATGAAATTATCCCTAGGCACAAAGGCCATTACAGATAATCTATAGTTTCTGCCAAATCATTCATTCAGTTTTGATCCAACACCCTTTTGTTAAGTGATAATAGTAGTCACCAATTACTGAGTGCTTCCTACAGGTGAAGCACTTCACTAGGAGAATAGTATGGAGTCTGGGAATGTGGGGCTTGGCTTGGCTTGTGTCCTGGCTATACCAATTACAACCTGTGTGACCCTAAGGCAATTATTTCAGCTATAAAACAAGTACAGGAGGTGTTATACATACCATTATTTCTGAAATGTATTCTCTCATCTAATCCTCATAACAACCCTATGAGCCACTACTATTTTTTCCAGCTTTACAAATTCGCAAGGTACTGGGAGCTATATGCTATAGGAGTCATAGAAATTACCATGCCAGAACCAGATATAATATTACCCTGAAGGAATTCACAATCAAGTGAAGAGTATTGGATTTTAAATAATTAATTATAATCAAAAGCAGAATAAAATATCTACCATACAGATATGAATGCAAAATCCATGAGAGTGCAGAGGATTAAATGGATGGCTTTACATAAAAGTTTGCAAAGTGTTATTTTAAACCAGAGGGATGAAAGATCTCCAAAATCATAGCAGAGGTTAAGGGTGATCCAGGGTAAGGGAGCCACAGAGCAAAGAATGGCATTAGAGGTACAGTACTAGCTAGAGAGTATTTCTCAATCTGCTGGCTGTGAGATCATTTTAGTGTGGCCCAAACAGAATTTTTTTAAAGATTTCATGTATTTATTTAAGAGAGAGTGCAAGCAGGGGAGGAACAGAGGGAGAGGGAGATAATCTCCAGCAGACTCCATGCTGACTGCAGAGCCCAGCTTGGGGCTGATCCCATGACCCTGGGATCATGACCTCAGCCAAAACCAAGAGTCAGACACTTAACTGAGCCAGCCAGGATGTCCCCAAACCAGAATTATTTTTAAATATGCAAGACATCAACTAGAAAATATTACAGTACATTGCACATAAAAAAATAAGATGCATTTTGTGAAAGTTTTCTCAGTGATACATGTGGGTGTTGGATTACAATATAAAATATATTTCTTGTTATGGGTTGTGGGGTAAGAAGTTTGAGAGGCACCCATTTACAGAGGTTGGAAGTTAAGCTGTAGCGAGATGTGGCGTGGGTATGACACTGGCATTCTTAGGAAAATAACAAGCAGCTATGGAATGATGTATGGCTGGTCCTTGAGCAACACAGGTTTGAACTGCACAGGTCCACTTATAAGCAGATTTTTTTTCAATAAATACAGTACTGTAATCTATTTTCTCTTCCTTGTGATTTTTCCTAATAACATTGTCTTTTCTCTAGCTTACTTTATCATCAGAACACCATATATCATGCATACAACATACAAAAACAGATGTTAATTGATTGTGTATATTATCAGTAAGACTTCTGGTTAACAGTAGGCTATGAGTAGTTAAGTTTTAGGGGAGTCAAAAGTTATATATGGATTTTCAACTGTGTGGAGTGTTGGTGTCCCTAACATGTTGTTCAAGGATCAACTGTATGTTTGAGGTGAGAGAGGTGAGAGATGAGAGAAGGAAGGCAAGTTGGAGAATCCACAACAGGCTGTGTCAGCACGTCCTACCCTCATTTTAAGTAGCCTATTCTGTGCGTCATCAGTAGGTGTGGAAGTGAAAAAAGTCTTTTCATAAGCAAATATGGTCATTTAATGCATAGGTAGAGGTGGATTTACTGTAAAGCTACTAAAGCTGGAACTTCAGAAACCATTGTTTCCATGAGTCCCTGCCAAGCTGTTCTGGATTTTCTATTTGCAATTTTGTATTTTTTTTAAGATTGGTTGATTGATTGATTTGTCAGAGAGAGAGAGCAGGAACAGGGGGAGTGACAGCAGGCAGAGGGAGAAGCAGGCTGCCCATTGAGCAACAAGCCCAATGCAGGACATGATCCCAGGTCCCTGGGATCATGACTAGAGCCCAAGGCAGATGCTTAACCAACTGAGCCACCCAGGTATCCCTAGTGTTCCTTTTCTTAAAAGGGTTTTCAAATTGAATAAGCTTCAGGATCCACCAAAACTGGACCTGTCCTAGCTTGTATATAATCTTGAACAAGTGTCTTTTTTCTAAAACAAGACTTCTGATAGACTTTAAGATACTAATGTGCATTTGGAATCCCCCTGAGACAGTTTTATACCTTCTCTCCTTTTCTCAAATTCCCAGATCTCTTTCTTAACTCCCACTCTCAACCAATACTCACTTCACATTTCATAGGCACAATGAAAGCCTTGTGATGCAACCTCTCTTATCTTCACACCAAAAAACCTACCAATTCACTGTCCACAGAGACCGAGCAGCCCATATTTGGGAAAATGGTGAATTTAATTTTCTCTCATTGACTTCATCTTTCTCTGGTGTTCCTACTTCCATGGGGAAAATGAAAACAAATTTATTAAAAGTAACTTAGTTTCTTTCAATTTAAGAGAGGCTTTGGTTAAATATACTCCCTGTTGTAAATAATCTTTCAAGGTGTTTTCCATTTCCTGTTGTCTTTCTCCTCTCCCTGGAAGCATCTGGACATAGTGAAAGCTCACATGCATTTACAGAAATAAAAGAGAAGCTTCTGGTCCATGCACCGTCCTTTGAGTTTTCACCAGTCCTGGCTAGGGGTTGGCTCATTCTAATGAACTCCTGGCTGTCCTGTGGTGTCCACAGATGATGCCCTGTTCTCCTGTCACATCACATGCTCCTCGCCCCAAGCTCAGACTTATTATGAATATCTGCTCCTCTCAGCACTTCCATCCCTTTAGGGAGCTGGAAATAGCTGCATTTTCCCACTCCCATGAGTGGGTTTGTGTTGATAGAGAGGCTCTGTGAAGCAGCTCTCATGCATCTCTTTCAGTTTGATTTCATTGCCACCCCTGCACCTTGCTGGACATGATGCCAAGTCAAATGCAGGGCCTATTTGAGAGGATTTCAGCCACTCAGGCTAGCCCCCAGGAGAGTAAATACCAGCTGTCTGGATTCTTTTCCTGCAAATCTGTCTGAAACTTTCCAACATGACATACACTCAGGCTGGACCTCAAAAGGATTCTTTCTTTCACATCTCCTCTATTCTCTAGCATCTCCTCACTTCCTACTTCCCTGTCTGCCAGGCAGGAACTCCCATTGCATCATTTCCTTCTATTCTTTACACTTTATTCAAAGCAATATTCTCCACTTCTTCCCTGGGACAAGAAGGTTTATGATTTAGAATTATAATAGAAGGCTAGGGAAGAAAAATCCAGATGAGGAAGAAGGAAAAAATATGTCAGGATATTCTTTTTAAATATCCAATTTACTACACTACAAATAGATCTCTTAATCCACCATCTCTTTCTTTTCCCTTTACCACTGAGAACAATCATATCAAAGGCCAATCCTCCACTTGTCCTATGACAACAACCCCCACCAACCTCAAGGATTTCTCTGTTTAGGCTTTCCCCTTTGCTTTGCCTTATCAGTGTCTTCCTCTGAGATTACTGCCCTTAGAATACAGATTCCAATATCACCCATCCTAAAACTATTCCTTCTAAACCCTAAATACTCTTCCAATGATGCTACTATCTTTTCTGTCTGTAAGGACCTATTTAGAAACTGTCCCTGCTCCCTTCCCCCAGGGGATTTACTTGGAGACAAGTCCCGGAAACCAGCTTCAGGTAACAAAGCCCACATACAAAGGTGGGTCAGGCCAGGTGGAGGCATCCGATCAGTGGGGGGATGCATACCGTCTCTCTGGTTACCAAGGAGTATGGGCCCTGCCCTCTGGGCGCCAATCCCAATCAAGGTGTAACAGGCTGGTTCAAATGTCTACTAGGGTAAATTGTAACTCAATTGGTCACCTAGCATCACTGTGGTTTCCTGTGTGTGTTAAAATCTCATTGGCCACCTGTGCGTGGCCAGGCCCGACCGCATGGCCTTTGACCTTAAAAGCTAATCTGTGAAACAGAGAAGGGTCGCCCTCTCTTGTAAGAGGTGCGTCCCTGAACATTTGGTTAGATTCTTGATGCTTGGCATGAAATAAAACTTTGCTTGACTTTCGCTTTTATCAGTCTCACTCCTTTAATCATGGACCCATTATTGGGGAATAACACTGTCATTCAGAGCAAACCTCTCAAAAGCATTGTATCCCACCACATTTATATGTCCTTGTATCTCCTTATCTACTTAATCCACTACAATCTGATTTCTTCCCCAGCCATTCCATTGAGTGCAACATTGTAAAAATCACCAACGACTTCCTCATAGGTAAAGTTTATGGACACTTGAATTCTCATGTTTGTCTTCTCAGCATATTTGATATAATCAATTAATTCTGACTTCTTAAAGCATGCTCCTCTCTTAGTTATGTAGTAACACTTTTGTTTTTCTGTTTCTTCTCTTACCTACTGGCCTCTCCTTTTCAAACTCAGCTAGGTCCTTCTCTTCTTCCTGGCATTTGACTGTCGGACTTTCTGAGGGTCAGTCCTGGATGCTCTCCCTTTTTCAACTCCTTCTCTATGTACACGTCTCCCAAATTTATATTGCCAGCCCAGACTTCTGCTTTGAGTTCACTCCTATGTCCATGTACCTACTTAACATCTCCTCTTAAATGTCTCATATATATCTCAAGCTGGACATGTTTAAAAATAGTGATTGATTCTTCTCAGGACACTATACTCTCAACCCCAATTCCTTCCTATCTTAATAGAGGGCACCATGTTTCAATCAGTTGCTCAAGATGACTAGGTTTCTCTCTTTCCTGCTCCTCCCACTGTCATCTGAGAGAAAATGATCCCAACTTCCCAAGTGGTTTTCTTTTTTTTCCACTCCACTACCTGACCCTTAAATCATTCACCATCATCTCTCAGCTGACATTGTTGAGTACCCTTTCAACTGGTCTCCTTGTTCTAGTTCCTGCCTTCTCTCATCCATGCTCCATAAAACAATAAGAGATACTGGCTGAAAATATACCATGGCTCTTCTTTTCTATTTTGCTTTCTAACCTTTCCTCAGAAATTCAGCCCTTTGGATATAGTTCAGCCATAAAAAAGGAAATCCTACCATTTGTGATGATGTGGATGGAACTTGAAGGCATTACACTAAGTGAAATAAGTTAGCAAAAGACAAATACTGGAAGATTTCACTTATATGTGGAATCTAAAAAAACCAAACCAAACAAAACAACAACTCATAGGAAAAAAAAATCAGATTTGTGTTTACCAGAGGCAAAGGGTAGGGAGTGTTGGATAAAAGTGCTCAAAAGGTACAAACTTCCAGATATAAGATAAATAAATATTGTGGTGAATGTATAACATGATGACTATGGTTAACACTCTTATATGGTACATTTGAATGTTTTTAGGAGAGTCCTTGTTGCAAAGGAAAAAAATTTCCTTTTTTTTTTTTTTTGTATCCACATGAATTAATGGATGTTAACTAAATTTATTGTGGTAATCATTTTATAATATACATGTATCAAGTTATTATACAGTGCCATCTGTCAATTATTTCTTAATAAAACTGGAGGAAAAAAAAAACAATTCAGCCCCTCATTCATTGGTGCTAAATAAAGGAGGCATCCATGTAGTGGGGAATTAACCACAATGGCCTAGAACTGGGGATCAAAACCAAAGCAGGGCTGAGGAGGACGTCTACATGGGGTGATGTCATGGTACATATTGCCAAGCCTGGATGAGTGAGAAGGATATCCACATAGAAGAGGTGGATACGGTAATAACCCAGCATGGCTGTTGGAGCCTAAGTGCCATCAGGAGATCATCCATACTGGGAAGTAGGGGAGCATGGATTGGTAGTAGAAATTGGAGGTTGATTGCATTCAGGGATACTGTTCAAACAAGTAAATATACCAAGTATAGTGGAAGTCAGGTTTCTCACTGTGGGAAAAGGGGCTACAAATACAAAGAGGTAGAAAAATAGAATTTACCTTGTAGTGTTGCATTGGAATTGGAGATAGCAGTGTGAATTCACAGTTCCCCATATACATCAATAGACATAAACATAAATATAAATGTGTGTAAAGAGACATGTATACACACATGTATATAGCTATACATGTATACCTCCCTAGCTCTATCCTTTGAGAAAGCCTGGAAGATATAACACCCCAGTAGCAATACTTGCATATCTTAGTTTCTAAATACCATTCTCCACTAAAAGAAACAAAGGACTTCTTAGTGAAATGGATAATCCCAAGGCTGGGGTAGGGGAAGTACAAGATGAGCCTGGAACATGTTTTATGTCAGAAACTAAGGAAGTGCTTAAAAATGATAGGGACATGTCAAAAAACATAGAAGCTAATTTGAAAGAGCTCCCATGGGTCAAATCTGAAACTATTTAGCATCAAAATTAATAATGATAGTAATAAGATGGAAATCTATACTGACTAATCTATACTGATACAAATCAATAAATGAATAGATTGGATGTTTCTATGGGAATGGGAAAGCTGGGAAGCACTCTCCACAAAATACTTATTAATTACAAGGGAGGGAGAAAGGTAACTAACCTTATAGTTGAAAAGCCTACCTAATATCAACCTAATCAAGAGATCAAAGTTAAAATCACCAGCAATGAATGGGTTAATCAAAACCATGTGCCACCTGATAGGATGCAATGCATCCCTTCTATGATATTCCTGCCAAAGATGCATAACTGGAATCCAACCATAAAATAATATCAGAAAACCTCAAACCAAGAGACTGTCTACAAAATAACTAGCCTGCAAATCTTCAAAAATGTCAAAACCATGACTGTTAAGACAGGATTGAGGAAGGAGGCAGATTGAAGGAAACTAAAGTGACATGACAACTAAAAGAAAAGCATGATTCTGGACTAGATCATTTTGCTATAAAGGACATTAATATAATAACTGGTAAAACTTGAGTAGGGTCTGAGGCTAGTATTGATTTGATTTTTAAATTTTGGTGATTGCATTTTGGTTAGTTGAACATCCTTATTGTAAAGTGCTTGGTGTGATGGGTCATGTGGTAGGTAGCTGCTAAGATGGTCCTCATGATACCCACCTCTTGATATCCATGCCCAATCTCCTCCCACTGAGTGTATTTACACTCAGGGATTCACTTCTAATTATTAGAAAACAACAGAAGTGATAGCATAGCACTTAATAGATCAGGTTATAGCAAGGCTGTGTCTCCCAGCTTGTCTGCTCTTTCTCCTTTTCTTGCTCACTCACCCTGAAACAGGTCAGTTGCCATGTTGTGAGATGCCCTTGAGAGCTACATGGCAAGGAGCTGAGGGAGACCTGTAAGGAAGCCTGTGAGGAACTGAGTCCTCAGCAAGGCCTTTGGTCTGTAACATATGAGGAAGCCAATCCTGTCAACAACCACCTGAGCAAACTTGGAATTGTTACAGTCAAGTGTTAGGTAAGACTAGAGCCTCTCTCAACACTTTTCTTGTAGCCCATGAAACACTATGAGACAGAGGAGCAAGCTAAGCCATGCCCAGATTCTGACCTGCAGAAACTTTGAGATTATAAAGTTGTTTTAAGCCACTAAATTGTGGGATAATTTGTTACACAGCAATAAATAACAAACATAGGATATCATACAGTGACTTATTCTCTGGAGGAATTTAAACATTCTCTGGTTCTGGAGGAAGAGCTATACTTTAAGACTGAGATTGTTTTAAAAACGTGTGTGTGTGTGTGTGTGTGTGTGTGTGTGTGTGTGTCTGTATTGGATTATGTCTCTTCCCTGCTAAAAGCTCTTTATGGGCTTCCTATCAAACTTAACAAAATCCAAATTCCTTACTACTCTCTGGGTCATTTTTCCAGCCCTCTTTATCTTTCTCACCCTTCTCAACTTCTGCCACACTTGTTTTCTTTCAGTTCTTTGAACAAATCTTGAGAGGGCCTTTGATTTTACTTTCCCCCTACCTGAGATGCTCATCCTCCATTCCACATGACTATCCCATTCACATTCTTTGAATCTCATCTTAAACATCCACTTAAGATACCCCTTAATCCTTACTTATATTCTCTTTCTCAGCCCCTCTCTGGTTTCATTCATAAGCTTATAAGATTTTGTAAATATTTTATTTGGGCACTTGCCTTTGACAAAGATAAGCTTTGGGGGAATCATCCTTCTCCGCTACACCACTGCATCCTTAGTACCTAACACAGAGTAAATATTATTTAATATTTGTTGAATAAATGTATTAACATATGCTTGACAACTTCGGTAGAATTTTCAAAAGCAAAGTTTCATTTGTCCTGCCTCCAAAAAAATAAATGTTAAAGTTACACAGAAAAACTTAAATTTATTTACATAGGCAATCAAGCCTGATCATAATAGACTTTTTATATTCCAATATCAAAATTGATTGTGCATATAGAATTGAAAAACCAGGTCATCATAGCCCTTTTCTATATTACTTCCATTTTCTCCTGTCTAAAAGTTGGTTTTGTTTATTCTATTCTTTTAGTCCCTATTTTACAGATAGCACATCTTAGAATTTTATGCAATGTATAGTACAATTTCATACACATATAATAGTGTCATCTTCCAAGAATCCCAGGAATGGTCTCCACATAGATTTAGTGGGACACAGAGCTGGCTTCGATGGTGCGGCTGGAAACCCTCTCGGACAGCTACAAGCCCCCTCCTGCTTCAACAATTCAGTACCATCAGGGAAGAGAAAAAAAGTAAGAGAAAGAGCCCAAAATCTCCCAGCTTGTTTCTGCCAGAATATATCAGTTCCAGGTCATGTTTCTGCAGCACCCATGTCATGGAGTGAGCACAAGCTGTCAATATGAAGAAGAGAGTAGCTCTTTGACAGATCCCACATCTACATTCCAGACCCATTACAGCAGGAGAACTTGTTCCTCTTGAATGAGCTGCCGCTCCCTCAGCTGGGTCCCCCAGCTATAGAAATGCATCCACTGTTGGAGGAATTCTCAGGGTCAAAGCCTAGAAGAAACTGTGTCTCTGCTTGTCATATATATTCATAGGACAGACTCATTATATTTAAAATTGGGGGTAGGGGTGAGGAGGGACAAACGGGCAGGAACACAGCATGTCTCCCCAGAAGGTGCTACCTGCCATTTCACATTCTCACCATGTAAGCACGTTCAGTTCAAACCTGGAATCAAAAATAAGTGAACTTCAGAATTAACTTACTTTTGTAAAAACCTCACATTTCTGAAAGTAGCTTTCAAGAAATGGGTAAGCAAACATCTTAATGAAAATTATAAACTCTGCCTAATTGCCCATTACCTTCAAATTCTAGATTCTGGATATGAGGAGGTTGGGGAGGAAGGCAAAAAGAGATAGAGAAGTTAAAGTAAATTTAAATAGAGATATTTATGCCTGATAGAGAATTTAAAGTAACGGTCATATTCAATGGACTTGAGGAAAGAGTGTAGGACCTTAGTGAGAGATAAAAAACAAAGACCTCAACAAAGAAATAATAATAATAAAAAAAAACCTAATCAGAAATGAAGAACTCAATAATTTAAAATAAAAATACACTACATGGAAAATAGTACACTGAGGAAACAAAAGAACAGATCAGCAACCTGGAAGACAGAGTAGTGGAAAGCACTAATCAAGCTGAACAGGAGAGAGGAAAAAAATAATAAAAAATTAAAGTAGACTAAGATAATTCAGTAACACCATCAAGCATATTAACATTCTCATTAGTTATCCCAGAAGAGAAAAAAAAAGGGAGCAGAAAATTTATTTGAAGAAATAAAAGCTGAAAACTTCCCAAATCCAGAACAGGAAACAGAAATCTAGATCCAAAACCCCCAACAAAATCAATCCAAGGAGATACACACCAAGGCAATGGTAATTAAAATGGCAAAAAAAAAAAAAATAGTAATAAAGAAAGAATTTGAAGGGTTGCAGGAGAAAAGACAGTTACATACAAAGGAAATCCCATAAGTCTATAAGCTGATTTTCAGCACAAATTTTATAGGCCAGAAGAAAGTTGAATGATATACCCAAAATGCTTAAAGGGAAAAACCTGCAGCTAAAAATACTCTACCCAGCAAGGCCATCATTCAAAATAGAGGGAGAGACAGAGACCCCCCCCCCCCCAAAAAAAAAAAAAAGTTAAATGAATTCATGACCACTAAACCAGCCCTATAAGAAATGTTAAAGGGCATCTATGAGTGGAAAACAAAAACCATAAATAAGAGTAAGAAAAATAGAAAGCACAAACACAAAAACAAGTATATCTGTAAAAATCTGCCAGAATTAAAGTGTGTAAAATATGATACCAAATAACTGCAACACTGAGGGGAAAGAACTAAAGAATTTCAAAATTAATCAATCATCAGCTTAATATGAACTGCTATATGCATAAGATGTCATATACAAACCTAATGGTAACCACAAATCAAAAACCAGTACTAGATGTGCAAAAAATAAAAAGAAAGCCAGCAAACCTTGAGAGAAGATAACAAGAGAAGAAATGGACAGGCAGGAATTATTAAAAAAAAAAAAAAAAAAAAAACCAACATAACACAACTAACAAAATGGCAATAAGCACACACCAATAAATAATTACTTTGAATGTAAATGGACTAAATAATGAAAGGACATAAGGTGATAGGATGGATAAAAAAGCAAGACCCATCCATATGCTACCTACAAGACTCATTTCAGATCTAAACACCCATACTGATTGAAAGGTAAAGGTTGGAAAAGTATTTACCATGCAAATGGAAGTGAAAGAAAGTTGAGGCAGCAGCACTTATTAAGACAAAACAGACTAAAACAAAAAGACTGTAATGAGCCAAAGAAGGACATAATCATAAAAGAAACAATTTAATAAGAAGATATAGCAATTGTAAATATTTATGCACCAACATGTGAGCATCCAAGTACATGATAAAGTAGGTAATAACAAATATAAAGGAAGTAATCAATAGTAATACAATCATAGTAGGGGATTTTAACACCCCACTGACATCAAGAGATAGATCATTCAAAAAGAAAATCAGTAAGAAAACAGTGGCTTTGATAGATACATTGGACCAGATGGATCTAACAGTGTATTCAGAACATTCTGTCCTAAAACAGCAGATTTGCATTCTTTTCAAAGTGTACATGGAACATTCTCTAGAATAGATTATATTTAAGCCAAAAAACAGGTCTCAACAAATTTAAAAAGATTGAAATCATACTATGCATCTTTTCTAATCACAACATTATGAAACTAGAAATTAACTGCAAGAGAAAATCTGGAAAGAAAACAAATACATGGAGGGTTGCAAGAGAAAAGAAGACCAAATACATGGAGGTTAAATAACATGCTACTAAACAATGAATGGGTCAACCAAGAAATCAAAGAGGAAATTTAAAAAATACATGGAGACAAATGAAAATGAAAACACAACAGAACAAAATCATTGGGATTCTGCAAAAGCAGTTCTAAGAGGAAAGTTTAGGGCAATACAGACCTACCTCAAGAAGCAAGAAAAATTTCAAATAAACAACCTAAACTTATACCAAAAATAGATAGAAAAAGAACAAACAAAACCCAAAACTAGCAGAAGGAAGGAAATAATAGGGATTAGAGCAGAAATAAATGAAATAGAAATTTAAACAATAGAAGAGATCAATAAAACCAGAAGCTGATTCTTTGATAAGATTAACAAAATTGAGAAACCTTTAGTAGACTCATCATAAAAAGAGAGAGAGATAAAGAGAGAGAGAGAAAGAGAGAGAGAGAGAATACTCAAATAAACAAAGCCAGAAATGAAAAAGAAGAAATAACACCAACACCATAGAAATATAAAGGATTATAAGGGAATATTATGAAAAATTATGTGCCAACAAATTGGACAACCTAGAAGAAATGGATAAATTCCTAGGAATATACAACCTTCCAAAACTGAATAAGGAAGAAATAGAAAATTTGAATTGTCCAATCACCAGAAATGAAATTGAATCTGTAATCAAAAAACTCCCAACGTGGGGGAGAAAGCAAGATGGTGGAGGAGTAGCAGACTGAAATGACATCAGCTCCCAGGAGTTCAGCTATATAGTTAGCAAACCATTCATAACACCTATAAAGTCAAAAGGAGATAGAGGAGAAGAAGAGCAGCAGTTCTAGGAACAGAAAATTGACCACTTTCTGGAAGGTAGGACATGCAGAAAAGTGAATCCAAAGCGATGGGAAGATAGAACACAGGAGGAGGGGCTGGCTCCTGGCAGGCAGTGGAGCAGCAGAGCACAAAATCAGAATATTTAGAAGTCTGTTCCACTGAGGGACATGGTTCCAGAGGCTGAGTGGGGGTGGAGCCCTCACAGGGCCAGTGTGGTCTCAGGTCCCACAGGGTCACAGGAAGACCAGGAGTGTGAGTGTGGCAGACATCCCAGGTATCAGAGCAGAGAAGCTGACTACAGAGACAGAGCTGTGGTGTGGGCTCTCAGCTTGGGGTTACCTTAAACTGTGATCCAAGGCACCATTGGACCACTGCTCTTCAAGCAGGGACCCCACAAGTGGTAAATCCAGAGAGACCCCCCCTTCCTCCTCTGGGAGGAGTGGCACGGGAGCACATGGCTGGAATCTGCTGTTTGGAGACTCCAAACAGTGCCGTGCACCAGAGATAGAAATGCTCAATCACAGGCCGGGTGAGATCAGAGTGCAGCCAGAGACCAGGGAGAAGGGAGGAATTGACTACTTTTCTCTGAGGTGCACTGAGGAGTGGAGCCCTGAGCTCTTGACTTCTCCAGGCCAGAGATTGGGAGGCCACCATTTTCATTTCTGTCCTCCAAAGCTCTATGGAAATTGTTCAGAGAACAAAAGCTACCAAGAGTGAACCTGAGGAGATTACTTAGCCTGGGCCCTGGCAAGCGTGGTGCAATTCCACCTCGGGCAAAGACATTTGAGAATCACCGCAATCCCTCCCACAGAAGATCAGCAATAACATCCAGCCAAGATCAAGTTCACCAATCAATGATAATGGTGGAACTGCAGAGCTAGGGGAAAGCAATGCATAGAATTCATGGCTTTTTTCAGCTCGAGGTTACCTTAAACTATGATCCTTTACTCTTGCAAACTTAAATTTTTTAATTTTATTTTTTTCTTATTCTGTTTTTTTTTTAACCTTTCTTCTTTCCTCTTTTAACATGTTTTAACTAGTTTATCTTAACACTACCTTATGCTGAGTGAAATAATTATCATATGGTTTTACTTACTTGTGGAGCATAAGGAATAACACAGAGGACATTGGGAGATGGAGAGGAGAATTGAGTTGGGGGAAATTAGAGGGGGATACAAACCATGAGAGACTGGGGATTCTGAGAAACAAACTGAGGGTTTTGAGGCGGAGGGAGGGGGGGCGTTGGGTGAGCCTGGTGGTGGTATTTAGGAGGGCACGTATTGTATGGAGAACAGGATGTGGTGCATAAACAAATGAATGTGGAACACTGAAAAGAAATAAAATAAAATGAAAAAAAAAAAGAAAAAACTTTAAAAATTTTCATTGTTATAGTCATATTTTATCCGTTCATTGTGTTTAACCTTATTTTTTGTATACATATAAGTTTTTTTTTTCTTTAAAATTTTGGGATACAATTTCTTCTAATAGATCAAAATATACCTTAAATCTAGCACATGGCTTTGATTTAGTCTCCAGCCTGATGACATTCTCTCCTTTTTTTTTTTCCCCCAACCAACTCATCTTATCCATTCCTTTATTAGAATCTTCTTTAAAAATTTTCATCTTTACAGTCATGGTCCATCCCTTCATTGTGTTTACCCTTATTTTTGTATATAGATAAGTTTTTTTTTCTTTAAAATTCTGGAAGGTGGTTTCTTCTAAGAGACCAGAATACACCCAAAATGAAATGGGTGGCTCTGTTCTATTCACCAGTCTAATATGTATACATTTAAAAAATTTTTTTAATTTATTTTTATTTTTTTCTTTTCAATTCCCTCCCTCATCTTCTCCCCCCAGTGTTGGGTCTCTTTTGATTTGGTTAGTTTACATTTTTCTGGGGTCTTTGCCACCCTTTTAGTATTTTATTCTCTTGTTCATATATTCTTATCTGGATAAAATGACAAAGCAGAAAAACATACCACAAAACAAAAACAAAAACAAAAACAAAAACAAAAACAAAAAACAAACAAACAACAACAACAAAAAAAACAAGAGGCAGTACCAACGGCTCGGGAACTAATCAATATGGACATTGGTAATATGTCAGAACTAGAGGTGAGAATGATGATTCTTAAGGTGCTAGCTGGGCTCTAAAAAGGCATGGAAGATACTAGAGAATCCCTTTATGGAGAAATAAAATCCCTTTATGGAGAAATAAAAGAACTAAAATCTAACCAAGTTGAAATAAAAAAGGTATTAATGAGGTGCAATAAAAAATGGAGGATCTTACCACTAGGAGGTAAATGAGGCAGAAGAATTAGTGATATACAAGACCAAATGACAGAGTGTAAAGAAGCTGAGCAAAAGAAAGACAAACAACTACTAGACCACAATGGGAGAATTTGAGAGATAAGTGATATAAGACAAAAGAGTAAGAAAAAGAAGAAAGAGAGAGGGGGGCCGAAGGTATATTGGAGCAAATTATAGTAGAGAATTTCCCTAATATGGCAATGGGAACAAGCATCAAAATCCAGAAGGCACAGAGAATCCCCCTCAAAATCAATAAAAATAGGTCCACACCCCATTATCTAATAGTAAAACTTACAAGTCTTAGTGACAAAGAGAAAAATCTTTTTCTTTGTAACAAAGAGAAAATCTCCAAAGCAGCTCAGGACAAGAAGTCTGTAACATACAATGGTAGAAATATTAGATTGGCAGAAGACTTATCCACAGAGACCTGGCAGGCCAGAAAGAACTGGCATGATATATTCAGAGCACTTAATGAGAAAAACATGCAGCCAAGAATACTATATCCAGCTAGGCTATCATTGAAAATAGAAGGAGAGATACAAAGCTTCCAGAACAAACAAAAATTAAAGAATTTGCAAACACCAAACCAGCACTACAGAAAATATTAAAAGGAGTCCTCTAAGCAAAGACAGAGCCTAAAAGTAGTAGAACAGAAAGGAAAAGAGACAATACACAGTAACAGTCACCTTACAGGCAATACAATGGCAGCAAATTAATATCGTTCAATAGTTACCCTGAATGTAAATGGGCTAAATGCCTGAATCAAAAGACACAGGGTATCAGAATGGATAAAAAAAACAAAACCCATCAATATGCTGTCTACAAGAAATTCATTTTAGACCCAAAGACATCTCCAGATTTAAAGTGAGGTGGTGAAAACCAATTTACCATGTTAATGGACATCAAAAGAAAGCTGGGGTGGGAATTCTTATATTGGATCAATTAGATTTTAAGCCAAAGACTAATAAGAGATGAGGAAGGACACTATATCATACTTAAAGGGTCAGTCCAACAAGAAGATCTAACAATTTTAAATATCTATGCCCCTAACATGGGAGCAGCCAACTATATAAACCAATTAATAACAAAATCAAAGACACATATCGACAATAATATGATAATAGTAGGGGACTTTAACATCCCCCCTCACTGAAATGGACAGATCATCCAAGCAAAAGACCAACAAGGAACTAAAGGCTTTAAATGACACACTGGACCAGATGAACACCACAGATATATTCAGAACATTCCATCCCAAAGCAACAGAATACACATTCTTCTCTAGTGCACATGGAACAGTCTACAGAATAGATCACATCCTGGTTCACAAATCAGGTTTCAAACAATACCAAAAGATTGGGATCATTCCCTGCACATTTTCAGACCACGATGCTCTAAAGCTAGAACTCAATCACAAGAGGAAAGAACTCAAATACATGGAGGCTAAAGAGCATCCTACTAAAGAATGAATGGGTCAACCAGGAAATTAAAGAAGAACTGAAAAAATTCATGGAAACAAATGAAAATGAAAACACAACTGTTCAAAATCTGTGGGACACAGCAAAGGCAGTCCTGAGAGGAAAGCATATAGCAGCATAAGCCTTTCTCAAGAAACAAAAAATGTCTCAAGTACACAACCTAACCCTACACCTAAAGGAGAAAGAACAGCAAAGAAAGCCTAAACTTAGCAGGAGAAGAGAATTAATAAATATCAGAGCAGGAATCAATGAAATAGAAACCAAAAGAACAGTGGAACAAAATCAACAAAACTAGGAGCTGGTTCTTTGAAAGAATGAATAAGATTGATAAACCCCTGGCCAGACTTATCAAAAAGAAAAGAAAAAGGACCCAAATCAATAAAATCCTGATGAAAGAGGAGGGATCACAACCAACACCAAAGAAATACAAACAATTACAAGTACATATTATGAGCAACTATACACCAGCAAATTTGACAATATGGAAGAAATTGGTGCATTTCTAGAGACATAAATGACCAAAACTGAACCAGGAAGAACTAGAAAACCTGAACAGACCCATAACCAGTAAGGAGATTGAACCAGTCATCAGAAATCTCTCAACAAACAATAGCCCAGGGCCAGATAGCTTCCCAGGGGAATTCTACCAAACATTTAAAGAAGAATTAATTCCTATTCTCCTGAAAATGTTCCAAAAAATAGAACTGGAAGGAAAACTTCCAAACTCATTTTTTGAGGCCAGCATTACCTTGATCCCAAAACCAAAGAACCCATCAAAAAGGAGAATTACAGACGAGTATCCTTGGTGAAACAGATGTGAAAATCTCACCAAAATACTAGCCAGTAGGATCCAACAATACATTAAAAGGATTATTCACCATGACCAAGTGGGATTTATTCCTGGCTGCAAGTTTGGTTCAACACCCACAAATCAATCAATGTGATACAATACATTAATAAAAGAAAGAACAAGAACCATATGATACTCTCAATAGATGCTGAAAAAGAATTTGACAAAATACAGCATCCTTTCCTGATCAAAACTCTTCAAAGTTTAGGGATAGAGGGTACATACCTCAACATCATAAAAGCCATCTATGAAAACCTCACAGCAAGTATCATTCTCAATGGGGAAAAACTGAGAGCTTTTTCCCTGAGGTCAGAGGCAGGACAGGGATGTCCACTATCACCACTGCTATTCAACACAGTATTAGAAGTCTGAGCCTCAGCAATCAGACAACAAAAAGAAGTAAAAGGCATCTGAATCAGCAAACAAGAAGTCAAACTCCCACTCTTTGCAGATGATATGATACTTTATGTGGAAAACCCAAAAGACTTCACTCCAAATATGCTAGAACTCATACAGGAATTCAGTAAACTGTCAGGATATAAAATCAATGCACAGAAATCAGTTGCATTTCTATACACCAACAACAAGACAGAGAAATTAAGGAGTCGATCCTATTTACAATTGCACCCAAATCCATGAGATTCCTAGGAATAAACCTAACCAAAGAGGCAAAGAATCTGTACTCAGAAAACCTATAAAGTATTCATGAAAGAAATAAGGCAGACACAAAGAAATGAGAAAACATTCCGTGCTCATGAATTGGAAGAACAAATATTGTGAAAACATCCATGCTACCTAAAGCAATCTACACACTTAATGCAATCCCTATCAAAATACCATCATTTTCTTTCAAAGAAATGGAACAAATATCCTAAAATTTATATGGAACCAGAAAAGACCCTGAATAGCCAGAGGAATGTTGGAAAAGAAAGCCAAAGTTGGCAGTATCACAATTCCAAACTTCAAGCTCTATTACAAAGCTGTAATCATCAAGGCAGTATGGTAACTGGCACAAAAACAGACATATAGATCAATGGAACAGAATAGAGAGCCCAGAAATAGACCCTCAACTCTATGGTCAACTAATCTTTGACAAAGCAAGAAAGAATGTCCAATAGAAAAAAGACAGTCTCTTCAACAAATGGTTTTGTGAAAATCGGACAGACACATGCAGAAAATGAAACTGGAACATTTCCTTACACCACACACAAAAATAGACTCAAAATGGATGAAAGACCTCAATATGAGACAGGAATCTATCAAAATCCTTGAGGACAACACAGGCAGCAACCTCTTTGACCTCAGCTGCAGCATATTTTTCCTAGAAACATCAACAAAGGCAAGCGAAGCAAGAGCAAAAATGAACTATTGGGACTTCATCAAGATCAAAATCTTTTGCACAGCAAAGGAAACAGTCAACAAAACCAAAAGACAACTGACAGAATGGGAGAAGATATTCACAAATGCTATATCAGATAAAGGGCTAATATCCAAAATCTATAAGGAACTTTTGAAACTCAACACCCAAAGAACAAATAATCTAATCAAGAAATGGGGAGAAGACATGAACAGACATTTCTCTAAAGAAGACATCCAGAAGGCCAACAGATACATGAAAAAGTGCTCAACATCATTTGACATCAAGAAATATAAATCAAAACCACAATGAGATACCACTTTACACCAGTCAGAATAGCTAAAATTAACAAGGAAATGACAGATGTTAGCAAGGATGCAGAGAAAGGGGGCCCCTCTTATACTGTTGGTGGGAATGCAAGCTGGTGCAGCCACTCTGGAAAACAGCATGGAGGTTCCTCAAAAAGTTGAAAATAGAGCTACCCTATGACCCCGCAATCACACTACTTGGTATTCACCCTAAAGATACAAATGTAATGATCCAAAGGGGCACGTGCACCTGAATGTTTATAGCAACAATGTCCACATTAGCCAAACTATGGAAAGAATCTAGATGTCCATCAACAGAAGAATGGATAAAGAATACTATGCAGCCATTAAAAGAGATGAAACCTTGCCATTTGCAATGACATGGATCAAACTAGAGGGTATTATGCTGAGCAAAATAAGTCAATCAGAGAAAGACAATTATCATATGATCTCTCTCATATGAGGAATTTGAGAGTCAGGGTGGGCGGTTTGGGGGGTAGGGAAGGAAAAAATGAAACAAGATGGGATCAGGAGGGAGACAAACTGTAAGAGAATCTCAGTCTCACAAAACAAACTGAGGGTTGCTGGGGGGAGATGGGTTATGGAAACTGGGGAGGGTATATGATATGGTGAGTGCTGTGAAGTGTGTAAGCCTAACGATTCACAGACCTGTACTCCTGGGGCAAATAATACATTATATGTTAATAAAAATAATTAATTAAAAAATACCCCTCCCAACAAACTAAAGTTCAGGACCAGATGGCATTTCAAGAAGAGTTTATACTTATTCTTCTCAAACTATGCCAAAAAGGAAAAGAGGAAAGAAAGCTGAGAAATTCATTCTATGAAGCCAGCATTACTCTGATACCAAAACCAGATAAAGATGTTACCCAAAAAAAAAAAAAAAAAGAGAGAGAGAGAGAGAGAGAGCTAAAGGCCAATGTCTCTGATAAACATAGATGTAAAAATCCTCAACAAAATATTAGCAAACTAAATTCAGTAGCCAAATAATACATTAAAAAAAATCATTCAGCAGGGCACCTGGGTGGCTCAGTGGGTTAAGCCTCTGCCTTCAGCTCAGGTCATGATCTCAGGGTCCTGGGATTGAGCCCTGCCATTGGGCTCTCTGCTCAATGGGAAGCCTGCTTCCCCTTCTACCTCTGCCTGCCTCTCTGCCTACTTGTGATCTCTATCTCTGTCAGATAAAAAAATAAAATCTTTAAAAAAAATCATTCAGCATGATTAAGTGAGATTTATCTCTGGAATGCAAGGCTGGTTCAATATTAGCAAAACAATCAGTGTGATACATCATTCCAATGGGAGAAAGGATAAAAAAACATATGATCATTTCAATAGATGCAGAAAACGCATTTGACAAAGTACAACAACCATTCATGATAAAAACAACAACAACAACAAAAAACCACCTCATCAAAATAGGTTCAGAGGGAACATACCTCAACAACATAAAGGTCATGTATGAAAAACTCATAGCTAACACACACTCAGTGAAGAAAAACTGAAAGTTTTTCCCCTAAGTTCAGGAACAAGACAAGGATGTCCACTCTCACCTTTTTGAAACAGCACCTCCTCCTAGTTCCCCGCCATCTTGTCCACCCCCCCCACTTTTATTCAACATAGTACTGGAAGTCTTAGTCACAGCAATCAGATGATAAGAAATAAAAGGCATCTAAATTGGTAAGGAAGAAATGAAATTTTCACTATTTGCAGATAACATGGTACTATAGACAGAAAACCCTAAAGACTATACCAAAAAACTACTAGAACTGATAAATAAATTCAGTAAAGTTGCAGGATACAAAATTCATGTACAGAAATCTGTGGTATATGTATAGACTAATAATGAAGCAACAGAAAGAGAAATGAAGAAAGCAATCCCATTTACAATTGCACCAAAGATAATAAAATACTTAGGAATAAACCTTACTAAGGAGGTGAAAGACCTAAACTCTGAAAAGTATAAAACACTGATGAAAGGTATTGAGGATGACACTAACAAGTGGAAAGATAGATATTCCAGTCTCATGGTTTGGAAGAACAAATATTGTTAAAATGACCATATTATCTAAAGCAATCTACAAATTTCACTCAATCCCTATTAAAATACCAAAACCATTTTTCATGTAACTGGAACAAAAAAATCCTAAAATTTGTGTGGACGCCCAAAAGACCCTGAATCATGAAAGCAATTTTGAAAAAGAACAAAACTGGAGGTATCACAGCCCCAGATTTCAAAATACACTACAAAGCTATAGCGATCAAAAAAGTATGGTCCTGGCACTAAAATAGACATATTGATCAATGGAACAGAACAGAGAGCCCAGAAATAAACCCATGCTTGTGTAGTCAATCAATCTTTGACAAAGGAAGCAATAATATTCAATTTGAAAAAGACTGTGTCTTCAATAAGTGGTGTTGAGAACGCTGGACAACTACATGCAAAAGAATAAAACTAGACCATTTCTTATACCTACACAAAAATAAACTCAAAATGGATTAAAAACCTAAATGTGAGACCTAAAACCAGAATAATTATTGATTGCAATGATATTTGCAGATAATGGCATATCTGATAAAGGGTTTGTATTCAAAATATACAGAGAACTTACATAAAACCAAAAAACAAATAATCTAATTAAAAATTGGGCAGAAGATACGAGCAGACTTATCTCCAGAAAATATACAGATGGCTAAGAGACACATGGAAAGATGCTCTACATCACCAATTGTTAGGGAAATGCAAATCAAAACCACAATAAGATCCACCTTACACTTGTCAGAAAGACTAAAATCAAAAACACAAGGAACAACAAATGTTCGTAAAAATATGGAGAAAAAGGAACCCTTAGATACTGTTAATGGGACTCCAAACTGGTGCAGCCACTGTGGAAGACAATATGAAAATTCCTCAAAAAATTAGAAATAAAATTACCATATGATTTACTCCTAGATATTTACCTAAAGAAAATGAAAACACTAATTCAAAAAGATATACACACTCCTATGTTTATTGCAGTATCATTTACAATAGCCAAATTATGGAAGTATCCATCAATAGATGAATGGATAAAGAAGATGTGGTGTGTGTACATATACACACACACACACACACACACACACATATATATGTATTCCATAATATTCCATTATATATATGTGATATATTAAGAAACATTCCAGTTATGGAAGATTATTTATAGCACAGTAAATCATTAACATAAAATTTACATACATATAAACAATCCATGTTGTTTATCAATATATATTTAGAAACATAAGAACAAGGGCAGAATCACAAAATTCACACTAGCCCTTAACTCTGAAGAGATGGATGAAGAGAAATGCGACCCAGGAAATGTTTATAGGAGACTTCAATAATAATAAATTATTAATGGTAATAATTTATTAAAAGATTGATAAAATATAGACAATAAAATATGATATAATACTAATATTTGTTAATTCTGGGTTATAGCTACATGGGCATTTATTTTATTATCTTTTTAAAAAACTTTTGGTATTCAAATTATTTTTCAAAATAAGGAGGGCACGTGGCATGATGAGCACTGGGTGTTATACACATCTAATGAATTGCTGAACACTACATCAAAAATAATGATGTACTATATGTTCGCTAACTGGATATAATAAAAATAAATAAATAATGACAGTTTCTAAATTTAAAAAAATAATTAAACAAGGTAAGTTGGGTTTTTAAAAGACTATTAACAGGGTGGCATTTATCATCATAAAAAGCTTAATAAAGTCATGCTCAGGGCAGGGACAGGGCAGGGAGTGAACCCTAAGCCCCTTCACCATTTCATTCCTGCTTAGGAGTCTGCACCTGAGCCCCAGAGTGAATTTCATCTCCTTCAGGTCACCTGGCTGACTCCACCAAATCTGTCCTTTCTTAATTTACACATCCTTCTTTGGAGGAAGTATTTTCCATCTTGTATGAGTGTATGAGTTGTAATTCCCTTCTTTGAACTGGAAAAGTTCTCTGTGAGTGCCTCCTCCTTGCAGTATAACTCTCATATAATTTCTTGTTTACCGGTTTGTCTCCCCTGTGAGACTGTTGGCTCCCTAGGCCGTGTGAGAGCTCTTGCTGGCCTGGTTCCCAGCCCTAACTACAAGCTTCCCACATTTCTGCTGAATTTTACAGATTCAGCCAGACACGGTTTGCAGTGGGGCTCTCTGCTGGCAGCGGCAGAAGGCGGGTACTGATTGCCTGAAGATGCCAGTAGGAAATTTTCAAGACAAACAATCTACTGAGAGCCCTTTGCCTGGGGCTGGACTTCCATTTCAGAATCATTGATGTCTGAAGCTGATTTTCATGAGGTGGGGGGGGTAGGTTCAATGTTTAAAAATCAGCTCATCTGCACTGATGCCTTTCTTCCTTGCTTTACCTAAACACACAAATAGTGAAAGTTGGCTCAGAAATGATTCAAAATTGGCTTTTTCTTTTATAGCCTCCACTCAGAATCCCCCATGTTACAGTTTTCTACATAAAACAGTCAAGTTTTGGCACTACAGAAAACATCCTATAGATAGTTTCCTGTTTTTGCCATTCTGCTAAATTCTTAAAAATGTAGGAACCATATCAGCTATACCCATTGTTCAGAATCGGGTAAAACATGGGTGGTGAAAACCACACACCCATCAAGCTTGGCCTTAATCCATTCCTAGTTTTAAAAATCAAAATTTAATATTGCTTGCTGTCCCTTGGTTTGAGAGCTACCAGTCAGAACATGTCAAAGGGCATGAACTCCATTCTGATCTTTGAGGAACACAGTGCAGCCAGGATCCGTGCATCCCTCTGAATCAAGGATCCTGTGGTAGGTTGTGTAGCCATGGCTGAGTGTTCCCTGCCCCTTCCCACACTCTACCTGCCCCTGATGCTGCACAGCCTGGCTGGAGGGTGCACTGCCCTCCCTAGGGGCAGTACTTCACCATATGACTTGTTTTAGTCAGTGAAATGTGAGCGCAAGTGAAAGTGGCCCTATCCAGCAGAAAGTTCAAAGAGGCATGGTGGTTTTCTCCCAGCATCCTTAATCTACTTCTCTCCTTAGTAGATTCTTTTAGCCTGAATTCCAGAATCAAGCAGATACATGGAGCTAACTTGCAGCTGATTCATAATGTGAGCCAAGGGGAGAAACATAACAAGATAGAAATGCTTTGTTTTTGAAGCCATTAGTATTTTAAGGTTGTTGGTTATGTATCATAACCTACTGAAAGATGACTGATAGAGAAATTTAAAAATCAGAATAAACTGAAAATACGCTCTACACAGTAAGCACCAGGTTGCTGGTCAGCCTCCTGTCTGCCACTGACAACAGGAGATCTGTCGAAGGTGAAAGGGAACTTTGCCATAGGCCAGACTCTTTTCTTCTGCAAGGCCAGCTGTAGCAAATATTCTCTTTCTGGTACAAAAGCTGGCAAAAAGCTTCCTAGGTCAGTCTTTCTTTTCCTTCCTTCCTTCCTTCCTCCCTCCCTCCCTTCCTTCCTTCCTTCCTTCCTTCCTTTTTCCTTCCACTCTTCCTTTTTCCTTCCTTCCTTCCTTCCTTTTTCCTTCCACTCTTCCTTTTTCTTTCCTTCCTTCCTTCCTTCCTTCCTTCCTTCCTTCTTACCCCAGTTCATCTCAAAGACTAAGAATCTTCTGAGTTCACAACAAGTTCCAATATTCTACCTAAATTCCTAGGAAGAGCTTTAACAAATTTCTCATCTGGTTGCAAGTGAGCATGACTGATTGAATAGAACAGACTGTTTTCTATCTTTTCTGTACCACTGGTTGGAAAAACTAGAATTTCCCAAATCAGAAATAATTTTTCTCCTATTGATTTCACAACTATGACTCTTACCTCTTTCTCCAGGAAGACAGAAGACCTTTCATTAAATATTCCTTCGATGTGGGTGTAGCCAAGAGCCTGCCTGTGGCCATCCACTGTATAGGAGCTAAACCGGAATTTTACAATTTGCAGGGAGAGAGTGAAAGAGAAAAAAAAAAAAAAGTAGTTTCACAGAAACACGATCCTTGGCAGGGGTGCTGTTCTGGAGGAAACAAATCGACTAAAGAAGGTGATTAAAAAAAAATGCTCTATAAATACTGGAAACATGTACTGAATTGGGCCTTGTCTCTATTTAAATTGGGTAGAATCAGTCCATCATTTTATTCAGCATACATAGGAACAGTCTGCATATGAAAATAACTCTCAACGCCATGTATATGCTTCTGAGACTTCAACGTGCCATTCCTATTAGCTATTGTCCCACACACGTATTTAATATAAAAACAGGACATTTTTGTTTTTATATTATGTTTTGTTTTATATTTGTTTTTTTTTATATTATGACTACAATAATTGCTTTTTTCTTTTTAAGTAAGCTCTGCACCCAATATGAGGCTCTAACTCATAACTCCAAGATCAAGAGTCACATGCCTAACCAACTAAATCATTCAGGTGCCACTACAATGATTGCTTTTTATTTTTAAAATATTAGCTAATACTAGTAACAAACAGCCTCTTGGTTTCTTTAAAAGCTAAGGTAGGATGTGTTCTTGTGCAGTAAATCATGTGCCTTTGGTATCAACTTTCTTTTTAACTTCTCCCAACCAAGTGTTTTATTTTGCCCCCCAACCCCAACCTTTCTTCTTTCGTTTCCTTCTCTCTTGTACCCCATCTTCTGCTCTGGACAAGTGCAATCTCCTTTCTCAGTATCCATTTCCCACCTCCACCATCTACCTGATCTTCTCAACAGAGGGACAGTGGTGCAGCAGAAGGGGCATTAAACTTAGAGTCATGGGAGTTAGGTTTGAGTTCCTGTGCTGTCACCAACATACTGAGTGATGTGAGATAAGTCACACAAGCTTTCTGTGTACCCCTGTGTCTTCATCCACATAATGAATTTTTCAATTATATGGGTGTTCTTGCTTGGATATTTACCGCTTGGATATTTGAATCTGCTCTAGCTTTCATAAGCCATTTTTGCCACTTCTTTTTGTTATTACTGACATTTGGGCTTTGAAAATAGGTATTCTGCGTTATCCAACAGTTCCCTTTTATATTTAAATGAAACATCAGTTGTTTCAATGTGATATTCCTACTTTGTAGATTAAAAGAGAAAGTCCAGAATACAGGATTGCAGACTTGGATAGGAAGTCGTAGGGTATTTTCTTCTGCCAGGAAATGGCAAGTGAGTTAATCCAAGTTGCCAGAGGACCATAAGCTGTTCTTAATAGAATCCCAGCATCTGTTCTGCAAAAGGCAAGAGTGTTGATTTCCATTTGTACTCCCAAAGTTCTTTGCTTCATAAGCCAAGTCCTAGGCAACAAAAGGTGGTGGTGTTACATTTACCTCTTAGCTGGTGGAATAAAGGAGAAGTAAAATCAGTCACACCAGAGTCAACATAGCTTGTATCTAGCACAGCTGAGAAATGGTAACCAGGCTTGTTTTATGCTGTTTGAGTTATGATCTGACACATGGTTGATGCTGAAAGCCTTCACAAAACAGCATGTCCTGCAGAGAGCCAATGGCCAGTCAAATCTCTCCTGGAAGTCAAATCTCTCTTGTCCCATATGCAACTCCCCAAATCCCCCCCAAATTATCCCAGGATTGGCAAGGCCATTACTTCCTCTTATCCACACATCTCCTCCTTTCCTCTACTGAATTAATTTAAACATTCTTGTTACTATTTACTAATGAGGAAAAAAGTTCACAAAAATAAAGTATTGATAAACCAACTTTGGGAAGGGTATACAGATTTGGACATTCTTCATAACACTGTTGGTATAAGTTTACATTGGCATAACTTTCTGCAGGGTACTTTGGCAATATAGATCAACATTTGAAATGCATAAAGACATGCCACTTCTGCTAGTTATCCTAGAGTTATCTCAAGAGGGTGCACAGGTGTTCATTGCATAATTGTTTATGACAGCAAAATCTAGAAACAATTTTTAGGATATGCTGAATGTGGATCAATAGGGGATGGGTTAAATAAATTATGATCCATCCATACAATGGAATGCATACAGCCACTTAAAGAATGATAGATCTACATGTTCTGACAACAAAAGATACCCCAAATACACTCATTTTAAAAGCGACATTGCAAAAAAATAAAAAGAAATAAAGTAAATAAAAGCTACATTGCAATGATCTGCACCTCAAATGAACTTCAGGAAATTTTCAGATGAGTGACTCTTATCATGAATAAACTGATAAACATAAGAATATGACAAATACATAATCATACATGTAAAAAAATAAAAGATACATTGCAGAACTCATTTTCTACAAGTGTATATGAAACCATTCACATCACTGTATGAATATATTTAAAATTGTTTATATATGCATTAGAAAACACAAAAGCATATTCAAGTAATTATTAATAAAGGCTATTGTGTAGAAGGGAAAGAGGTGGGAGTAGAAAGAAGAATTTTGCTTTTCTAATTAAAAACTTGTTTACTCAATGAATTCTGGAAGATTGAAAAGAAATTAAAAAAACTTGTTTACTTAATTACTTCATATTTCAATGCTCATGCATTACCTTCACCTTTATACAAAACCTTTTCAAAGCAAAAAGCCAGAAATACCTTTTTAAAATGTGAAATAAATTATGATACAACTATAAAATGTAATAGTAACCAAGCATGAGGAATTATTTCCTACAACTATATTTGCTGGCAAAAAAAATTTGAGACATATTGCTAAATTTTAAAAGAAGTTTACAAAGCAAAAAGAGCAGGAGGATGAGCAAGAGAACAGTTAGAGTCTCCCAAGGACATGTTCCAGGTTGAGTTCTTACAACATCCGTGCCAGCACAGGACCCAGCACACTTGTCTCAAAAGTACCACTAATCTGACGTGCATTTTGTGCCCTCACTGTGCTACAGGTTTACATCCTTTATTGTTGATCCTCACAACAAGCTCAGATTGAAGATTAGGGAGGGTGTTTAACAAATGAAGCTTGGATTCAAACCCAGATTTTTCTTCCCAAACCCAAAGGTTTGTGGAATAAATTAATCAAATCAAAGAATGACAGAATGAATCACAGCAAGATTATAAGACTACACCAGACTGGATAGGTACAGCAGTGAATAAAGAACTCATAATTCAGGGAGAAATCCTTACCCTCTCACAACACCTAAGCAAGAGAGGGGAAGTGGGTCCTAGATCAGGTGCTGAATCCTGATTTTCTTGAGTTCAGGTATACAATGAGAAATAAGCACTGGAAAGATTATTTTTTAATTATTTTTTAAATTTATTTTCAGCATAACAGTATTCATTGTTTTTGCACCACATCCAGTGCTCCATGCAATCCGTGCCCTCTCTAATACCCACCAATATTTTGATCACATCTTTCACTGTTTTTCAAAATGTAAATTGTAACCCATTAGTGAATCCTGAAATCATGTAGTGAGTCATAACTCAGATTTTTTTTTTTAAATAGTGAACTGGAACAGAATGAAATATGGGGAAAAATCAGACATAATGCATACTTTTGTGAAACATAATTTCAGTTGTGTTTTATATACATAGAAATGTATGCATTGAGTTGAACTACAAAGTATTAATATAAATGGCAGCCAGAAAAGTTTTAAAACTATCGATTCAACTTCATCTCCTTCATCAGGTGACAGCCCTGAGGTCTAGAGGGATTAGATAGTTCCTTTAAGACAATAACATCTGTGTCTGCAAAACCTGACGACAACTTGTGTCTCCCCACCTACAGTCTTTGTGTTTTAATAGTCCCATCCTTCAAAATTATTCCTACTGAGCTCACCTTTCTGGGAAGGCTACTAGGGAAGATAATATATGTATAAATATGGAATCTTCCATGTTACTAAATTATGACATTAAAATGTACCATGCTATCAATACAGGATGAGCTTGTGGATTCTGGCAGGATCCAAAGTCACTGCCTCGGAATCAGGTGAACAAAGCAGGTTTCCTGCCATGGGAAGTGAGAATTCCAAGGCTGATATCTTAACAAGAATGTTTCCAAGTCATAAATGACCCACAGGTAGGAAGAGAAGCATCTGGCCTAACATTAGCCATGTGATATGATAATGAGTAGTTGTGGAGTATCTAGCATCACTGTCCTCCAGGCACCTGAAAGCAATTCTTTGTTCAACTACAATTCTTGCTCCAACTGTATGTATTTCATCTCAATAAGTATATTAAAGTAACAGGAAAAGACCCATTCAAGTGCTTTTCCCAATGCATCGCCCTACTTAGTTTTGTGCTATATGAAAATTGTTGTGTTTTTTTTTAGTCTACCAATTCACTATTTCATTATAGAATCACAAGAGTTTTTCTCCCTTCAGGAACATAAAAAATGCACTCTTTTTCTCTAGCCCGAGGTGCAAGCATTTCATCTCTCCCTACTTGAATGTGATTACTTGTACTATGAGCCCTTTGGATTTTAGCTCATGGACCTAGTGAGGATCCAGTTAGTAACACTCCTTCCTATATATCTGATACAAGGCACAAAACACTGTGGCAGGATATTGGATATCCCAAAACAATATGCCTTTTCCCCAAATCAGAATAAGACTTCAAGGTTAACTAGATATTGCTAGATTTTTGAGTTTCCAACTTTTACTTTTTTACCACTATCATCCTTGACATGTGTGGTCTGGGCAATCTAAGGTATTCTTAGAGGAACCTGGGAAAATAATAATGCTAAAAATCCAATACTTTTTGTAGTTTACAACATTTTCCCATAAACTACTCATTTGTTCATTGTAACTGGTTTGGTTTAGAGGTGATTCTTCTTATCCTAATTTATTCTTGTGTCATTAGGATTGGCCTGACTTAGAATATCTATTTTTAAATCCATTTTCAACGTTTCCTTACACACTTTCTCAAAGAACAACCTGAAACTCTTGATCCACTGATTTTTAAGGATGGCTTTACCATGTTCTGCAGGGTTGGTATGCATGGATTATACAGTAGCTGTGGATCTATTGAGATTCTGCATTTGTATCTGATTTTTCTGTCACTAATGGTCTTCCCATAAAATCTAAGCTTTCTGCTCTCAGTGCCCATGCCAGGAATTTTTGACTTCTGTTTGGTATCTGCTCTGAAACTAGATTCCCCATTGGGCAGAAGCTGTGGCTCATGAAAACTCTTGTGTAACACTAAATATACAACAGTCTATCTCCAATGCAGATGATCAGCATTGACAACAGATCATCTTGTTAGCAACAAATGTTAAAAACACTTAACAGCAGAAGAGAAAGGTCAGATTCTCTCCTATTTGAATTCATTTCCCAACTCTTTGAAAAAAGTCAAATAAATAGTTGATGAACTTAAAACCTAAATCAGATGATACTACTATAGGTTTACTCAGTTTACATCAACTAAACTTAATAAGCAGTTACTCTGAGCCAAATACATGCTAGATGCAGAAGGTTCAAAGGAATGGATGTCCCCCATCCTCAAGAAGCTAGCTAGGAGAGATCAACACCTACAAAAATCTACTAACTTGTGTTGTAAGCTCACTGTGTGCTAGGTTAACACTAAGAGCTTTCTAGGATCTCTTTTGATTCTCAAAACAATGTGAAGAACTTTGTCCGAGCTTTAACTTTTTGCTGGCTGAGCTGGGACTTAAGTCCAAGCCTATTGACCCAAAGCTATTGTTCTTTCCATTTCACAATTCTCCCTTTCACTGCAGTATGTATTATAGTTTCTGGATTTGTAGCAATGACTGTAAGATGTACCGTTGGTTTAATAACATTCTAAACCAATTGCAAATAGTGTGCATTTATCCCTTGAACTATATTCTATTTGTACAGTTTGAGTCCAACCCTTCTTTCTGTTCCATGAATCTTCAGAATCACTCTTGTCCAGTGGTTTGTACACATTTTTTAAAAGACTTTATTTTTAAGTAATCTCTACACTCAGTGTTGGGCTCAAACTTATAACCAGAGATCAAGAGTCACATGATGTACCTACTGAGCCAACAAGGTGCCTCTGCAAACTTTTGAGAGAAGGAGGAGTCTACAGGAGGGAGAAACCTCCTAATGTTTTAGAATTCAATGGGAGCAATAAAACCTCCCTTCTTTCTTAACACAATAACCCTGTATGTCCAGCCCACATAAGTTGGAGAGAGGGAAGTAGAGAGGCAAGAAATAAATTTTTAAGCATTTTTCCTTCTCCAGGGAAATATACAGCTCACAACTCCAGGAGATGAGCAGATATTCTGAGACACAAGTTCCCTGATCTAATCTTCCCTTATCACAGAGTAGGCAAGAGTTCTGAACCTGAATGCCTAAATGCCAGAATGCCAGACATTGGCAGTCTCCAGCATCTTGCCTGGAGGCCAGGGTGCATCCCCCAGGCCCACAGACACTGCTTTCCCTGCAACTCAGACCAGAGGGGCTGTTAGTAACAGATCTAGACCTGACAGCTCCCTGCCGGGCTCTCAGATGCCACCCATCTGGCAAGGTCTCCACACACAGGGAATGGGTGCAGTGCTCTTTAAAGTTCCTGTGTCTGGAGGAAGTCCTGGGCCATGGCTTCCTCAGGTGTTGAGAGAAACAGGCTTTCAGCCATGCTTTCTGCCCACTCAGAGCCCTAGCCTGTCAGGACTTTCCTTGAGCCAGGATTTGTCAGATGTGCTCTCCTGTGGATAGGTATAACACTTGCCTTCCACCAGTTTCTTTATAACACGGTCTTCTACCTGTTCTTTATTTATGGACCATTTGGTGTCTTAAAAAAGGAGAGAGAGTAATGTCCTATAATAGCCTCTAAAGGCCAAAAGAAACCAACAAGGGACCCAAGTACTCTGTAAACAGTCCCAGCTCAACTACTCTGACCCAACAGAATTCCTAGTTGACAAGCAACAGAAAGTGATCTCAGCTAACGTAAGGACTTTACTGGAATAAACGGGAATTGCTTAGAAAGAATAGAGAGGAGCTCACGGACTGAAGAGAGGATGGGGAAGCAAAAAAGGAAAAAGAATAGGTAAAAGGACAGAGCTGGCTCCTCTTGCTTTGCAGCTTTTGGATTTTGTTGCCCATGTTACAATGAGAAGGCAGCCAATTCCTCCATAACTCCTTTCTTTGTGGCATGCTTACTCAGAATTAGAGTATGCATACAGTACTATATCCATATTAAGTTTCTTGACTTTGATATCTGCACTGTGGTTTTAGTAGAGAACATCTTGTTCTTAGGAAATGCTAGGATTAAGGGGTAAAAAAGTATGATGTATGTATGCAACCTTCCTTAAAATGGTTTGATTATAAAACAATTATTATATTATTAGAGAGAAAGAATGATAAACCGAGTGTGGCAAAATTTAAAAATTAATGAATCTTCTTGAAACTTTTCTGTAAGTTTGGAATTATTTTGAAATAAACAGCTAAATAAAAAGTTAAAAAAAAAATCATGCTTTCCAGATCTCATCTAAGATCAGTACAATCCAAATCTCTGGGGGAAAGATGCCAGCATCAGTAGATTTTAAAGAATCCCAGGGACCACAGTGGGAAGCCAGAGCTGAGAATCAGATTCTAGGACTCTGAGGTCTGCCCTGGGTGAACAACAACACTGAAAAGTAACTTCCAAATTAATAACGACCATTACTCTAACCATCTATCATCTCAACTGTTTATTTATGATTTTCATTATAAAGCAATATAAGCACATTATGTAAAAATTGGGAAATATTTTTAAAAGAAAAAGTTATTACTGTAACATAGGCAATAAGAGCATTTTAGTCTATTTCCTCCAAGCATTTTTTAATGTATATATTCACTTCCTAGATAGTATGACACATTGAACATATGACTTTAGTACTATTTTCATTTGACATTGTAAATGTCTTCAGAGCAATCATTTTTTATGAAACTGTACCAAGTAGATATGCTGTTATTGATTTAACTGCTCTCCTATGCTTGTACCTTTAAGTCGTTTTGAATTTTTATTTATTTTAAGGTTTTTTTTTTTTTTAATTACAAATACTGCTGCAGGGAAGAAATGTGCTCATAGCAGTGTTTCCATATTTCAGGCCATTTACAAGAGTGGGGTTATGGGTCAAGATATGTCCATGCTCATAGCCTTCAACTGGTAATGCCAAACTGCTTTGCTAAAAAGCTTTAACCATATATGCTGCAATCAGCAAGAGATCCTAGTTTTGCAGCATTTGACATTATAAATTTTTGGTTGCAAATTTAATATATGAAAAATGTATCAGAAGTAGGCCAGGGCTGGCAGAAGGGAAAGTTTGATTTTAACTCTTATTCTGTCACTAACTAGCAGTGACTTCTGAGATTTTTCCCTTAAACTTTCTTCATTGTTTCTTGCATTTATTCAACAAATTCTTATTGAATACCTCCTGGGATCCAGGCACTGTGCTCAGGCTGGGAGTATAGTGATGTTGTAGGTTGGGATCCCTGAGAAGCAGACTCTGAAATGGGAAATTAGTGCATTGCAAGAGAGTGCAATGCAAGAGAGTGATAACAGAGTGCTTTCGGATCAACATATATGGAAAGGAGATGACAAATGCAAGATAGGGCAGAGGGAGGAGGAGGGCTGCCACAAAGTCTCAGTGAAGCCACAGCTAACCACATGTGCAGCTGTGAAGATGAGATATGCCTTCAAAAGTATCCCAAATTGGGGTGAAGTGTTGGGTCTTTATGTCCTCACTTTATTCAGAGACTGAATGCTGGTTGCATGAGGAAGCAGGCATGACCTTGGGTGGAGCAACTGTCTTCAGCCCTGTCAGTTCCCGAGGAGGAGTGCAAGCTGAGGGCTGTGGGTGGCAATGCTCCCAGTAGTTGGGGATATAAGTCTTTATCCCCTATAGGGAAATCAGCGTGGTGCATCACAACACTACTACAAGCGGTGAGAAAAACATAACTGTCCTTGCCCCATGAAGGAGAGATAAATAGACATTGATATTACACACAAACTCACACAAGGACAAACTGAAAGGCACTGTGACAGAAAAGTTCAGTGTCCCATGACTGTGGAGAGCAAGGAGACTTAATCTCATCTGGGGGTTTCAAGGAAGAGAACCCTTAAGTAAGTAATATATAGCTGAGATATGGAGGACAGAAAGAAAGGGAAGAGTGCATGTGTTAGAGGAAAGAACATTGTGCAAAGAGCTGAACCTGGAGGGAGCACATGTTTTGAAGAATGAAAAGAAAATCAGAGTGGCTGATGGACAGGGAGTCAAAGGGAATGAGACCTGAATGAGGGCAGGGGGAAGGCTAGGACTAGCTCAGGGACACTTTCTAGGCCACGGAGAAGATATTGTTTTTCCACACCATTAACAATATGAAATCTTTGAAGAGTATTAAGAACATGGGTGACATAATCAGATTTATATTTTAGAAGTATTTCTGGTTGTGATAAGTGGATTAAAATGGGGGGGGATGAATGGGAGAGACAAATTAGGATCATAGCTTGGGCCATAGTAGTGCAAGTGGACATGGAAAGAAGCAGACAGAACTTGAAAGAGATAAAATTAATAGGACTTGGCAGTGGATTCAATTTGGGAGGTAAAGTAGAGGGAGTGTGAAAAATGACCTTAGGTTTTTGGCCTATACAGCTGAAAGGCATTGCTGATGTTCACTGAGATGGAGAAGACACTGGAGGGAGGCAGAAGGCATGTTTGGTTTTAGTCTCTCTTGAATTTGAAGTGACACACAAATGATATCTTGAGAAGGTAATCTGCGGCAAGCTCTCTAAAATTCACAGGAGTCTGTGATAGACATTTGACAGCTACGGGGAAATGGCTGGAAATTTAAATAATGGGCATGAAGATATCAACTAAGAGAGATTACAGAGTGAGAAAGAGGCTAGTGACAAACCTTGAGAAACCTTGACATTTAAATTTCATAGCGAAGGATAATCCACCCAAGGGAATTGAAAAAGCAAGGGTAATAAGGGAGAGGGTGGTTCATAGAAGCCAAGGTTAGTGATTCAGCATGGAGGGATTAGTCAAAGTACCGACCAACAATGACAAGTTAGGTGAAAGGAGGACAGAGTAGTGACACTGGGCTGAGCAGCCTGTCTGTCATTAGTGAATTCAGGAAATTTTCTGTGGGCTTAGCAGAGCAGAGTGGGTGGGAAGTGAGTGGGTGGTGAGGAAATGAGGATAGTGAGCATAGATATCTTTCAAGTTTGGTTGCAGAGTGCAGTAAAGAGGGGGTAGCTGGAGGGGAAAACTAGGGGTCAAGTCCGTTTTGCTTTGCTTTGTTTTTATGGTATTTGAATGTGGGTGAGAGAGATAGAGTACAGTGGAAGAAGCTGAATATGTAGAGGTGGGAAGCCTTCTGTACCGTGAGGTCCCTCAGAAGGAAAGGGATCCTGTGCACAGGAGGGAGCAACCTCACCCATGTCACGAGAGAGACAGCATTAGCACAGATGGAAGAAGGCACATGGTTTGGTGGAAGAAAGTTGAAGTGTTCTCTGTTGCTTATTTCTCATCTCATGTAAATAGAAGGAGTGCCATTTGTGGAGAATGAAGGGAAAATTTGAAGGCTTGCCAGTTTTGAAGACAGTGAAGTTAAGGGGTTTGATCAAATACTGTGTAAAGTGCTCCAGAACAAAGTGCCTTCAGTTTCCAAGTTCAAGGCACTAATAAAGCAGTGCTGGTGAAAACTGAGGACGGAGATGGGTTTTCAGAATGGTCCTGGTAAGGAAAAGACCTCTTGGTCAAGATGTTTGCAGTAGAGAGAAATTAAGATTTCTAATCCGCTCGCCATTCCCAGCCTAATTTTTAGACCTATTGTTCAACAACTCAGCTTAAATGAGTTACTTCTTCTTTCTGGTCACAGTATAATCACAGGACAGGATCAGCTAGTGGAGGATAGCTCTCCAGCTCTCATGCATAATCTGGCCAACATTAGTATTTTTGGAGGAATTATACCCACAGGGAATATTACATAGTCAAGGTCCTGTTCTATTAGTTTGGTCTTGTAAGTTAATAAATGTTTATTCTGTGTCCTCTGTGTACCAGATACTTAGAATAAAGCAGAGATGAAAAAAGATATTACCCATCTTCACAGAGCTTTGGCATAGTAGGGAGTCATAAAAATAATTAAATAATTATAAGTGATAATCATGAAGGAGAAGTTTAGAATTCTGTAGCAGTTAATAGTAAGAGGGCTCCACTTTATTTTACAGGTGAGCAAAGACTCCCTTGGGAAAATGAATGCAATCCAAACATGAAAACTGGGCAAGTATTTGGCTAATGAAAAGAACTAGTGTATAATGGTATCAAAGGGTTGTGAATGTCGAATTTTGGGAAAGCTATGAAGTCAGTTTTGGGAGAAGTTGGTAATTAGCTGTAGGTGACTGTAACTGAAAAGTTGGGTGCCAATGGACTGGTTCATGATTTATTTTTCTAGATTGGTCTTCACTAAGGTTGTGTCTGTGATTATTACTGATCATCCCTGATACATGTATAGACTTCCATGTTTGTTACTCAATGGCTATCCATTAGAGTCACCTGGGATAGGAGGAGTTTTACTAACTGTCTAGTGTTTTAAAGCACCCAGAAATACTAGATTAGAATTGCTGGACATGGAACCTAGTCATTATTAGTTTTAGAAAGCTCCCAGGTGGTTCTAATAAGTACTTGGTGTGGACACTCACTGCTGTGGGGCTCTGGGAGTCACGAGGGTGTTGGGGGTTTGTTCTCAGGACATCGGATCTCAGGTCTCAGAGTTAGGGTGCAGAATTAGAATGGGATCATTTGCCTCTTTCAACTCTACCTTCTTCCCTCAAGTACATTTCTGCTTCCACCAGGTCTGAGAGATTTAATTCTTACATATGTTGAGTTTGAAAGATTTTTTCCTGTGTGTGAGATTTGCACTAATCTCAGTAATTTTGGCCTTATTTCCTTGCCTGCATGATTTATAGGAACTCCAACCATCCTTCCACCCCTCCCCTCTCCTCCCTTCCCTGCAGAGACCTTTGTCACTGTCTCCTTTGCCACCCAGTGGGTGGGTGGTATGTCCTCAGCTGTTCTCTTGCTGATGCTTTCTCCACTGCTCCCTAAGTTGAAAGAGTTTTGTTATTTACAGTGATCTACAGTCTTTCATGCAACCTATTCTCTTAGGCCTTCCAAACTTTGCTCCGTTCCTTCAACTTTGTCATTCCTTTTGTGTAAGTACCAGGAATAAAGTGTCCCAGCTACCAGTCTGAAAAGCTTGGAGCTCCTGAGGTAGACACACAGAGAGGTCCTCACTGTCCCCTTCCCATAAAATGAAGGTGACCATGGGCCAGCTATTTGACTAGATACTCAAGCTGACTATTCTCAACATGTTCTACCCCAGGGTGGCCTAAACACACCAGCTATGCTTTTCTCCCAGACTTTCAATACTCTGAATAGATTTTTAAGAGATAGTTCCTGGGAGGTCTGATCACATTTTCATATTGGTCTTGGCCTGTCTCACATGAAGAAGGGTGTGTCTCTATGCAACACATGTGGTATTCAGGTTAGTGGCAAAACACACACAGAGTAATTAATTAATTAATTATGATATTAAAGTCGAGCTGGACCCAACTCTTTAAACATTTAGAAAGTCTTTAAAGGTAGGGATAAGCCCAGTTCTGACAGGTGTCAGGAACAAGCCAGACTGAATGAGTCCCAAGTGAGCCCAAATATGTTCTCTCAGACCATGGAGTACACAGCACCTTTTCACTCTAAACACTGCAAGCATGATCCCTGTCTTTAAACGATTCATTTTCATATATCACTGTGTGATGAAGGTCCGTAGTTGCTCACTCTGTCCTGTTTTATTGCTGGGAGTGGCTAGGGTGGAGAAGCAGCTAAGCTGCTGGGTAGCTGTGAGGCTGGACCGGTAGCCATCACCCAGTGAACACCAGGGGGAAGACAGACAGAATGGGGTGGGTACACCTTCCATGAGCCAAATAGTCAGGTTTCACTGTAGAGAGTATAGGGATCAGACAGTGAGTCAGTTTGAATTCTTCTCAAAGATGAATGGATTTACGAGGGTACGACTTACTTTTAGTCCTTCCTTTTGCATCATGGGTATATTCTGGTGATATTTTATTCATTTTGCCTAACTCAACAGAGTTACTTTTCATACATACCTTCCAGACTTTGACAAAATGATCCCTGTCACTTCCACAGGAGGACTTCAAATGGAAGCCTGAATTCCAGGTATGAACTTGGCTTTTGAGGTTGGCTTCTGAGAATGGACAAGCCATAAACCCTGAGAAAACTATTTCTGAATAGTTTATAATCTCTAACTTAGACAAATCATTCTGCTCTTTCTAGACCATGATTCTGATAATTTTTATTTCCCTGAATGATTTTCTCAAATTAGAATGAACAACTATGTTCCCTGAAGGCTAGCATCCTTTCTTGGCTTGCTTTCTCCACATTTATTGTGTGTCCTATACTACAGTCTGTGTGATACTGCTAAGCACACAATGAGCGCAAAGAGGAAACCTGTAAACTCTTGTCCATTTCTGATGTTGTAGAGCATCAAAGAAGGGAGAGTTTGATGGTTCTGCCTTTTCTTAACACAAACAATGTAGCTTTCTCAGAGACAAATGGCCTGGGTTCTCTGAGGTTCCTTTTCCTTATGTACAAAATAAAGGAGATGGACTAGAAGTTTTCTAAGTTCCCATTAACCTCTAACTCTGTGGCTTGAGAAATGCCTTTTTAATAAAAGTGCCAAAGAAATGTGGAGTCACCATGCATGTCACCTTGGTGGGGGTGGAACAGAGTCCTGGATCCACTTCAAAGCTTCAGCTGTGAAAACTATAAATGGGATCATGTTGATCAACTGAAGCAATGTATGTGAAAGTACTTTGAAAATAAAATCAAATATAAGAATCAGGGGTTGCTATTAGGAGACCTGCAAAGAGGGTCCTTCAGAAATTGTTTCCCAGACTCTGGATTTTAGGTCCCCAATCAACTTAAAATATAGCTACACAGAGATGCCACTCCCACCCCGCATCCAACTTCAGCAACTGCAGTGGAGTTAAAATTTGCCAAAGGAACAGCAAGACAATAGTAATTTGCTAATGGGAAAATCCATGCTTTTGAAATTAGCTAAGGAGAGCAACTGCTGAAAATAAAGGCTTGATTTGAAAGACATTTTGGAAATCTGCATTGGCTTTTCAATACCAAATTAGGTTAGAAATTTTCATATTTAAAAAAATATGAGACCTATTTTCTAGTAGATTCTAGTGGAGAACATTCTAGGCTAAACCCATGATACTTCATATTCATGTCTTAGTAGTGCTTCCAAGTTGCTATGCAAGCTTGGGAAAATGGCTGAATGTCTAAGGTTAAGCTCTCCCAGTTACAGTGTAGATTAATACTACATGCTCAAGGAGCTTTTGTACATTTCACTCCTAGTAGGTAAGTTAAAGGTAATTTATTAAAAACATTTGTAAAAGTACTTTAGGTATTTTAGATAAAAGTTACCATAATGTGGCCAAGGTACAACATCTGGCTTTTCATACCTGGTATGCCCTAAATGTTGTTTGTAAATAAAATCTAATAAATGAGTTAGACATATAAAATGCCTTTATAAAGTGAAGAACGCTTTTAAACCACTAAGTTGCCTTATCATGTTAGTCTATGTTATTAAAATCAGATTTTCTAAAAGTACAGTCTACTTGCAGTTCTGTTTACATTAAACACCAAGGGCTATTCACAGAGGTTAGTGATAAGGGTTATTTTCATGGAAGTATGACACCTTAAAAGTGTCAACCATGTCACTGATCCAGAACCTAATAGAAAATCTCTAACTTTAAGGAAAACATGTATTTCCCTGAAAATGTCAAAATACGGGGTATTAAAAAAGAACAAAGATTCATGCCTGGTATCCCAGTTTTTGTGGGCTGCCACCCAGGGAACACCCCTTAACCACCTTGCTCTGGTGGCCAACACAGCTTGTATTCCTGGATCCCATAGCAGTGCAACAATCAGAAATACCATTCTTGGCAGGCTAACACCACAAGAGCAATGTATGGACAGCAAACTGAGGCATCCCCACCCAGTTTTTTGTGGAGACCTCTTTGCTTGTCCTGGATTTTGGCTTAAGGGGAAGGCATCAAGATTGCACATATCTAGAGGCTACAGAGGTGCTTGCTAGGAATGTGGATCAGGGGATGCCATCTCTGTGCTCTCCCTACCTTGTTCCTGCTCACTGGTATTTCCCAGAAACAAACTTATGCATTTCCCTCGCTCCCTGATTTTTGTGACTGTCACCCAGGGGAAACTTCCAGATTACCTGTCTCTGGGGGACAGTAGGGTTTATGCTTGTAGTCCCACAGAAGTGTATATATTATCATACTATAAAAGCTGCTCCCAGAGGGTCTGGCTTCCAATTAGCTGGAAGCTAAATGCTAACAGAGATCCTCTCCTTTAGGATACTGACAAGTCTTGGCATACCCTCAACAAGTGGGAGATATTTAAAATATGTGGACAATCAGAGGCTGGAGAGACAGCCAAGAGCTAGAACAGAGTTGAACAAGGTTCATCTCCTACACAAGGCCACTACTTCAAGACTAAGAGAGGTGGTTATTTCATTTAATGCATAAATATCAACACAGAGTCAAGCAAAATGAAGAAACAGAGAAATATGTCCCAGACGAAAGAATAAGATAAAGCCTCAGGGGGAAAAAAAGCTTAAGAAAACAGAGAAAAGTAATTTATCTGACAAACAGTTCAAAGTAATTGTCATAAAGATGGTCACTGAACAAGGGTGAAGAATGGATAAACCCAGTGAGAACTTCAACAGAAACAGAAAATATAAGAAAGTACTAAAACAAATAAACAAAAAGTACCAAGCAGAAATCACAGAGCCAAAGAATACAATCATTGAACTGGAAAAATACACTAGAGAGGTTGAACAAGAGACCGGATGAATCAGAAGGAAGGATTAATGAACTAGAAAACAAGGTAGTAGAATTCACCTAATCAGAACAGGGGAAAAAATTTTGAAGATAGCTTAAGGGACTTATGACACATCAAGCTCACTAATATTTGTATTACAAAGTTCTCAGAAGGAGAAGAGAGAGAAAAGGAGGCAGAAAATTATTCAAAGAAATCATGTCTGTAAAATTCCCTAACCTGGGTAAAAAAACAGACATCCAGATCCAGGAAAACCAGAGCTTTTAAACAAGATAAATCCAAAAAGACCCACATCAGGAAATGTTGTAATTAAAATGTCAAAAGTTAAAAACAAGGAAAGAATTTTAAAACCAGCAGGAGAAAAACAACTTGTTATATACAAGGAACATCCATAAGATTATCAGCATATTTTTCAGCAGAAACAAATTAGTAACATGAATATATATGAAGAATAACTTACTGGAAAGATAAATATATGGTACAGGTAATGGATTAATCACTTATAAGCTAGTATAAAAGTTAAAAGATCAGAGTAGTAAAATTAACTATAACTACAAAAATTAGTTAAGGGATACACAAGAAAAAATGTAAAATGTGACACCAAAAATAAACACAAAATATGGTGTGAAGGGGAGTAAAAATGTAGAACTTCAGAATGTGATCAAACTTATGTTGTCACCAACTTAAAATACAGTTATAGATATAAATTTTTAATATGTAAGCCTCATGGTAACCACAAAGCAAAATCCTATTGTAGATACATGAAACATAAAGAGAAAGGATTCTAAGCTACCACTAAACAAAATCACAAACTACAATGGAAGGGAGCAAGAGAAGAAGAAACTACAGAAAGTAACTATAAAACAGCTGGAAAGCAATTAACTAAATGGCAGGAAGCACATACTTATCGATAATTACTTTAAATGTAAATGAACTAAATTCTGAAATCAAAGGACATAGAATGGTAGAATGAATAATCATAAAAAATAATGAACAAAGAAACAAGACCCATCTCTATGTTACCTACAGGAGATTCACTTCACAGGTGAGAATGCACAGACTAAAAAGGAAGAGATGGAAAAGGTATTCCATGCAAATGGAAACCAGAAGAAACCTAGGGTAGCAGTATCTCTATCAGGCGAAACAGGCTTTAAAACAAAGGCTGTAATAAGAGACAAAGAAGGGCATGTCATAATGATGAAGGGGTCAATCCAACAAGAGGATATGACATTTGTAAATATTTATGCACTCAACATAAGAGCTCCTAAATATATAAAACAAATATCAATAGACCTAAAGGGAGAAATATACAATGACAAAGTAATAGTAGGGGCTGTAATATACTCCACTTACATCAATGGATAAATCATTCAGACAAAATCAATAAGGAAACATTGGCCTTAAAAAACATGTTAGACCAGATAGACTTAACAGATACATCCAGAACATTTCATCCAAAAGCAACAGAATATACATTCTTCTCAAGTGCCCATGGAACATTCTCCAGGATATATCATATGTTAGACCACAAAAATGTATATATTAAACAACATGCTACTGGGCAACCAATGTGTCAAAGAAGGAATCAAAGGAGAAATCAAAAATACCTTAAGACAAATTAAAATGGAAATACAATATACCAAAATTTATGGGATGCAGAAAAGCAGTTTTAAAAGGGATACTCATAGAAATAAGTGATTACTTCAAGAAACAAGAAAAAATAAAAACTCTATACCTCAAAGAACTAGAAAAAGAAGAACCAAAAAAGGCCAAAATTGGGAAAATAAAGGAAATTAAAAAGATCAGTGAGAAATAAATGAAGTTGAGAGTAATAGGACAATAGAACAGATCAATAAATTCAAGAGCTGTCCCTTGGAAAGATAAACAAAATGGACAAAACTTTAGCTAGACTCACCAAGAAAAAAGAAAGGATTCAAATAAATTCAGAAACGAAGAGAAGTTACAACTGATATCACATAAATACAAGGGATCATAAGAGACTACTATGAATAATTATACAGATTTGACAATCTACAAGAAAAAGAGAAATTACTAGAAACATATGACCTACCAAGACTGTATCATAAAGAAAGAGAAAACCTGAACAGATCAATTAATAGTAAGGAAAGTAAATCAATAATCAGAACCCTACCAACAAACAAAAGTCTAGAACCAGGTAGTTTCACTGGGAAAGTCCACCAAATATTCAAAGAACTGATACCAATCCTTCTCAAACTCTTCCAAAGAATAGAAGAAAAAATGCTTTCAAATCATTTTATGAGGCCAGCATTACCCCAATATCAGATCCAGATATCAGATCCAAGGATACCACAAGAAGAGAAAATTACAGACCAATTTCTCTGAAGAACCAGAGATACAAAACTTCTCAACAAAGTTTTAGCAAACCAAATTCAGCAATACAATAAAAGGAACATACACCACAATTGAGTGGGATTTATTCAGAGGATGCATGGATGATTCAATATCCACAAATCAATCAATGTGATATACCACATTAATAAATAAACAATAAAACTCATACAACCATCTCAATAGATGCAGAAAAAGCTTTTGATAAAACTTAATATCCATTTATGATAACTCTCAAATAAGTGTGTAGAGAGGGAATGTAATTTGACATAATAAGGGCCATATATGACAAGTTAATAGCTAAAATTATACTCACTGGTGAAAAGCTTAAAGGTTTTCTTCTAAGATCGGGAACAAGAAAGGGACGTGCACTCTCCCCACTTTTATTCAACATAGTACTGGAAGTCCTAGCTAGAGCAATTAGGCAAGATAAAGAAATAAAAGGCACTCAAATTGGTGAGGAAGAAATAAAATTGTCACTATTTGCAGATGACATGATACTATATTGAAAACCTTAAAGACTCCACCAAAACAAAAACAAAAACAAAAACAAAAAACTTTTAGAATAAAACAATAGAGTTGCAGGATACAAAATCAACATATGAAAATCTATTACATTTCCATACACTAATAAAGAACTATCAGAAAGAAAAATTAAGAAAACAATCCCACTTATAACTGCATCAAAAAGAATAAAATACCTAGGAATAAACTTAACCAAGGAGGTAAAAGACCCATACAGAGAAAACTACAAGACATTAATAAAAGAAATTGAATACACACACAAAAAAGAAAAGATATTCTGTGCTCATGGATTGGAAAAATCAATATTGTTAAAATGTCTATATTACCCAAAACAAGCTAGAAACCCAGTGCAATTCCTATCAAAATTCTAGTGGCGTTCTTCATAGAAATAGAACATGCAATCCTAAAATTTATATGGAACCACAAAAGACCCTGAGTAGCAAAAGCAATCTTGAGAAAGGAGAACAAAGCTGAAGGCATCATGCCCCCTGATTTCAAAGCTATAGTAATCAAAATCGTATAGTATGGGCACAAAAATACACACATAAATCAATGGAACAAAACAGACAGCCCAGAAACAAATGCATGCCCATATGGTCAATTAATCTACAACAGAGGAGGTGAGACTATACACTAGGGAAAAGACAGTCTCTTCAATAAATGGTACGGGGAAAACTGAACAGCTACATGCAAAAGAATGGAACTGGATCACTGCTTCACACCATACACAAAAATAAACTCAAAATGGATTAAAGACCTAATGTAAGACACCAAACCATAAAAATCCTAAAAGAAAACATAGCCAATAAACTCTTATACAACAGTCTAAGCAATATATTTTTGGATCGGTCTCTTCAGGCAAGGGCAATAAAAGCAAAAATAAACAGTTGGGACTATATCAAACAAGGAAGCTTCTGCACAGTGAAGAAAACCATCAAAATATAAAAAGGCAGACTACAGAATGGGAGAAGTTACTTGCAAAGGATACTTCCAATCAGGAGTATCAATATCTAAAATATAAAAGAATTTATACAACTTAATCCCAAAAAACCTGATTAAAAATGGGGCATGGTGGGACCTGAAAAGACATTTTTACATAAAAAATATACTGATGATCAACCAACACATGAAAAGATGCTCAACATCATTAATCACTAGGGAAATGCCAATCAAAAGCACAATGAGATATCAACTTGTAAATGTCAGAATGGCTATTATCAAAAAGACAAGAAATAACACATGTTGGCAAGGATGTAGAGAAAAGGGAACCCTTGTGCACTGTTGGTAGGAAGGTAAATTGGTACAGCCATGTGGAAAAACAGTATATAATTTCCTCAAAAACTTAAAAATAGAAATGCCATGACTCAGCAATTAGACTTTTGGGTATTTATCTAAAGAAAATAAAAACACTAACTCCAAAAGACTTATGTGCCTCCTCCCTCTGCCACCACCATGATCACTGAAACCGTATTTATAATAGCCAAAATATGGAAACAACTTCAGTGCCCATTAATGTGTAATTGGATAAAGAAGATACATATATAATATATATTATTATTCACCCATAAATATAATATATATATATTATTCACCCATAAAAATAATGAAATCTTACCATTTGTGACAACATGATAGGAACTTGAGGGCATTATGCTAAGTGAAATAAGTTAGAGAAAGACAAATACCATATGATTTCACTTATATGTGGAATCTGAAAAACACGCAAGTAAAAAACCAAGCCCATAGATACAGTGAATAGACTTGTGGTTGCCAAAAGTGGAGGGGCATGGGGAAATGGGTGGAGGGGGTCAAAATTCTAGTTATAGAATAAGTAAGTCATGGGGTTGTACAGCATAGTGACTATAGCTAATAATATTGTACTGCATATTTGAAAGATACTAAGAGAGAAAATCTTAAAAATTCCTATTAGAAGAAAAAAGCACTTCTAACTATGTAAGGCGACAGATGTTAACTAGAATTATGGTGGTCATTACACGATGCATAAAATGTCAAATCTGATATTACAGACACGATACTAATAAAATGTTATATGTCAATATGCCCCAATTTAAAAATAATAAATAAATAAATAAATGAGAATGACCAGAGATCACAAACTGAGGTTTTTCAAAGTCACTTTCAATATCTATAATTTTACTATGAAAAATAAAATGAATTCACTGTATAAACATTTATACTATTCAGATGTTTGTTTCCTGTTGCAGAAGAAACCATCAACAGAAAATACTTTCTATTTTTATCATCACTAACAGAACGGAAGGAGATTTAAAAATTAAGAGTTAATGGGACAGTATTTAGAAACATACATGCGCACACACTTTTATTTTTCCTGATTTAACAAAGAAAATGCTCTAGGGGAACTGTAGACCTGATTAAAAAGTCTGGTAATCTTTCCCTCTTTGATTTTCTGGGGCACTTAGTGCCTACATGTATCATTTGGTGTGAGTGAATTGTCTTGTATCTTCTCACGCATGTATTTCTTGCCTACACAAGATGAAAATGAACTCTTGGAAGGAAGTTCCCTGTGATCCCGAGCCCTACGTCTTATACATAACCCGAGTGCCTTAATCACTGGCTGACATGAACATTTGCAGGGAGGAGCCTGGTGAGATACACTTAAAACCTTTATTCATTGATTTACAAAATGTACAATATTTACAAAGTTTAGGCATTCATCCCATATTGACACAAATGCAATGGGGAGTCTGAAAATAAATAAGTGGCACATAGGTTAATGTACATATCACGGCTGTTTGCACTTCAAGCCGTCACCAACCGTGGGATTTAATGGAAAGTTTAATGTAGTAGAAAAGTTACACGGATGACCAGTCCTGGGCCTTCCACATGAATGGCCCTTGCTTGACTCCTTGAGGCTGGGGATGGTGAGCAAACCACTTTCTTTCAAGAGAATGAAACACCAGCCATTGTGATAGGCACACGAGGTGCGCGTGGCCACATCTGTGTAGAGTTTGTAGTGATTCCCTCAGGTGGCACCCGAGGGTGGCAGATGAGTTCGCATCACTGGGGACCTGGTCCTTCACACCAGACAGGAAGGCTCTGGCATGGTCGCTTTCTCATTAAGAACCAACATTTGGCCTTTGTCTCTTACCCACATTGCATGCAGTACTTGGCAGTTATCAGTGGAGAGTGGCCATGTGCAAAAATGGTACTTGTAGATATGTATAATGTCAAGTTTCACTGTCTTAGAGCATTTACAGCAGTTAACCTGCCACCTCTTTTAGCAAGAGGAATGAACTAGGAAGCTGTACCCTCCACCCCTGGAAGAAAAAACACCATCTAGAGGACACACACAAATGGTGTCCTTTAGAAGCAGGACTGGGCAAACTCCACATGAGCAGATGGACATTCCTGTGGTCAGGTCTGGAAGTTTTCCTAGGGGTGGTAATTCCATCTTCCCCTCCCTCTTCAACCCCACCTCAACCTGTAAGACCTAAATTGGAAGGAAAATGCTTCCTTTTTTTAAGCTTCTTAGAGCCTTAGTACCTTCATCTGTAGCGCGAAAATACTAGTAATATTCCCTAGAGGGTGCTTGCAGGTTTTATATGAATATATATATATATATATATATATATATATATATGCACTATATATGTATAGTGCTTAGCATAGTGCCTGCCACATAAAAGGTGCTTAGTAAGTGTCTTATTTTCTCTCCCTCTACTTCCCTCACCCCAATTACAAGCAATGTATTGATAAGCCTACCAAACTCTGATTTAAGGCCATTTGATGCAATTTAGATTATTTTATATCAGAGTTACCATTGTCAGTTTATATCTGGTAATCCCTGAGGGGGTCTCATATTATAAGCCACACACATTTTCCTGTGTAGGGCAGATGGACCCCGACAATGATGGCTCCACCAAATTTCATGCAGATATACTCCATAACCCTGCAGAGAAACTCATACCAGTGATGATCACCACCTGAATACTTCTGGGACAATACCATGGAAGAAACCATGAGCAAAAACCCTTAAGGCCAATGCATTCCTCTCACTCAAACATAAGTTAATTGTTTTTCAACACTGGTGCAAGTATTATAGATAACTTTGAAAAAACATATATCATAGGCTCTACCACTGTTGAAAATAAGTATTCTCATTTGGTCATTTCATTCATAATAAAGAATATTTTACAATATATTTAAGTTTCTAGTTATGCCATACAAAAATAAATATTGTATAAATGATTTACAAGGAAGAAGAACAAGTTGTAACTCAGGCAAAAAGTATAGGAAGGATGGCAAAAGTTTACCATCTACTTCAAAAGCAATCACCCAAATGAAAGAAAAATTCCCACTGGATCTTCTTACTAGTCTCACCATCACCCGACTTGCCACCTATTTCTTGTCTTAGGATATTGTCTTCTTTCCCTATCAATCTTGAGATAATGTGATGCAGAACCTTCTCCCTAAAGTCACTGGGGATTTGAAAGAGGAAGAACCCGGGAGTGCTCTCTGGCAATATGAAGTGCAGATGGGAGATCTGGCTAAGCCACTGACTGGGCCCTCATAGCGAACTTGGGTCAACCTCCACATATCTCTATCCTTTCATTCTGAAATCCTGTGTCTATTCTAGCTATGCCTGAATAGAACCCCATGAGTGGAGAAAACCCCTTCCTGCTTTAGGACTCTTAGGATACCCTTTGGCCCAGGTAGAATTCAGGATCTCATGGAGCACAATGAGGTTCCAAATCAAGGCCAATCTCACCAATTATAATGAAAGGATACACAGCTACTTTGTGGATGCTAGTTCCATTAAGTTGGGAAAGATCCTTCTCCAGCTACCCCTCCCCCTATGCAACAAACTTATGATTGGTTTTTATTTCTTGCACAGAGCAGAGGGACTTTGATTCCCACCATTGGGAGAAGAATGTTGGGAAAATTAAGTTGGACAACTGCTTACTACTTTTCCAGAGATTCTGACTGAGTCAGAATCTCCAAGGAAATAGTCCATTCATTTCAGAATCAAAGTTTTACAATTCTAAAGCTATAAATAAATTCATGATTATATTTAAACCAGTGGTCCTTTACCTTTCTCCTGAAGAACACATATCTATGCATGTCTGTATAACATACTGTCTAATATCTCAGAGGATCCCAGGACCCCCTATGGATCATGCATGTATTCCACATTAAGAGCCTCAGATCTCAATAAATGCAGACTTATTTCCTGGAGTGAAAAGAAAGGTTTGTGGTATACAACTCAGGGTTTGTTTGGGGGCAGGCTGGCTTTGATGAGGTCTTGGGCTTGGAATGACTGCACTGAAGCAATGCTTGTTCCTCATGGTAGGTGGAAATGTTTGGCTGTGAAGACACATGTGAGTGTCATGTTTTCACATGTCTAACTATTGTCAAGCCAATGACTCATGCAATGACCATGGACCATGGACCATGGAAATCTCCATGGACTGCTACTATACATGGCACCTTGGAGCTGCTATAATGTGAGTCCCAACCACATCCACAAACAGGACACCATCACTGACATGAAGTGTGGGTGCCCATTTGTCTGATTTATGGGTGACGTTGTGGCAAATGTGGCATCAGTTTCATTTCGGGGGAGTGGCAAGTTACAGATATTTCCTTCACAACAGGAAGTGCAGACCTGAAAGAAAGGAAGAGAAACAGAAGGCTGATGAGAAGCTGGCAGATCTTGGAAGGAGGTAAGGATTTTTAGAAGGAATGGTCTCCCTCACAGTCAGACTGAAATGAGAACTACATGTTCCACAAAAGAGGCACCAACCCTGCATTTAAGGAAGTGGGATGAAATTTCATCTGGAAGCAATTTGATCAACGTGGAAACCCTCTGGACTAAGCTTCAAGGAACAAGAGTTCTGTTTTTGACATCCCACCAGGTGGTTATTACATGGTTCTACAACCTTCCTAAGTCTCAGCTTTTCCATCTGTGAAATAGGAATTATAATACTCTACTATCTCAAAGAAACCCCTTCTGACTACTTGAAGACACCATTCAGAGGGTAAATAAACTTTCACTTGCCAAATTTCCACAGTGTAAGTGAAGTGAAAACAATCCAATTTAAAATTAACTATTTACTTTCATTAGAATTGTCTATATAACTACTCTCATTCTTGTGCGTGAGTTAAAATTTGGAGGGTTTTCATTAATGGAATTATTCCTGCTTTATACTACCTTATTCGTAGACTGTAGGAAAGAAAGAAACCTAAAGGATTGTTGGCTGAAATTATTTGGGGCCATGACTACACGAAGTACAGACCAGTAGCTTCAGCATCACCTGGGAGTCTCTTAGAAATGCAGAATCTCAAACCTCACTCCAAATTTAGTGAATCAGAATCTGCATTTTAACAAGATCCCCAACTGATCCGTATGCACAGTAGTACTCAAAAAATTCTCTGATGGTCAATATCCTATTTAGTCATTATCCTGCAAGGATCTGAGGCTGGTCACAGTTGACATGGGCTAGGAGGACATCTTGAGGAGAGAAACTGATAATCTTGAGGAGAGAAACTGAAGGTCAGAAGTGAGCCTGAATGCTGTCAGACAGAATTACCAGCTCTGTGACCTGAGCATATGATGTCACTTCTCTGATCTTTAAATTTTTCCATGATAAACTAGCCACAATAAAGCCTGAGAGCCTAGCTTGCTGGTGGTGGGGTGGAGAGTGAGATAAAACCCTTGGTTTACCTTTTACATTTCAAACCAGGATCAAGTCAGCAGATTATATTTTAAATCTGAATTCCTAGTGTATTTCACAAGTTGCTTGAAAATCAGGTGTCTTCTACTAAATGCTACTAAACATGGCGTTCCAGAGTTTTGAGAGCAGAAGTTGCCTCTGAGCACCAGGAAGGCAGCCAGAAGGGGAGAAGTGAGCCAACTCCAAATAAAGGCGAAGGCCTGATATACAAGATTATATGTGGAGCCAGATCTGGACAGCCAGCAGGAAGAGTCAGGGGCATTCCCCATTCCAACCACCGTCAGGCTGCCTTCCTCTGGTCCTTCATATTCTCTTTCAAGGCTGCACTTGAAGTTCATTTAACACTCAGTGCTTCTGTATAGGCACCAGATGGGAGTAAACCCACAAGGAGATGGTTCTCTGATCACCTACTCAAATGATTCAGGACCCAAGGGATGCCTTCCCCCAGTCAGCATTCCAATGAAGACAGGAGCCTCACTTCACAGATAGTTGTCAAAGCTAAACTGCTGTGGCCATCCTCAGCAGAATGAATTGTTGCTACGTCTGCATTACCATTGAGGAAATAACACTTCCCTAATTCCTCATCCTTCTGGTGGCTTGATTACTTTCTTCTGCGTAAAGAAAGGGCTTACGGTAATTTTCAATACCCTCTTGGTGTTGTGTTTGGATAATTTATATGGGCTTTCCTCTGCTCCGATATAAATTTATCCTCTTAGAGCAAACAGGAAAGGAGAATTGTCCCATCATTGGTATAAAGACTGTCAAAAGCCAGGCTATATCAGGGAGTGAGAATTTGCTCATGAGCACTGGCACACATCTGCAGCAGAGGAAGGCTGACTGTGCTGTACCCATCACTTGCTTTGTTGCCCAGACCTTGTGGCCTTCATGTTCAGAATCTCTGCAGCCAGTGGACAAGCACTCTTCCAGTGGGACGCAGCGTTTGGTGACAGAGATACTGTTTCCTGTGACTTCCATTGTATGCTGAGTGTAGCAGTATCTGGTCTCTGTCAACAGAAAAAATATGTTTCAATTGAGATGGGAAATGTTAGCCCAACCTGCCTGGAATGGAAACAACAGGAGTATCAACACTACAAGTCTTGAAGAGATTTAACAGCACATGAGACGGACACTGTGTTGAGTTTCTGTCCAATCCCAAAGACGTCCTTGGAGAGATGCACTTCTGCACGGTAGGAGGAGAGCCTTCTGAAGAACACTGGTCTCTCTGCCTGTCATCATCCCCATAAGTCAAGATATAATGGTGTCATTCTTTGTCTTTCAAAAAAATTTTCCCACTGTATTGATTTTTATTTTGGGGGATGAGAGGCTTGGAGGGATGATTAGGATGCGAGAGTCCGCAATTTTCAGGAAGATTAAAGGGGTGAAAAAGTTCAATGAATACAGGTTAAAGAATAAAGAAGTTAGGCAGGTAACAATGGTCTTCAAGGAATTAAAAGGCTATAGCAGAAGCTGGGTGTGTGTGTTGTGTGTATGTGTGTGTGTGTTTTGGAAATAGCTATTTCCATGTAAGGGCTGAACAATTAAAAGTAGATTCATTGTATCTTGAGAAAATGACTTTATCCAAAAGAAAGAACTTCTTGACAATAAGTATAGCTGGATCCTAGAATTTAACCCCACAATGAAGGTGTGGAAATGAAGGAGAATCATTTCTCCCTAGTATGATTTCTAGGATGGCAGATGTAGACGGATCATGATGTAAGTTTCTAGACATCCCTTAAAGTCTTAGGAATCCAAAAACTTAAGGTTTTTCCCAAACTACCATGGAGAATTTTTCTACTTCTAATTTAAAGACCAAAGAAAAATGGCTTTGTCAAAGTAATTCTTTAAGGCCTCTAGGCAGTGTTCAGCTTTCTAAGCCTGGGATTTAGGAAAATGTTCCTGCTCCACTTTCAGATTGAAAAAGAAAATGAATAATTCTTAAGAAATGTCACCGAGCTGTTTTTCATCCATATCTTGGACTCAATTTTGCATGCTTTATACATTTTGGATATTTAGTGGCTAATGTGGAATTATGACCTTCTATGATATTATTTATTAGGCAATAAAAATTCCCCCCACCAGATTCTGTCACAATTTTGGCAGCTTTGAACCAAAGTACTAAAGTCCAAAGAAAGAAGCTTAAGAATTTCAGGCCTTGAGAATGAGCTAATACAGACCACATTGATACATCTTGAGATAAGTTAGGAAAATTCAGGGTTCTTAACAATCTTCCCAAACACTCCCACCTGACAGGAACCTGAGTGACCTCTGACTGAGTCTTGCCAAGGACAGTGATGGGTACACTATTGGGGAGTGTGCCTGGGCTGAGTTTAGTCAATGCCCTCCCCCAAATGCTATCCCCACAGTGCACCCTGACCAGAATTTTGTCAGTGGGAATCAGGTCAAGGAGCCCTAGCTAGCTCAGGGTCCTGGGGAGCTCTTTGCGAGTGCAGTATGTAAGGCAACCCTATGAGCTCACAGGAAAGGTTGGAAGTTTTGCACCAGGCAATGATTCTCCCAAAGTCCTAAAATATTTTAAAATTGGAGTGACTGTTTTTTTGATGCCAAGGAGGTGGCAGATCTCTGATTTTTTAAGCCTGTGACAGGTTTTAGCAAATGGAGACCAGTAGCCTGAGAGATTTACCACATTTCCCAAAGAGGACTAGTTGACCTCTTTGGTACCAGACTTGGACATTTACCGTCATGACAAGTACACCTTTCCCACCGGGAGCACCTTCAGATGTTCATGAAACCATTAAAGACAGGAATGCCCCTATTTCCTGTCTCCTCTTCACGCAGATAACCAGGAGGAGCTGCCAGAGGTTTTATTGCTCCAAAGGTAAATCTGAGCAGATAAGATCAAACATTTATGGAGTAAGTAAACCACTACATGTTTTCAGTTTTGGAAACTGGGTTTGTCCCCCAAGCATTAAATTCTCCTGTCTTCAGTAAGCCCTGAATAAGAATTGGTGAACTTGATATAACTACTTTTTGTTCTTACTTTTGTGTCCATAATAAACTCTCTTTTAATTTATTAATTGGAAATTTATTCCACTGCAGAGATAGCTTTTTTTTTTTTTCAGGGAAATATGCAAAGCCCGGTACCTAATAAGCTAATTCTTGCCATCCTGGGGAGAGAAAAATGATCAGCGATGAGGCTAGATAAAAAATTTTCTTACACTTGCCATATCTAACCCATGAAACAAAGATATTTTAAGAACACCCCATTACTTCTAGCAGCAGCTACCTTAGATCTGAAGCATTAATCCATTCTACTTCTTATCTTACAAAAACCCCTAGGTGAGTTATGAAATGTTAACGTTAAAAAAAAAATCTTCTACAGTGAAATAAGTTTTGGAAATATTCAAATAAAATTGAACAGATTTCTTTAGAACACAACTTAGGAGAGCCTTGAATGTGTATGGTGATCTCCAAGGCGAGGGGGGGGGGCACACAGGCAGCATTTCCCAAGCAGGACAAGGTGGACCACATGTGGCTTATCACGGGGCTGTAGGATTGATAAAAAAGGAGTTTCAGCCACAAAGCATTGCTCTCCACGCATTCTGAATAATCCTTGGGTTAGTAATGAGGTTACAGGAGAATCAAGCCTGCTGATAACTTCACACTAAAAGGATTTCAAAGGCTTTTATCTAAAAGATAAAAGATGGATTTGAATTTCTACCAGGTTAGTTTCAGCCTCTAAAATCTCATATTCTGCAACTGCAAGGTATTCCCAGAGGCTGTGAAACAAAAGTCTTTCACTTTAAGACTCACAGGCATGCAACTGAAAGCAGAACTGGGTATAAGAGGGCTTAATCAACTAGTAGAAAACACAAAATATATAATTTTTTATGAAATACACACACATACACACACACACACACACAGAAGTTCCATAACCTAGTTCTGAAATTTAAAAAAATGTTCAAAGCTAAAATGTAAATTACCAATTCCATTTTACCCACCAATATTCAGTTTCTAATAACAGAAGCTGTATTTAAACAAAATATACAGCAAATGATTTGAATTAAAAATAACCAACTCTTTGGTAAAAGACTTCCTCACTACTCAGTTATTCCCTATGGGTCCACTAGTTTTTTTGTTTTGTTTTGTTTTTTTACAAACATATATAATGATTAAAGTGATGCCAGAGAACCACTCACCATGTGTGAGAAAATTAACGGGAGGAATATAGTTTTAATCATAGTATTACAAATTATATTGAAAAAATAAAAGTCTAGTGGCAGCTGCCAGGCACTCCCAGCCTGATTGCTGACTGTGCCCTCAGCCCTTCACATCTGGCTCTGCTCCTCCCAGGCCCTCCTCTGCAATGACTGTTTGCCTAAGTGTCCCATTGTTTGCCCTTTTCCCATGTGTGACCCCAAAGGATCTACTTTGTATAATGTAGATCTGGCATCTACTGTGTATAATGTCCTCTGCATGATTTCCCTGGGCTTCAGAGTTTTGTCTTCTAGATTTTCACCTGCATCTCTGGTCTCTTTTTTCCCTATACTTTCCTTAACCTGAACGTTGATATTCTTCCATGTTCTGTTCTTGAACCTCTTCTCACTTAAGTGACTTCATTCAACCTCTGATGACATTATCTTCAGTCTGATACTCTCTCGCAAACTAGAGAACTAATCTCCAGCGATCTCCTGCACATGGCCAGCAGAACCTCACACCTCATGTATCTCAAACAAATCAAATTCCCCGTTTGTCTTCTTGTGTTTCTATCTTAGGAAGGGACATCCTGAGATGTGGCACCTCCACCCTGGACTTGGAAATTCAGAATCAGCTCAGAATTCTCTTCCCAAACTCTTCTTCAAGTTCCCTGAAATATCTCAATTATCCTTTTAATCTTTCTGTTCCATTTTCCATTTTCCCAGTGCGGGACCTCATCATTTCCTATCTTCTTTGTCTATGACTTCTCTCCTTTCTAACGCAGATGCTGGACAACCACCAGATATATTACTGGAACCAAGGTCGGATAATGCCTCTCACTGCCTATGAGAGCCTAAGTCAACCCTACCTGTCGAGGAGCCTCTGCTGCCTACTGCCAGGTTTATTTAGCCTACTGGAGTGGCCAGTAGGTGGTCCACTGTTTTCTCCCTGCTCCTAAAGCTGTGTCAAGAGTGTAAGAGTAACTTTGCTTCACTGCTAAAGGAACCGATTACATTTATAACTCACATCTTGAAACTCAGCACTTCTTATTATTCAATATTCCACTTGATCTAGGCCCAGACTACCTCATGATTGCTTGCTGGATATTTGAGACACGACATTACAGGACACCTGGGTGGCTCAGTTGGTTGAGACATGACGTTACAGCTTTTGATCATTTTTCACAACAAAAAATTTCCCCCTATCTTCTGCTCCTGGAAACCTGTTCTTCAGGATTCAATCTAAATGTGATGAATTCTGTGGAACCTTCCTTGATTTTCCTCCCAACCAGGTTCACAGACCTTCTTAGCTTCCTCATTTGGTATGTCTGGCTTTCCTTCTAATCAGTTTCTCAACATGAGCACAATTGAAGTTTGTTTGTTTGTTTGTTTGTTTGTTTTTACTGACTGATTTTTTTAAATTGATGTTTTATTATTTTGAGATAATTATAGATTCACATGAGCTTGTAAGAAATAATACAGAGGGACCCCTTCACATACTTTTCCCCAAATGGCAACATGATGCAAAATTATGGTACAGTGTCACAATCAGGATGTTGACATTGATACAGTCAAGATACAGAACATTTCTATCTCACAAGGATCACTCATGTCAACTTTTCATTCTCACATCCTCATCCCACCTTCCTCCAACCGCTCCTTAATCCTTGGCAACTACTAATCTGCACTCCATTTCTATAACTTTGTTCTTTTAAGCATGTTGTATAAATGAACTCATACAGTATGTAAACTTTTAGGATTAGGCATATTCACTCAGCCTTATTCACTTGAAAGTTATCCAGATTGTTGTATCAACAGTTTGCTAATTTTTGTATTCCATGAGTAGTATTCCATGCCATGGATGTATCAAGGTTGGTTTAACCATTCACCCATTGAAAGGCTATCTAGGTTTGGGATATTATTAGTAAAGCTGCAATCAACACTTGTATTAAGGCTTTTGTGTGAACATAGGTTTTCATTTCTCTGGGATAAATGTTCAGCAGTGGAATTACTAGGTTATATGGTACGTGCCTATTTAGTTGTTTAAGGAACTGCCATACTATTTTCAAGAGTAGCTGTGCCATTTTATACTCCCACTAGCAATATATACATGATGCAGTTTCTCCTAATTCTTACTGGCACTTGATGGTGTTCCTATTTTTCTTTTTTAAGTTTAGCCATTCTGATAGATGTACAGTGATAACTCATGTTTTTAATTTGCATTTTCCTGATGGCTAATGATGTTGAACATGTGCTTATTTGCCATCTATTTATCTTCCTTGGTGAAATATTTATTCATGTTTTTTGTCCTTTTCTTAATTATTTTGTTTTTTTACTATTGTATTTTGAGAATTCTTTATATATTTTAGTCCTAGTCCTTTGTCAGATATTTGATTAGTAAATATTGTATGTCAGTTTCTTGTTTGTCTTTTTGTCCTCTTTATAGGGTCTTATGTAGAACAAAGGTTTTTAATTTTGATAAAGTCCTGTTTACCACTTTTTCCTTTTATAGATCACACTTCTTATAGCAAGTCTAAGAACTCTTTGCCTACCCCTAGATTTCAGAGATTTTCTCCTGCGTTTTTTTCCTAAATGTCATGTAGTTTTATATTTGGCATTTAAGTCTGTGATTAATTTTGAGTTAACTTTTGTAAAGGTTATTATACTTAGGTTAAGGTTCATTTTTTGCTCATGGATGTCCAAATTCTCCAGGACATTTGTTGAAAAGGCTCTTTCCTCTAGTGAATCAGATTTTATATCCTTGTCAAAAATAAGTTGGGCATATTTTTGAGAGTCTCTTTCTGAGATCTCTGTTTGTTCTATTGATCTGTGTTGCTATCCCTCTGACGATACTACTGTCTTGATTTCTGTAACTATATGAGAAATCTTGAAAGAGGGTAGATTGGTTCCTCCCACTTTATTTTTTTATCAAAATTATTTTAGCTATTCTAGTTTCTTATCTTTCCATATAAATTATACAATAATCTTGTCTATAACTACAAACGATTTTGTTAGAATTTTGATAGGAATTGTGTAAAACCTGCACATAAGTTTGGAGAGAAATGACATCTTTACTATGTTGAGTTTTCAATTCATGAACATGGTATCTATTTACTTAAATTTTCTCTGAATTCTTTCATTAGCATTTATGATTTTAGCATACAAGTCTTTAAATGTTTTATTAGATTTACATTGAAGTATTTAATTCTTTTGAACAATTGTAAATGGTATTATATTTTTAAATCCAATGACCACATGTTAATTGATAGTATATATAAGTTGAATTTTTCCAAAATTGAATTTTATGTGTTAGTCTTAGTATCTTGTAATCTAGCTGAACTTATTAGTTCTAGGAGTTTTGTGTAGATTTGCTGGGATTTCCTACTTAGAAAATCATGTCGTCTGTGAGATGGGACAGTTTTATTTCTTCCTTTCCAATCTGCACACCTTTTATTTCCGTTTCTTGCTTTATTGCACTGGGTAGAACTTTCAGCATGATGTTGGATAAGAGTGGTGAAAGAGACATTCTTGCCCAGACCTTGATCTTACCAGAAAAGTATTTTGTCTTTCACTAGTAAGTATAATGTTTGCTACAGTTTTTTAAAATAAATATTCTTTATCAGGTTGAGGAAGTTTCTCACATGCTGTTTTTTTCTGAAAGTTTTTGAACATGAATGGTATTGAATTTTGCCAAATGCTTTTTCTGCCTCAGTTGATATTAACACGTGACTTTATTATCTTTAGCCTGTTAATACTGTGGATTATACTGATTGATTTTAAATATTGAACCAGCCCTGCATCCCTGAAATGAGTCACACTTGGTCAGGCTTATTTTTAAATATTGCTAAATTCTATTCGTTTAATATTACAGTAAGGATGTTTGAGACTATATTCATAAGGAATATTAGACTGCAGGTTTTTGTTGTTGTTATTGTTTTTGGTACTTAGTCTGGTTTTAGATTCAGGGTAATTATAGATTCTAGATAAACTGCACAACAGAATACCTTAGATTAGGTGGCTTAAACAGCAGAAATTTATTTTCTCACAATTCTGGAGGCTGAAAGTCCAAGTTCAAGGTGTCAGCAGGGTTGATTTCTTCTGAGACCTCTCTCCTTGGCTCACAGATGGGCAACTTTCCATCTGTGAACATCTTTACATGTTCCTTCCTCTGTGTGTGTCTATGTCCTAATCTCCCCTTTATCACCGAACCTGACTTACCACTTTAAGGATCCTATCTTCAAACACAATCACATTCAGAAGTACTGGATGTTAGGACTTCACATGTGAATTTTGGGAGGACACAACTGAGCTGCCTATAACAGGATCTTTGGTGGAAGAGATAGTAACCAAATTATCATGTAAGTTACATGTCATGTAACTTACAGTCATGTAGGAAGACTCTGGGCTGTTGAAAATAATCAATTTCTTAATCAAGGTGCTGCTTCCATAATGTGTTCAATTTGCGGAAATTCATCACGCTGTTCACTATTCTGTGTATGTTACATCTCAATTACAAGTTCCAGTGAAATGGAAAGTGAAAGAAAAAAGAATCCAAGATAAAAGAAAATAGGCTTATGAAAAGAACGAGCTACAAACTGAGTCTCAGATAAGCTCAATTATTTAAAGTGTATCCCAATTAGAAATTATCACATGGTCTCTGATACCCAGACATCTGATTAATCTCTTGGCTTTCCTGGTCCTATCAATCACTCTCCACAGACCTCTAAAAGACACTCTTTTCTTTTCTTGCCCCAAGTAAAAAATTCTTCAAGGCAGAAATTAAAAATAAATGAATACTTACTAACTTCACTGAGTCATAACTGTCCTCCTTTACCCTACAGTTGACACCACCTGAAGAAACTGCCAAACAGATACTTTCCTGGTTTTTGTTTTTGTCTTGTCTTAAACAAAACAAAACAAAACAAAACAAAACATCATCCATACCTCCTAAGGACAGGTGACTTGTTAAGTTGAGGAAACTCTCTTTTAAGGCAAATCACTGAAATTCAGAAAGCTATGTGCTTATTAGGCAAAAGGCAAAAAATGTGGTTGGGAAGGTATGTCAAAGTAATGAGGATAAAGAGGACCTTCCTGTGAACAGTAGTTAAAATAAAAGTGATAAGAAAGAAGCATCAAACAGATGCTTCCTATCTGAGGCAATTATGTTAATAGAAAATACTTGGGCTAAACCACTGTGAAATGGAGCAGGTTAGATGAATCCAGGGTGTCAAAAGAAAACCCATCTTGTTTAGGCTATTAGAATGAGGGTTAAAAATTGCTGGAAAAGTTCTAATTAAAGAATAGATCTGGGAATTAAAATGTCAGCTGAAATGAACTAGCTTGTACCTTCTTACCAAAAAACAATAAAATAAAATTACAATAGCCAGATGGAACTAAAACAATAGAAATCCATGTGGAAGCATCGATGTGCTACCAAGGCAGATAGGATTTGAAGAGCAAAACCAGTGAAATGAACTACACGTTGAGTTGGGCCTGACATTCTACACCTGTTCTCCCCTCAAGGCACTTATGGACTCCAAAGTTGCACACGCAGAAGCTGAGAAACCAAGCAGAAAACACTGTGAAGGGGTAGAGAAGCTACACAGAACCTTGGTTATTCTCAAGGGAACTGGGAGGCATGAACAGAAAATCAGAGGCAGCAGGGTAGCCAGGAGAGAAGGGAAATGCAGAGAAGTTAGGCTGCAGTCTGAGTACAGAATTCTAAGGCTGGCGGTATTTACTTTCAGTGCCTTAAAAATATCATTCCATTAACCTCGAGCTTCTACTGTTTCTGTCAACACTAAGCATTGACAGGGTTGTGCAGCAGCTGGCACTCTTAGGCACCGATGGGGAGAGCATACATTGGTCCAGTCAGTCTGGAAAACTGCCACACAGAATCTGGTAAGGCCAAAGCACACATATCATGTGCCCAGCAACCCCCAACATGGGCTAGACCTAGCAGAAATAAAGACATACATGTACCAAAACGCATGTACAAGAATGCTCACGACAGTCAAAACCTGGAGACAATCCAAAAGTCCATCAAGAGTGGAATGGATGGGGGCGCCTGGGTGGCTTAGTGGGTTAAAGCCCCTCCTTGGGCTCAGGTCATAATCCCACGGTCCTGGGATCAAGCCCCACATCGGGCTCTCTGCTTGGCAGGGAGCCTGCTTCCCCTCCTTCTCTCTCTGCCTGCCTCTCTGCCTACTTGTGATCTCTGTCAAATAAATAAATAAAAATATTTTTTTAAAAAAGAGTGGAATGGATGAATTTCAGTACATATACATCCGTGAGACTAACTCTGTGGCTCAAATACATGGATGACTCTCACATAGAAAATGTGAAAAAGAAAGGAATACATTCTGTGATTCCACTTATATACAGCTCAGTGACCGTAGTCACAATTGTGTTACCTCCGGGAGATGGGGTGTAGCGACTGGGGGACCCTAGTGGCCTTCTGAAGTTCTGTTACTTAACATGGGTGACAGACACATAGCCTGTTCACTTGGTAAAATTTCAAAGAGCTCAGCACCTGTGATCTATACACTTTCTGGCATGGATGTTACACTTTAATTTTAAAATTTCTACTTTAAAAAAAGGAAGTCTAAAACTTCCATTTAGCAATATGCCAAGATAGGTTGCCTAAACACCACTTCATTACACAGAAGCCAGGAATGTCAGATAACATAGCCAATACAGACATAGCCAATACTGTCTGTAGACATACAAATGAACTCTGCTGAACTTAAGAGAAATTCTAAGGGCCAACGCTCGGTTCTAAGTTCTCTACCCAGGATAGAGGTGGGGGCTGGGAGATGTTAATAGATAGGCCATAAGAAGATGTGAAGCCTGGGGTCGTGATGGGGTTTAGAGCTAGAATAAAGACCCCTTTAGAACGGTAGAAACCTTAAAGGGCTATATCCTAACATTCCCTAAAAGAGAAAAAAAGAATCCACCATAGGTGAAGTAACACAGAAAGGCTGTCTGTCTCAGCCTGGGTTCCATCTGAAAGAAGTCAATGATAAAGAAGTCTTTCCTGAAAATTTGTAACCATGGAGCTTGTCTTCAGTTATGCTGGGGACCACAGGTATATTTCCTGCTTATACCAGGTAATGCATATAAAAAGAGTCACTCAGTGTCATGCGCAGCTTTTTCTTCACTTCCACAGAAAAACCATGAGCAGCGTAGAAGCTTGCCCCTAAAGGATATGTGTTCCTCCATCTCAATATTTCTCCTGGTCTGATTTTGCATTGGTGGTAATTTCAAGTAAAGATTTCACCTTAAAGGGAGGCATTGGCTCTTCATATTCAAGAAGAAACCTAAGGGCCTTTGGTGCTTAGACATCCTCTAAAGAACGTGCCTTTTTGAAAACAGTCATGTTTTTGATTTGACATTCAATTCCATAGACTCTTAATAAACACCAAGACAGCCCCTCTCTCAAAGAGTTTTTAACCTTGCACACAGGCAAAACCTTTGGATCTGAATGCATACCATTAACTCTTGTTCCTTTAACTGGTTTCACCAGTTCCTTTAACTGGCCCTCATATAATATGATTTCAAGATTCTTTCCAACTCTAGTTATTGCCCAGGAAGTGCTCAGAGACCAAAGACTAAACAGAAGCCAGCCATGGAGGGCTCTTAAATTCTCCTGTATGGTAGCAGGAATCTGTTAGAGCCAGAGGCAATAACAAACTGACAGAGAAGAAAATCCTGACATAACACACATGTCAAAAGTAAGAGTGATAGGGAACCTGAGTTAGCTAGAGGTCACTGGCTGATGCCACCATTGCCTGACAGAGTGTTTCTAGTTAGGACAAGGCTTTCTTGATGCTTATTTTTGCCAAATGATGATTCATAACAAGTCTGCTTAATTATGAGCAAGCTTACCTCAACTGCTAAAATACAATAGTCTCTGTGTATATCCATTTGACCGAGTTCGGTTTTCAAAGATTCTTGAAACCCAGGTGGTCCCCTAAGCTATTTGGAATGGGGGGGTTGTTCCATAGAGATAAGATTAAATACTTACATGAAATGGTTTTTTTCACTTTCAACAAGTTATTTTCACATCATGTGATAATTAAAACCTAGCTAAACATGCGATGAAACAAACAAAAACCCAGGACTATCACAGAAAGCCAGGATGTTCTTCCAAGGCGGCTACTGGCCTTCCCTGACTAAGCCTCTTGGTAGTCCTTCAGCTGCTTCCAACTAATAAACAACAGAAAAAATAAGTCCAGGGTTAGTCAGTTGTTTTTAGTCGTCAGACACACTCAGATTTTAATTTAAGAATTATGACGCTGTTTCCATCGTGAGAAAAATTTGGAGAAAACCCAGGAGGAAAGAGAATGGCTCCTGGGAAGTTGGGTTGGTCAAGAAGGAAGCTAGGTGTGGCTCCGTCTCTTCTCCGGTTACAGCTTCAGTCTCTACTCCTTCCCTGAAAGGGTCAAGGCCCCACAAAAATAATCAAGCTGCGTTTCTTTGGTCCCACTATTCTCCGACATGAACTAGTTGCTCTGCCCAGTTTCGGTCTCTTGCTGTCCAGTGAGCACACCTGGGAATCCCCTCTCCACATCTTTGCTATGAGTGATTTTCCAGAAGCCACGCCCTCCTCCACACTGCGCTTAGGCTGCCCACTTGTAGGCTTTCGCCTCTTCCTGGTCCACAGTGCGGTCCCTAGCCACCTCAGCCTCCAAATAGCAGTTGTTCCCAGGAGCTCTCAGAGCACTGAATGCCATGCTTCACTTGGCAACTTGCTTTTGTCCCGATATTTTTGACATTTGATGCATTCAGATCTGATCTCCCCAGCTAACTGGGTGCTCCCGGAAAGAAGAAACCAGATTCCTATCTTTCACTGGCTAATCCCCTAAAAAGCCTGGCAGGGTGGTTCTGTGTCATGAACTCAGGGCATCACTTTCCACTTATCCTTATAAATTTAAGGACAAAAAGATAAAAGTGGGAGGAAAGAAGGGAAAAAGAAATTGTGTGAACACTGCGATTCTCTCCAATATCTGTACATTGGAAGAATAGATTTTGACCTTTGAAGAAAGCATCAAAAGGGATTGTTCTCCTTTCCTGAGAGGAATTCAAGCAGAGTGCTACCGGTCACCTGTTTTTCCTTTGTGGCAGGGATATACTTGCCCACCCTCAGACTTGGACTGGGCCTCTGTGAAATCTGGCCCAGCTCACAATCCCTCCTTGTCCTCTGCATTCTCTCTGCTAGAGCAATGCTGAGAAAGCACCCCCACGTGTCCTGTGGTACATCCGACTCGTGGCAACTGTTTCAAAAGCTAACCTGCCAGCTTTGTCCCTGCTGGAACCATCCCAAAGGTTATTGGCTACACAAGCAAACCATCCTGTTTTTGTCCAGAGTCACTGTTTACAGTGGGTCTCAAATTTTGCTACCTAGTAGAATGACCTGGGGCAATTTCAAAAATCCTTGTGCTCAGCCACACCCCACACAATTTAAATATGAATCCCTGAGATCGAACCCAGGCCTCAGTGTTTTAAAATCTCCCTCTGTGATTTCAATGTGCCACCAAGCTTGAGAAGCAGCCTACCCAAATGTAGGGGTGATGTTAGAAAAACACTGGCTTAGTCCAAAATAAGCACGTGACTGCAGAAGGCACTGCAGACAGAACTTTTTAGCTCTGATTACCAGGATGGTGGGATATCTAGCTTGTGATTAAGCTAATCTTCAGCATCTCCACGCTTTTCTCTTCCCTACGGTCATTTGGGACCCCATTAGCATCTCTACGTAAAAGTAAACAAGAGGAACTTGGTTGGAAATGACAACAGTACATTTCACTTTCTGTTAGTGCGGGGAGGAGCTCCCAGTTGTTCTTGCCCCTGACTGGTCATTAGTATCAACTACAGTATTTGAATCTAGCAGTGCAGCGCCCCGATCTCAGGGATGCTGGCTCAAGTTCTGTAAAACTTGCATTTCTTATCGTGTGGTCTCCAGCCCAGCAGCATCTGTATCACCTGGGAATTGTTTAGAAATGCAAATTCTCAGCCCCCATCACAGACTTACTGAATCAGGAATGGGGCATGGGTGGACACAGAAATCTATGTTTTAATAAGCCCTCCAGGGGATGCTGATCATGATAGAGCTTGAGGACCACTGGCCTAGGGAGGACACAGGTTCCAGTGATTTTGAAGAGATCCACAGGTGTTTCTACTGGGCAGCTTAGGTGAAAGTTGATGGGTTAAATAGTACTGTCTTACACAGCGGGCACCTGTGTCTTAATTTCATTTTCTACCTTCTCCTGATGTCCAGTCCTCCATAGGAGAAAGAGGGCCTTTCCCTAGGATGAGCATGAGAACTCCTGCATCATGTTAAAAAATAACAGATTTGATGTTGGTGTATTCAGTCATTTTAACAACTGGATTAAGTCTCCGCGAAACCCATCTAACTTCTCAAACATTTGTCAATAAAATGCTCTGTTCTCATCATCTCCCCATCAAATGAACTTTCCTCCAAAATTAAAACAGCCGATTAATAGTAACTCCATAGTCAAATATAACTGTCTTTTTTTATTCGAGAGAATAAAAGAGATAGGAATGTGAATGTGAAGCCTCCACTTCCTTTTGAAATGGGCCTCTGGGTCAAAATTTCATGCTTTAATTGGGCATCCATCTCATCCTTCAAAAAGAACTTAATAGTTTAAAAAGCTCAGGTTTTTTTGTGCAATGATGGCATTTAGAATTCTAGCTTTCATACACTCTCAGGATAGGTGCCTCTGGCAAGATATGTAATAAATGGGATCTTTATATGAACATCAATTCATACTTTACATAAAAGAAGTTACTATGCAATGACTAATGCTTCAAAGAGTGGCCAACAGGCTGGTTGTTCTCTTCTTGTCCTGCATTTGGCTGAGCCTGGGGGTGGGAAGGATCTCTTACCTCTTTCGGCACTCCAGTGATGCTTCATGAGAAAGGGGACAAGTCTATGATTAGTTTTTGTCTCTAAAACCTCTGATGATAAGTTGATGAGGAAAGATCTACTAATAGCCTTAGACAAGAGAAGTGGTTGAAATTGCAAGCATGCCTCTATCTATACGTCAAAGTCAGCAAGGCTGTTCACTCATGGACAGCTTGGGGCACCCCAGTCTGTGTACTGAGAGTTTACCTCGAGGACAGTAGATGTCTGGAGCCCATCGGTTGCACTCGTAATTGTCTGCTGCCTTTTCACAGGTGAAACACTTAAATCCACCAGGATATGGTGTGGCTAGAAAAAGGATCAAGAAAAATGATTAATTTTTTCTTAGACTGAGTACGGAATCCTGAAACTAGACATTTTTATTTTTCAGAAAGTATTCTCAAAACAGCCTGCCTGGCAGTTTCTTAAAAAAACTAAGCATGTAACTACCATTACTCAGCAATTGCACTCTTGGGCATTTATCTCTGAGAAATGAAAACTAATATTCACACAACACCCGTATGAAAATGTTCACAGCAACTTCGATTGTGATAGCCGAAAACTGGAAACAATTCAGATGTCCTTCAATGAATGCACGGTTAAACACACGGTGGTACCTCCATATTATGGAATACTAGCAATAAGAGTGAACTATTAATTCATTCGACAACTTGTATGAACTTCCAGGGAATTTTGCAAAGCGAAAAAAAAAAAATCCCCAAAGGTTATATACTGTATGATTCCATTTATAGAACATTTTAAAAATGCCAGCATTTTAGAAAAGGAGGAAAGATTGGTGATTGCCAGGAGTTAGGGATGGGAGTGGTTGGGGCCAGGGTGAGAGGAAGCTAGAGGGGAGGCCAACAGGAGGAATTCTTGTGCTACTGAAACTGTGCAGTGTCTTGACTTGGTGGCGGACACACAAAGTTACACATGTGAGAAAACTGTGCAGAACGAAATACACACACATACACCTGAACACAAATAAAATTGGGGAAATCTGAATAAGACAGGTGGCTTGATTATATCGATGTTAACGACCCGGTTGTGATTTTATTCTATAGTTTTTCAAAATGTTACCATTGGGGGAAAGTGAGTGAAGTGAACATGGGATCTCCCTGTGTTACTTCTTAGAACTGCTTATAAATGTACAATTATCCCCCAAAAAATTCCAATTAAAAATAGCCGCTCTAAAATAAGTCAATCAGAGAAAGACAATTATCATATGATCTCCCTGATAGGAGGAAGTTGAGAGGCAACGTGGGGGGTTTGGGGGGGTAGGAAAAGAATAAATGAAACAAGATGGGATTGGGAGGGAGAAAAACCATAAAAGACTCTTAATCTCACAAAACAAACTGAGGGTTGCCCATGGGAGGGCGGTAGGGAGAGGGTGGTGGGATTATGGACATTGGGGAGGGTATGTGCTATGGTGAGTGCTGTGAAGGGTGTAAACCTGGCTATTCACAGACCTGTACCCCTGGGGCTAATAATATATTATATGTTAATAAAAAAAATTTTTTTAAAAACTAGCTGCTCTAGATTTCCAATGATTCACTTTTCGGTTTCAATTACATAGACATGTCAATATGTATATATAAATATTAGGTTGAATCATTAAAAATTTCTTTAGGTTTGACCATTTTTGAACTATAAAACTGGCCATATCTCTGGTTCAATCTGATATTTTTATCTAGTTGACTTGACATGATTAAGAATCACTAGAGATGGACAGGGAAACGGGGAGGCTCAGTAGGTTAAGCGACTGCCTTCAGCTCAGGTCATGATCCCAGAGTTCTGAGATCAGTCCTGCATCAGGCTCCCTACTCAGCGGGGAGTCTGCTTCTCTCTCTCTCTCTTTCTCTCTCTACCTCTGCCCCTTGCCACCACTCATTCTCTTTGTCTCTATCAAATAAATTCTTGTTAAAAAAAAAAAAAAAGAACCCTTAGAGATGGTAAGTATCAGCTAAGAAAAAAGTCTTCTTTACTAAAATCTATGCTGTGCAGAGGTGATGCTCCCAAGGGCTGTCTCGGCCCATTTCCAGCATCCATGGGGCAACCTGCTGAGGGCACCTGGTGGATGTGGAGCCACTAAAGGCCTCTAGCTCGAACCTGAGGAATGGGTGATTCCAGGAAGCCCTTCCTAGCCTTTCCTCTCCCCTCCCCCTTGAACTGCCCCCTCCTACCTTCTGAAGAGACTGTCCTCTGGGTACGAGTATCTTTGCCTTCACTTAGCTCGCTCAGGCAGTGAAGTGCCTGGTGAGAGTCATGCTGCAGACTGTACCCTGCACACGAAGAGCCCAGCGGACATCTAAGGACGAGCTCCCCAGTGTCAGGGTGCCCGGAACGCCAGGGTGTCTCTGTCCGTTTCACTGATGTGCTTTAACTTGCTGCTTATCAACTCAGAGTTTTGCCTTGCATAAACAGAACTTTTGCATTTTTTTTTTAATTTGTAAAATTACCTGGCCTCTTTGAAAACTACAGACGCTCAAACAGTTCATCTGCAGGACCAACTGTTCTCCCTCGCAGATGGCTGAGCCTGCGTAACCCCCTGGTGGAAATCATCATCTCAGGGTAAATTGCTTTGCCCACATGGAACCAATTAAGTATGTTATCAAAAATAAATGAAGGAGGAGGCAGCAGCTTAAGGCCAAAATTATGGGCCAGCTCTAACTTTGATTTTCACCTTGCGTGGAATGGCTACCATCCTTGTACTTGCTTGAGACATGTCACAGAGCTGACTGACAATATCCAAGAACCTGACAGGACCCAAACTCACAACTGTCTAAAAAAGACAAGGAACTGGACCTCTTTAGAAGCTAACCACATTCCTTCAGGTAGTTGGTGACTCAAATTCCGAAACAATGATTGTGAGTGCGTGAACTACTTTACAACGGACAGCCGCACTTCACCATGGAAATTTCACCACGAGGAGACACACTCTCCCCATCGTACAGTTATTATAAAAGAGAAGTACACTATTTCGTAAAACTACACACAAATAATGTTTATATCTCCACATCTTGCCGTCTAGATAGGTGAGTTACATTTGAATTGAAAGATGCTACTTAGGTAAGTACATGCCTGAAGAATTTAAAACAAGCAGGTTCTTTTTTTTTTTAAGATTTTATTTATTTATTTGAGAGAGAGAGAGCGTGCATGAGTGGAGAGAGGAATAGAGGGAGAGGGAGAACCAGATACTCTGGCTGAGCAGGGAGCCCCACGCAGGGCTCAATCCCAGGACCCTGAGATCATGACCAGCACTGAAGGCAGCCGCTTATCCAACTGAGCCACCCAGGCTCCCTGACAAACAGGTTCTTAAATTCCAAAGCCACTCCATATTCTTATGGACACTCAAATTAGCTTATTTGGACATATACTGTTATGAGAAAACCCATACATAGTATTTTAGGAAATTGTCTGATTGGGTACATGGAAAAACTAGCTTCACTATCAATTTAAAAATGTGTAATCTATAAGTCAGTTTAAAAGAAGAACTTTAAGAGGCACCTGGGTGGCTCAGTTAAGCGTCTGCCTTCAGCTCAGGTCATGATACCAGGGTCCTGGGATGGAGCTCCCCATCGGGCTCCCTGCTCAGCAGGGAGCCTACTTCTCCCTCACCACTCCCCCTGCTGTGTTCCCTCTTTCTCTGTGTTTCTCTCTCTGTGTCAAATAAATAAATAAAATATTTTTTTTTAAAAAGTATTTGAAAAAAAAAAAACTTTAAAACAGCTTGTAAAATTTGAGGAATTATCAAAGTAAGTGTTTTGGGGGGAAAAGATGTAAATGATTTGTCACAGAAAGTATTTCTCAAAAAATTATCATCATATGCACCTAGGTTTATAACTGCAAGCTAGCCGTTCCCCTTCAAACTGCATGATTAATTCACGAGAGCATCCAATTTTATCTGTCACTACAGCCAGTAAAACTTTTCACCGGAATGCTGGATTAGTTATTCCTGGAAACTTTCCCATCAAAGAGATAAATTAAGAACTCTGAATGAAGATTAGTGATCGAGCCATTGCAAGAATAAACTTATTGAGAACCTCGCACTAGTAAGTTGTAGTGTTCCCAAATCTGGATTATTTAATAGACTCTTCAAAATGACCTTTTGTAAGACTAGTGACATATGACATTAAATACTAAGTTATTAGGAATAACTTACACAAGGAGGTCTGGACTCTGAAGTTAACCCAGAGTGTATCAAAATCTAAATGGGAATATGAGCTAACACACTATGGTAGCAAAAGGACGCTTTGTTTCACATCATTTATCTCTAAACATGTTTATCAGCACATACCACTGACGATTAACTAAATGATCTCCTTTTCAGCGAGTTTTACTTTTAAATCTGCAAGTTCATTTCTGTGTGTGTCTCAACCACTAATGTTTGCTTATAGGAACTTGTGTTTGCATCTTGGTTGGTAGTACTGATCAGTGAATAATCAAACTCTTTTCAGTGACAAATCTTTTCAAAGGGCCTCCGTTTTTTAAGTGGCTAATTATAGCACAGTGCCAAGTAAATGGTTAAATTCTTCCCTCTGGAAATATTTAACCCAAACTAAGGTCTACAGATGAGCAACTGTCTCCAGTAACTTGCTAACTGATACTGCATCTGATAAAGAAGTTCTTTTTTTAAAAGGAAGGAAAAAGATTCCTAAGAGATGTGTTATTTTCCTCTTTGTTACTTCAAAGCATTGCAGGGCAAGTAGAGTTTCAAATCGTTGTGGGCTCAGCTGTGAATGAATCTAATTTGGCTCTTGATCACAGAGTTAATAAGCTTAGTATTCTGTATTTCAGGGCATAAGTCCTTGGTCCCTCAAGAGTAGGTGATTGTAAAGAAAAAAAGAAACGTCAAAGTGCCTAGTTACTTCCTGTAATTTAATCTGTCCATTAGAGTCCCATGGTCAGATGTGGTTCAACCGACTATAATACATTCGTAAGGCAATGGAAGAGATTTCATCTTTGTTTCCATCTCTTGGAACTTTTGCCTGGACAAAGGCCTTCAGTTATCAAAACTGTGGTGAGAAGAGAATCTTGTAAGAGGCATGCTGCTACGAAATGCATCCAAACTTGTGTTATTCTTGCAAATCAATTCCCATTGTTTTTGGAAACTGGATGCAAACTTAAAATTTCTAGAACTCTAATAAATCGATCTTCCTTCTGAGTCCATCTAGCCACAAAATTTTGCCAGTATCACTTGAAGACTATGAACATATTTCTGACAGAAATGCATTTTCTGATACCTTTCTTGAGAGTTCCCTTACTCCCTAAGACCTACATAGCATAGAATTATGAAGAAACTTGGTTGGCTCACTATCTGGGCATAAACAAGCCCCCTTCAGAGATACAACTTTTTGTTCCATGTGATTAAGACTCAGAATATGCAACCAGAGGGGAAACTGGATTTCTCAGGAAAGGTTTCTATTATGAGTAAAGAAATGGAGGCCAAGAACAGGTTGCAACCACTTAGGATGTTAACTCTTCTGACATCTGGAACCCAAATAAGTCACTCCATTTCTCTGAATGCTAACTCCTGTTTTGAAGGTTTTATTGGTCTTTGGTATTTTAATCATAGGGTGGGAAGAAATTCAACATTTTTTAAATGAAAAAGAAAAGAAAAGCATACAAATTATAGAAAAGAATGTTATTGAGGACAGTGCCTCAAGTTTGAAAGCCATAAAGTTGATTTTTTTCCTCAAAGGTTAGAAACTTTAAAAATTAGGGAACCAGGGGGTGCCTGGCTAGTTCAGCTGGTAGACCATGCAATTCTTGATCTCAGGGCTGCAAGTTCTAGCCCCACACTGGGTTTAGAGATTATTCAAAAATAAAATCTTTAAAAACAAACAAACAGAAAACAGAAAAATTAGAGAACCAGAGATCAAAGGAGATTAGTCATGGGATGCTGAACTTTCCCCACCAGGTTTCAATCTCACCCCACTTAGGATCTCTGAGGGCTGTTCACAGCCCATGGGAAATGAGTTTGTTTGCCCAGTGCAGGAAATTCATGTGTCTTCTCAACATCTCTGGCATCACTGATTTCTCCTTGGATAGGTTCTGAGCGGTATCTAACATTGATGGAATCTGGCTCACTCGCTGACCCCAGGAAAGCTGTTTGTGCCTCCATCTACAAAGTGAGGTGATTATATTAATAATTCAAAGTCAAAATAATCCCACTCTTCCTTCTATTTTTTATGCTCTATGTTCTACAGATACCAGCTTATTTGTAGAGAGATCACTCTATCTAAACCTGGTCGAGTGGGTACTGCTCAGGGGCAGAGGAACATGACCTTTTAAAAAACCAAAGTATAGGGGCACCTGGGTGGCTCAGTGGGTTAAAGCCTCTGCCTTCCGCTCAGGTCATGATCTCAGGGTCCTGGGATGGAGCCCCGCATCGGGCTCTCTGCTCAGTGGAGAGGCTGCTTCCTCCTCTCTCTCTCTCTCTCTCTGCCTGCCTCTCTGCCTTCATGTGATCTCTGTCTGTCAAATAAATAAATAAAATCTTAAAAAAAAAGTGTAAAAACAAGCAAACAAACATCAAAAACTTCCGAAATGGTGCAGAGAATTGTGAAGTGGGAACTGTTGGCAGTAACTTCAATCCAGCAAGAATTTTTACTTTCTGTGACCAGTCGCAGAGACTCTGAGAACTCAACTCAGAGCTGTTGGTAAATCACTGATGTATAATATAGCTTAGAAATGACATCTTCTAGCCTCCATACCTGAAGATCAAATCAGAAAATGCTACCAATTCTTTCTATATGGGGAATTCTTTTCTCTTAAGACTTATTTATTTTAGAGAAAGAGAGAGCATGATTCGGGGGAGGGGCAGAGGGAGTGAATCTGAGGCAGACTCCATGTTGAGCACAGAGCCCAACATGGGGCTCAATCTCGTGACCCTGAGATCAAGGGCTGAGCCGAAACCAGGAATTGGCTGCTCAACCGACTGAGCCACTCTGGCACCTCACTATGGTGAATTCTTTCTAATCAGGCCATGGCCTTATTTACTTAAAACAGGCCACATGAGCGGAACTTTCTCTCCAACTTCCAGAGAGTGGGAGTGATTGCTTCTCTGGCCTGGCAGAGCTCATCCTTCAGAGATCCCATTCTGAAATGGCCTTTTCAGATAGGGGTCCACTCAGCCCAGGCACTGACCCACCACAGCACTGGCACAGGAGTGGTGTGTGTGTTTTATTCTTGCACACTTAAATCCAATCCCCTTGATTTTCCTCCCCACCCTGTGTGGACAATGACAGCCTCAGGGGAGGCCTACTTTTTGGCCTAGTGACTACTGAGTCTATCACTGATGCGAACAAAGAATCCCATAGAAACCAAAGGTTTTAGCAATCACAACCGAGACTGAAATCTAGGTTTTTGTTCACCAAGTCTAATAAAAAAGCATGGCTCTTTGGGGAAAAGAACAAAATGCAATCCTAGAAAACACAGCAAGTATCCAAGCACCTTCTTTTCATGATTACAAAAATCAACAGTCCTACAAAAACAAGGAGCCAGATAATCTTTCCACACAATTAACCAGTAGGCACCAGCCTTTACTGGTAAGAATGTACAAAAGCATTAAGTCCAAGAACTATCTGCTGCCTGTAAAACATATATTTGGAATTCAAAAATTAGAGTGACATATTTTCAGCAACCTCAGTTGACCACCTAAGCCAATTACCACAACATCATAAGCAATGAACATCCAAATGCCTACTATATATGTGCCTAGTATCTTATGGCTATTCTTTCTAGTCCACAAAATAATGCAACAGGGTGTGTATTATCTTATCCATTCTAGAAATGTAGAACTCAACACTTAACAAGATGCCTCTACCATTCATTGAGCATTTACTCTAAGTGCTTTGCACACTTTCCTTTATTTAGCCTTCACAAAATTAGGGAATTTATTGTAAGACAGAAGGCTACAAAGCAGTTGAACTAGCCACTCACCCAAGATCCAAGCCTTTGTGCATTCCGCGGAACACCTCTCATCTAAAGCACAACACAGACACATTAAATACCGTAACTGTGTGGAGCTGAAGGAGTCCGTGTGTCTGCCTCCACTTGGGCTATCGAGATCCTCAAAGCAAGAACTATGTTTTATTTGCCTTAATACCTCCTATCACAGTGCTTGACACATAATAGACACTCAAAAAATGTTTGCTGAACAGAACATTTCCAAAGAGTTACATACCTCAGGACAAATGTTAATGGTCAAAATATACCCAATAGACCCAGCTCTCACCTCCACAGGGGCCCTGCAGAATACAACTCAAACAGATATAAAAGAGAGAAGATAAATACAGAGACAGAGCTCAAAAGAGGAAGTAAAACTGCTGTGTTTTCCCCAAGTGTGATCCTCAGAACACCACCAGTAACAGGAGCAGCTGAAATTCTTGCTGAAAGCAAAAATTCATGAGTACAGTGCCAGATATGTGCAATCAGACACACCGGGGAAGGTATCTGGGCACCGACATTATTATGCACTCCCTAGATAATTCTTGAACACAGGTAACCAAAAGGGATAGGGAATAGGAAGTTGTGGGAGGCCAATCACGCTGAAATGGAGAATCAGATGCACAGACAGGAAGACCAGCTATTATCTTGCCTACAAAGGACTGATCTTTGACAAACACCTCCGTCCTGGGACATGCCGGTTCACTTTGATAACTGATTTGAGAGCTGGCATGAGTTAAAGGGAAAGGTGTTCAGAATCAGAGCGACTGTTTTGGGAACAGAGAAAACAAGCCTTAACGATTTGCCTAGAAATAAAAAACAAACACCCTATAAAAAGGGGAGGGTAAAACATACAACATCTTTGGGAGCACCTGTACCCCCCAATTAAGTCAGCCAGTATTTCTCCTGCAGAAGGCTGAGTTCTCCTGTCCATTTCTCAACTCACATCTTATTCAAAGTAAAATGACATTTCTGCAGCAAAGAGAACAGAGTCTTACTTGAAGGATGGAGGTAGACAATGTCTTTCACTGTGAACTCTCTTGACTGAGCGGCTTTCAGACAATCTGCCAGCAGGCTCAGGAGCAGGAGCCAGGCCAGGGCAGGGCCAGGTTCCATGGCAGACTGAAGCGTCACTCATACAGAGGGCCTGGGAGCCAGAACTTGGGACCACCGGAGGGAATTCGCACCTGAAATATGAAGCAAGACTCGTCTCAGTGTCCAACTCCAGGAAACCATGGGAGACTTGGCAGAGCTCCTGTGCTGGGAGGATGGACTCGGGGCAGACAGGGAGCCAAAGGCACTGGGAAGTGGGTAGACATGGAGAGAAACAGTGTACACGGTAATTTTAGAGCACTTAGAATGGTCCAGTCCCAAGCTATTCTTAATCAAGTAGCTAAAGCTCCATGGGTTGGAGTTTTTTCTCATACACAGCAGGGATGGTATCAAGAGAGATTGGATTTTAATGAAATCCCAGGTACTTTTGCCAGGAGGCCAGGGGATGTCTGCCAGAATGCAACAATGAGCAAGTCAGGTACAAGAGTTCAAGAGCATTTCCTTGATAATGGTGAAGGCCAGGAATGAGAGTGCAGCCTTCCTGGGTCATGGTGCCCAAAAAAACCTATACAGTGTAGACTTTCAGATTTGGGAAAAAAAGAAAAAGAGAGAGAGAGGAAGAAGGAAGGAAGGAAGGAAGGAAGGAAGGAAGGAAGGAGAGAAAGAGAGAAAGAGAGAAAGACGGAGGAAGGGAGGAAAGGGAAAGGGACGGGAGGGGAAGGGAGGAGAGGGGAGGGGTGGGGAGGGGAGGGAAGGAGGAAGAAAGAAAGAAATGAATGTAGGTAACTTAGCCTCTCCCGAAACAAAAAGGATCTTTGCAGTTCAAAATCTCCTTTACATAACTAACAGTATTGGCTGGGTGCTGTTGAAGCCCTTTCCACATGTCAATTAATTCCCCCAACAACCCTATGAGGTAGCACTATTACCATCCCATTTGAGTAAACTGAAGTCCAGCAAATAAGGAGAGGAGCTGGTTCAAACCAAGACAGTCTGGCCACTAAATCCACATTTGTAAATGCTAGGTGTTACTCTGTTCTTCCAAAGACTGATTCAAAGTTTATCAACTTAAACTGATAAAATGAGGTAAAAGTATCACCGTAGCACTAACCAATCATCATTGTTTCCTTCATTCTGGTTCTCTCCTTTTCAATTAAAATCCAGAGCAGTAAAATCTTTTACTAGGGTTGAACTGTCCAGCTCACTAAGAATGTGGATATATATCTTAATTTATACGTGCTATTTGCTTGCCATCTTACTGCTTTCCCATAGAATCTGTTCCTCATGTTCTACTCTTTTGCAAATACCATCATTCTATTGCCCACACAAGGGGTCACATTAGATAGTCACTTTATTTTAAACTGGCAGAAAAAAACTCCAGTTGGACATTTTGTTTACAAATTTTAATATGAATATTCAAAGAGATTTTTTTAAATCATGGCAAAATCATTTTATAATTATTAGTTAATTAATAGTATATTTAATTTTATAAATTAATGCGATTAATTTATAATTATAAAATTATTTTCAAAATAAATAGATCAAGAATAGATTACAAAACAAAATTGATAGAGAAAATCAATATGAATGGATCAGATATTAATTAATATTTATGACAGCAGGATAGAAAGTATAAAAATGAATACAGAAGATAGAACACTCTAAGGAGCTCAGAAATACACACAAATATTGACATGATATAAATAATTTTTCAAAATTATAGAACAGGAAAATATTAACTGAATAGTATTCTGATTACTTAATTAAGAACTGGAAAGATTAAGCAAAACCAAACAATGTACAATACACTGCAATTAACTCCAGATAGACTGATGCATTCATTATTTTTTTTAAATAGACAAACTATTAGGAAATAAGAGTGGAATTCTTATCACCCAGTAGCAGCTTGCTGATGCCAGCCTGGCCAATTTCACGCTCATTCCCCATCTTCTGTTTACATTTGGTTCCCCAGGCAAATGTGCATTCGAGAAGGGAAAGAGCTGCTTGTTCCCTTAACAAGGGACTGCCAGGCACTGTACTAGGCACTTGTTTAAAAACTATGATGAAGAAACAGACCAATATTAAAGATATTTTTCATTTGCCAGGGGACAGAGAGAAACATGATCTCATCTTCAGTGAATGCAGTGGTGCTATGTTTTACACACAGCTGAGGAAGGACTCTGCCCTGCTTCTGCAGCCCCTAGCCCCTCACAGTCTGCAGCCCTGCCCAGGGTGAGAGGGATGCCATCTGGTTTTCTTTTGATACAACCTAACATTAAATATCGAGTTAAATACCGAAGTTCTTTGTAATGTGAAATACACTGTCAGCACCAATACTTCCCATGCACCAAACAATCCAAGGGGCATGTTTTTATCAAAGCCTCTGTGAACCACGGTATTTCTTCTAGTTACCAATCGAAAGAGCTCCCTCTGCATGGTACTTGCACTAAGCAGTACACGTTATTTAACGTCCCCTGAAATTAAACATCCCCAGCCTTCATTGCATAGCACGTGTGTACTACTATATGTAAGTAATGGACAGAGATAATGGCTACATGCCTGGATTTGAAACCTTGCTCCAACACTCTTTTGCTATGCAAACTTGAGCCAGTTACTTAACCACTCTGTGCCTCAGTTTTCTCATCTGCAAAAGAGGATCATAATACTTCCTATCTCAAAAGTTTATTATGAGAATGATGTGAGGTAACAGAGTGAAGCGCTAAGAACAGTGTCTGTCGCAGAGGAAATACTGTATAATATTTCCGAATATTTTTACTACTATCATTTTGTTCAAAATACAGTTTTAGAGTCAATATAGTTTTCTAAGTCAGGGTAACTATGATGTAAATGTTGTGTTCTAAGTGAAAGTGAATATGGTGCCATGAATTCAGGTCCAACACCCAGCTCCCCTTCCTTAAATCAGAAAAAATATAACAATTTCTAGAACTACTGGAAATCCACACATTTTGACCCCAACAGCTGGCCCATGGCTAGCCAGGCAGGGGTAAATCAGGAGGGGGACAGGGCGGGGGTACCTCCTGCCACTGCCATTTTCATGTTGCAGAGGCTCCTGCAGACCTGGGTGACTTCCTGCCATCCTTAGGCAATGAAGCAACCAGATGGCTGATGTCCATCCACACTCTCTCCATGTCATCCCCAACCTATCCTGGAAGGCCTGTGCTCCATCTCCATTACCTTTATATATCCACGTACTATTTATATAACGGATTTACAAAATCCGTTAGATTTTACTTATGAAGAAGATGTTGAGAGAGCACAGGTCATGAGCACACCATCTTATATCTCTCTGAAGCCGCATGTCTCCGTAGATGTTTCCTCACACATGTGTTTAATGTACAATTTCTGAATTCTTAAAGTAGCTAAAACTATAAGACTCCAACACATTTTACTCATGAAATTGTTTCTTCTTTAGAAAAAAGGAAATATGAAAAAAAAAGAAAAAAGGAAATATGTATTTCCTAGGCTTATATATAATTAGAAGAAGGACTGAAAGGATAGATACCAAAATGGTTTAGGATTTCTGATAATTTCTTTTTAAGATTTTTATTTATTTATTTGACAGATCACAAGTAGGCAGAGAGGCAGGCAGAGCGGGGGCGGGGGAGGGGAAGCAGTGCTCGGCAGGCAGGAAGCCCGATGGGAGGCTCAATCCCAGAACCCTGAGATCATGACCTGAGCTGAAGGCAGAGGCTTAACCCACTGAGCCACCCAGGCGTCCAGGATTCCTGATAATTTTAAAGTTCCTCTTTTTGCTTCCCTTCTAGGCTCAAAAAGAACCCAGCCCTTTGTCCAGAACTTCTCCAGCACTCCTCCAGAACGCTTGTATGATTAGCAGCAATTCCCAATGCCCTTCTCTCCCTCACACCTGCAACCACTGATCTACTTCCTGTCTCTGTGGATTTGCCTATTGGGAACATTTTGTGTCAACAGAATCATACAACATATAGCCTCCTGTGTCTGGCTTTTTTCAGTTGGTATAACATTTTTAAGAGTCATCCATGTGGTAGCATGGATGGGTACAGCTTTCCTTTTTGCTGCTGAGTAATACTTCATGATATGGATATAACACATTTCTTTATCCATTCATTGGTTGACGAACATTTGGGTGGCTTCCACTTTTTGACTACTAGGAATAATGCTGCTGTAACATTCATGTTCAACTTTTGTGTGAATATAAGTCTTCAGTTTTCTTGGATATACACCTAAGAGTGGGATTGCTGGGTTTCAGGGTAACTCTGAGTTTAACTTTTTGAGGAACTGCTGAAGTTTTCCACTGTGGCTGCACCACACTACATTCTCATTGGCAAAATACCAGTGTTCCAATTTCTCCACATCCTTACCAATCCTTATTTTGATTAATTTTTTGAATTATACCTGAGTGAGCATGAAGTGGTATCTCATTATGATTTTGTTTTGCATTTCGCAAGTGATATGATGCTGAACATCTTTTCATGTATTTACTGACCATTTGTAGATCTTCTTGGGCGTAACATCAATTCAAATCCTTTGCTCATTTTTTAATGGGTTACTGTCTTTTTATTGTTGAGTTTTAAGAGTTCTTTCTATATTCTGGATTCTGGATACTTTTCAGATAAATGATTTGCAAATATCTTCTCCCTTTCTCTGTGTTGACTTTTCACTTTCTTGATGGTGTCCTTCAACATAAAAAATTTTTAATTTTGATGCAGCCCACACATTGCTTTTTATAAATCTATATTTTGTTTCCCTTACACAAGTCAGGCCCAACATAGCACTAAAAAAAAAAAAAATTCTGCATACAGTGCACTGTAAAAGAGTTTGTTTACTTTATAGTAGCCAGGGCTATATTTTCCACCTCTCTTTCCCATAAGAAAAACAGAATGGGCAGAACTATTTATTAATATCACCACCAATTGCTTACATTCTTGCAATAAATCATGAAAAACTACTCACTCTATTAGTATATTCTAGGAACTAAAATATGAAAGATGAGTTACATGCATTCACAATTAGTCTAACCATTACTGAAATACAGGCTCTGCTGACAGGGATGTATTTTCCCTGTACAGATTCTCAGCAGGCAATGAAGCTTTAATCCCTAAGCCTCCCAGATATGAGGCTGGACATGCTTGGATAATATTAAGGGTCTTTTTTAGGACTTTGACACTTTTCTCTGGAGTCCACTGTGCCTTTGGACTGTCCTAGACATTTAGAAAAGATGTTGCGTTTCCATTTTATATGCCGCTATTTGAATACGCACTGAGGACCCCATCCCTGACTACAGTTCTCTTTATGAAGAAGTACACTCTCATTTTCACAGCTCTGTGACCTTTCATTTGTTATTTATGAGCTTTTGCAAATCTAATACCACTCTGACAGATTTAATTTGTGCTCTAAATTACCTTTGCATGAGTTACTCAACTGCCGGTTTTATTCCGAAGGATTACTTGCTACATTCTGAAACAGAAAAAAAAAAAAAAATTAGTTTGAGATCTATTTGACTTCTTCCACTTGGGAGAAAGTTGAAAAGAGTTGTATTCTAATTTTTTATTCCATGGTAACACTTGGCATAGAGGAGGATTTCTAATACTGGTCAGGGAGGCAAAGTGATCGACCCATAACCCGGGTCAAGTTTTACAAATCCACACCCCAATTGCTATTTCATATAGAGTCCATAAAATAAGATACTCCCAACTCCTTAAACTGTCACTAAGACAATTAAGCACTTCTGGAAGCCACATTGACTGAGGTTACCAGTTACCAAATGACCACACCTCAGTACTAAATCAATATACAATGATGAAGTAGAGAATTAACACAAATCTAAGCATTTTCCAATGCTATTCATGTTGAAGTTTGAAGTGCCTAATATGGGAACAAAATGAAATTCTGAAGCCTGAAATCACGAGAAATCTTGACTTAATTTTAAATACGTATAATCTAGGCTTAGTGGTACCTTAATGACTTGAGAAAGTTAATCTAGCTCCCAAAAGTACAAATTAAAGACACGTCTTCACAAAACTAAGACTACTTACATGCATCATTCCTATTATAGTAACTTCTCACAATGTGAGAATTGCTTATAACATGGTGGTGGTTTACAAACATGTCTGCAAATTCATTAACATGTCTCCATTGAGAGGTAGGGTCTATAGCCTCTCCCTAGCCTTACTGACCAGTTGAGCAGAGTATGGTGGTTTTTAAAGCTAGGTCATAGAAGGTACTTCAACTTACACCCAGTGTTTTGGAACTCAGCCATGTAAGCAATCTGAGTACTTTGAGTGAGGAAGCCCAAGTAGTCAACACAGAGCTCCCCAGACTTCATGAAGAGACAATGCTGTGCTGCTAGCCCCCGGCTCCTCCTGCCCCACTGCCTGCTCCCTTCCAGCTCCAGCCCACGGTCTGGTTACAACTGCATTGAGACTCCAAGTGAGATCTGCCTAGCCAAGCCCTTCCCAATTCTGGCCCCCCCTTAAACAATGAGAGATAAATAAAATCATAACTACTTTATGTTACTACATTTTGTGGTGATCTGTTATGTAGCAATAGACATCCGGAATATGAGGGACTGGTGCAGGAGAGCTCACTAGGAATTATAACACCACTCATGAAGATGATGCCATTTTTCACATTGGTTGCAAGGTACAGAAATCCAAATCAAACAGACTGTAACCAAAATAGGGGTAAGGGGAGAAGGGAAAGAATTTTACTGTCTCATCTGACAGTCCAGCTTGGACATGGCTGGACTTTAAATCCTCTTCAGGAACTTCTAGCCCTCAACTCTACTCCTCTCATTTGCCTTTATTCTAATTCAGGTCTTCCCACACTGAAGCATTCCCACAATGCTTCAGAAGCATTCCCAAGCTGTTTCCCAACAGTTTCGGTGGGGTGGGGAATGTGTTCCATCCTTGGACCACAACTGGCCAATGCTTGGAATGCATTGGAATGTGGCATTCGAACTGGCCAGAGCTGGGTCATTAGCATGTCTCTTGGACAAACACACAGTGTCAACTTCATGTAAATCACATGGTTTGAGAATAGGGGAGGTATTGGTTTCCCAAAGGAAAATCTAGGTATTATTGTCATGTGAAGGCGAAGAACTGAATGCTGGACCAGCAAAATCACACAGATGTCCCTACAATTAACAATACTAACTTCTAGAAACCTCATTAAACTGAAAGTGCAAAATGAAGCTAATGATACCAAAATGAGTATTTCTGCAAATGCCAGAAGGTGGGGAAGTTCCTGTTGACACGATTCCCTTCTCTAAAACTAGAATGCCATGCCGTTACAACTTTACAGATCAAAACGTAAGGCGCCTCCAATAAACATTTTTGCCCAAGTTAGTCTGAGGTGGCTTTCTGCCCCTTGCAACCAGGAGTTCTGTCCAGTTCAAGAGTCTTCTAAAAGAAGCCAGTCACCAGCATAAATTTTTCTTTGTAACATATATGCTTTTGACATTAATACTTCTTTAAGTATCTAACAAAAAGGTTAGAGCTGGTTTTTAAAAATAATAGGATCAGTTGGTTAAGCATCTGACTCTTGATCTCATGCAGGTCTTGAGATCAGGGTCATGAGTTCAAGCCCTGTGCTAGGCTCCATGGTGGGTGTGGAACCTACTTGAAAAAAAAAAGTTTTAAAAGATATCAGTAATAGAGAACTACTCAGAGATTACCTCTTTTAGACTTCTTAGACACTGATGTTGCATTTCCATAAGTTATAGGGAGTTATATGATCATATTCCAATATGAATTGAGGATCTACTTGCATAAAAATCAATGCTTTAAAAAAATGTGTATTTCTTTTTCTGGAACCCCTTGGCAAGGCTAGAGTTATAGGGAAAAGCTGCCTTTGTACCTTTCCCAATCTGATTTAAAGGTCAATTGCATCAAAAAGGCTTCAATTCCTGAAGGATTAATGATGTCTGGCCAAGTATGCCCAGCAGTATATTTCCATTTCTAAAAGATGTTATATTAACTCTCTTCTGCTTGTTGGCTGTTTGCTTGTTTGCTTCCTCAATCAATTTGAAGTTTCTAGAGAACTGATGAGAAGGCTTTCTGAAGTACAAAGACCCACAAGGGGATGGAGTTAAAGAACTCTCCAGGCTGGAATGGAACACTAGGTACATTCTGGTTCCAGCCTGCCATTTTTATTTACCTGGAAGGGAGTGGTGGCTTGGAGAAAATTTTGCTTCAGTGTCTTTTACTAAATGTTTCTATAGGATCAAGAAGGTCGTATTTTCATTTTATTTTTTCTAGGAATTATCATCCTAGAGACCTTCCAAAAGAATTGGAAGTTCAAAATGTTTGAATATATTATTATTAATTCCCATTTCCAACTTATTAACAATCACTTCACCTAATCTTGATTCTCACCCAGGCTGAGAAGAACAAATTCACATTAAATATTATTTCTTATTTTGCATGGAGTAGGGTTTTGCTCATGGTTTCAAGAATCCTAACCAAGTTTTTGTCCAAAGGCCTTTCAAGTTGTTTCCAGTTAGCCATTTATAACTCAAATTCAAGAAATCTGTAGTTGCTAGTTTTATAGGTATGGAGATCCCTTTCCAAATTTCTTCCAGGGTTGGAAAGCCAGCCTATACGCTCTCTTCTTGTGAGAAAAATGAAAAATTAAGATCAAATAGCTAACATCAAAACAGTGGCTTAGGTAAAAATTCTATGGCTATCATTTTTCAAATCACTGGGTTCCTTATTAGCTAAGTACTAAATCTTAACTGATTTTTCTCATTTAATAAAGAATATGTTTCCTGAAACAAATCTGTCCATGCACTCACCCTCCAAATTTCTGATCAACCAATACCTTGAGCTACACACAACATGTCTCCTCAGAGTGCAAAGGCCATTACAGTTTCATTTTGATGAAAGAGTACAGAGGTCTGTGAAAACTCATGGTCTAAACTATAATTTGACTATTTCCTCACCCTGGGTGGAAGGCAGAGGAATGTTTCAGATGACCTCCTGACTCAGTATCACTGGGGTGTGAATTCTTTTTGTAGTGCACCATCTTCATTTACAAGCCCCCATAAATAATGGTTATTAAAGAAGTCTATTATTGTAGCAAAACAGAATATAATAAGATTTCATGTAGTAGTATTCATCCAGGCAGAAAAAGATGTAGGAGTTATTAATAAAAGAACATTTTCCTTGATAATAGAAACTTTTTATTCTTGCATCTAAATTAACTGCCTTCTTAGAGACAAAATACTGAATAGCTTCTTGTGGATAAGGAAATGTAGATATCTAAGTAGACTCCACTCCCTGACTGCTGATACTGAAAGAGCCAACAGGAGATTGGTCTATTCCTCTCCCTTCTTCATTACTGAGTTTTCCTATCTCTGTTCCCCGGTTGTCCTCCTTGTTGTGTATCTTACTAGCTCATTCATTCATTCATCATCCTCTACAGGGCAGGTATAGATAGTGTTATCTGTTATACATGCTGTCATTAAGAGTGCCAGCTGGAAGCTCAAATTATTGAACCCTATAACTAAAATCATTGATGTAATTCTTTAAAATCCCCTTGAGGTTGCTAAGTACATGGGAGGAAAGGCTGATTTGCCTTGTATGCAAGGGAGAGATGACACATCATTGAATCATTTAGTCAAGAGTGATCGCGGGGCGATGCTGACCTCCTGCCCTTACAACTAAGGCCACACACTTGCTAGACGCCAGGTAGAAGAGGCAGATAACACAGGGCTGCACCAGCCCTACCCAGGCCCTCAAGGAGGTCACCAGATGTTGCCAAAAAAACCCAACCTGAGGGCCACAGTTCTTGCTGTCAACCAGGGCAGCTTACCTGGAAGAAGGAAGAAAAGGAGAAGTGGAGACAGGGAGGACCCATTATGTTTCATAGAGGCCCAGTAAACATCTAGGTTCCTATGACTTAGCAAATAATTACACCAGTAATAAGACAGGGATACGAGGGATTAGGGGAAACAAGAGAAGTTTAAATTCCAAAGTATCACAGCCAGAGCTGGAGGTACTATGTAGTGAAAGGTAAGCTTCAGGGTCCCCGACTGTAGGGGCCCCTCCCAAGGCTCTGTTCCTCACTTTAGGATTGTTAATTCCTTCAGGATTTCCTTAAGGAGCTCCTCCCTAAAAACCTGGATCAGCCACCCCTAGCCACAGTAATGCAAAAACAATTTTTGTTATGAGTAATAATATTCTTGCCTTTTCTCCAAAAGGCATTAGGTTAATAAACAGAAATGCATGCTGTTATTCTACTCTCATGGAAAGGGAGGAAAAAAAAGTAGATAAGAAGCACATTAACACAAAGGCCAACATCCAAACTGGGGAAGCGGAATTATAGCTGGAGAAAACAATCCACCAACCAAATAACTCCATTCCTTAGGACCCCCTCCAGCACCACCTGTGAGCAAATCTCCCAGGACCCCTGAATGGAGAAGGAATGTAGGGCGCCCCTAAGGCAAAGGAGAAATTAAGGCTGAGAGAAAACCCCAACCTTCAGATAACATGTGGTTTTTGTTTGCTTGTTTTTTTTTTAATTATTTTAAGAAGAGCCAAAGAAGCCACTTTATCTTATCACTGGACTGGAGAGGAGACCACTATAAAGGGAGCAACAAGATCACACCCAGCAGTCCCGGCAGTGCTGTTCAGGCCCCAGCTCATCGAGGAGAAAGGGCATTAAGTACCAGCTCCAGGGCCAGGCAATCCCAGACCCTTTTACTTACCTCCTAGGATTACTATGAGAGCAAACAGATACTGCCTGGAAAGACTGAGGAGCGCAGGTTCTGGAGCCAGCCCAGGCTCTCATTCTGACTCTGTCATTAGAGTTGCATAACCTTGGGCCCATTTCTTAATCCCAGTGCCTCAGTTTCCTCATCTGCAAAATAGGGGCAATCATACCACCTATGCCATAGGGCCCTTAGGAGGACTAAAGGAGCTAATACACACAAGGCACTTTGAACCATACCTAGCACATGCCTGCTAACTGAGATAACTCTCAAAACAAGCCCCGAGGGTCCTAACAAGGCAACGAGTTAGTTGCGGGCAAGATGCTGGCTCAGAACCTTCTGCTCCCCAGTCCAGGAAGGAATCTTCTATGGAATCCTGTGTTCTACTGGGAGAAATCAAAATCCCAGGTTGCTTGCCAGATTTTCTAGCTGATCCCAACTAAGAGCAGCAGCCTCAGGTGGGGATAATAATACAGGACAAGTGAATTAAGTGAGCCAGATCCGGAAGGCCCAAGACAGGGATTTCTCAAATTTGAAAAACGCATTCTCCTTTAAAGAGAAAAAAGTCTCAAGGACAGCATCTCATTTATCCCTACTCTCAAATAATTAATCCTAATTATAATAATTATAATGCTTCTTATATACACCCAGAAAACTAGACTAAGCTCCCTTGCTTAAAACCCACATAATAGCTTTAAAGCTAAACAAAATTACCAAATATAAATCAAATTACATTCAAATTAAATATACTAATAAATAAAATGAAAAACAACAGTAATGACTAGCACTTATTGAGCACTTACTATAGGGCTGAACAGTATGATCATTTTTTTACCATTTTTGACCTACAGAAATGGCAGTCTTGTATGGTTCAATCCACCAGGTGCAAAGCACACTCTTAAGTCCTTTCTTGAACACCCCCTCACCCCGCACAGTACTGTGAAGTAGGCACTATGATTACCCCATTTTACAGATGAGAAAACTGGGGCACCAACCAATGAAAACACACATTTTTAATCTTCTACATAACTGGCGGGTGCTCAGGAGTGAGCAGACACCACTTGGGGAAGCCTAGACCTACAAGGCATATAGCACCTGGGGATGGGGTGATGGAGGAAGAGCCAGCCCCAGAAAAGGTTTGGAGCAGCCAGAGAGCACTGGAAGGACACCAAGATGGGGATGCTGAAGTGCAGGTGCCACCCACAGAAGACCACCTTGACTGGGTGCCCTTTGGTGTGTGTTCTGGGTGTGGCAGAAGAAGGGCCTTGCTGGGTGGGACTCCAAGGAAAAGAGGTCCTGGCCCCCCTAGGGAGCAAGAGTCCAGGTGCAAACCTGGAGAGAGGAGAAGCAGGGGAAAGATAGGTGGAGAGAGGGTAAGGAAGAGAGAAGGAGGGAGTCAAAGAAGGGCCAAGATTGCCAAATTTGCCGTACATTAGTATCAGTTGGGATCCTAAGATCCGACTGACGATGGCTCTCACGCATTACAGGGGCAATGGTATGGGGTGTGACCTCAGTAGTGAGGCTCAAAAAATCACTCCTGGTGATTCTCATTTGCAGCAGTATTTGGAAAGCTTTATCCTACCTTTGCAAGTGCTAGTGGAAGGAAACAGCTCTGAGGTGAATTCCATTCTTCTAAGGCATAGGCAAACTGGGCTGAAAGTTCCCCAGAGAATTCAATTAAGGAACTAGTAAGCAGCCCAAAATAATCAATGTTATGTATTCCGCTAGGTCTCCTCTCTATCTTTCCTGGGCTCCGTAGAGTACCCGGGAAAGGAAATGAGTGGACTGTGATCTATAAAACGACCACAACTTCCAAGCTGGCTTCTCCAATACTCTGGCTCCAAACCTGATAGGCTTCTCTTGGCCACTTTGGTAATGACTTCCCAAAAATGGTTTTCATCCTTTGATGAAGTGATTGTCCCATGTTGCCCTTGAAAGAAAGACTCAAGGGTAAAGTGCACTCTACCTTTCCGACCTGCACACTTAATTTTACAACAACAAAAGAGAAAATGTCTTGAGGCCTCTCCGGGGACAAATAAATGCTTACAACTATTACTCTTCAGGTAGCCAGAAAGAAGGATACATTTTTGAGAAGGGAAACAGACCAACATTTTCAGAGGCAGCGTGGAGTGTTGGGAGGGGAATGGCTTTTGCAGACTATAGACTTGAGCTTGAACTCTCGCTCTGCTACAAAGACCCATGTGAACTAGAACACTACACTCCCCGTGGCTCGGTCTCTTTGTCTGCTCTGACACACAGGGATGCCTTCAATTCATCGGAACCCTCACACCGCCATTTCTACTCTAAGTGACTACAATTGTGAAGCCGAGCCTTGATCAAGAAGGCACCCTCTCCATCCCTTTAAAGCTGGCAAATTTTCCATCTTAACTGACTTTCTAGTCACTCATTCTGATGTTATTCATAGAAGGAAAGCTGGGCTGAGAACAAAGCAAAAAGAAAAGAATCGTTGGGATTAAACAGAAAAGGTAGTAACATTCATCCTGATTTCACTTTGTAAAGTTACAGTAACATAGTTCCAATATCAAAACCATATAATTTATGCAGTTGCATTGGCTCCTGCCAGGTGTTTTTCATAGAAGTTACAAAACAAAAATGAAAATGAAAACATGCATATATAATAGAAAATAATCCTACAAGAGACAAAGGAACTGAACCAAAGATCTTAAAAGGACTGGGATTTGATACAGGAGGACTGGTTGCTCCATTTCCTGTTTTCATGTTTGTAAGGATCTGGAGTTTCTGGCCAGCCTGTGTGTGCACAGGAGTCCTGTCAATAGTGATGAAAATGCTGCAATGATTCTATGTACACAGCAAACATAAGGGTCTAAACCCACACTGTCAGTTAGTTCTTTCTGCAATGACAGGATGTTCTACATTGGCACTGTCCAATCTGGGGGCCACTAGCCACATGTGGCTATTAAGCGAAGGACATAGGTGACTGAGGAACTGAATTCAGTTTTACTTAACTGTAATTTAAACTAAATAGACACATGAACATTGGCTACAGTTCTGGATAGTGGAGTTCTACGTTAATGATAAGTGAACGGAAAACAGTCCAACTTATGACCCCAGGACCAATTAGGGCTAGGGAGACGTAGCATGATTATTACCCAGCTAAATACCAACACATCAGTGTTAATTAAATCAAGCCAGAAAATATCATGCAACTGCTTCTGTGGAAGGTACTCAGCCTGCTCATCATTGCTGGGGGGAAAGGAGATAAAAAGGAAACTAACTACACTGAGGTATCATTTTTAGAAGTTCCACAAACAATCACTCTGCCCCTACCTTTATTTTGTTTTTAGTTGATGCCTGAAAATGTTAGCTTATTATATGTGACAAGAATCATCCTACATGCTTTTTTAAAAAGATTTATTTATTTGAGAGAGAGAGAGAGCATGAGCCATGGAGAGGGGCAGAGGGAGAAGCACACTACTTTCTGAGCGATGAACCTGATGTAGAGCTGGAGCCCAGGACCCTGGGATCATGACCTGAGCCAAAGGCAGACGCTTAACTGACGGAGCCACCCAGGAGCCCATCCTATACACTTCATATTTGATCCTGTCAATTATTTTATGAGGTCAGTATTGCTTTTTGTTGTTCTCTTATCAGCACTATGTACTTCACAAAACAAAACAACGCAGAGGCCAAAGTCCAAATTCTTCTAATCTTGCTTGCCACATTCTCACTAAACACGCATTCAACATTAGATTGCAGCAGGATATATACATTTTGCTTAGTTAACACTGCTTTAAAGCTTTGGGTTACGAATATCATGAAGCAGACAAGAAGAAGTCTCTAATCTCCATTCCCTCGCTATTTCTTTGCACAGAAGTGTTTTGCCCATCTTTATTATTTTTTTATTATTATTATTTTTAATCCCAGTTTGGGAGAGAAGGGATAAGTCAACTGCTCCAAGATCCCCTGGGTAGAAAGCACAGGAGTGGACATTTGAATTCAGTCACCTGGCTTCATACATCATGTTTCAAAGAGGCATCTGTAATTTAGAAGCTAGAGCGACTAGAAGAAATGCCTTTGAAAGGAAGCAGCCTTGCTCAATGTATCCCAGACATCCTAAGACTGTGACACTTTAGGGGAAGTGGTCATTTCAACTTTGAGAAGTATACAGGAAGTGTGGGAACACGGACGCTGAAGGAAGAAGGTGAAGAGACAGATGCAAACAGGGAAACCAGGGGCTTTGCAAGACTCACTTTGCCAACCACTCTCCCTCAGACCTTCTCTGGATGTACTGATTTCTTTTCAAGTCATTAAAGCTAATGGCAAGACTGCAGACAGGGGTGTAAAACATAGTGCAAGTCTTGAAAGAATTAGAGGAAAAAACTGCTTCTATTATACGTTGAGAGTCTCTAACTCAGTTTGCTTGAACTATAAAATCTTAACCTTGTAAATCAAATGTAGGTAATTGTAATGGGCTATCCCCCACTTTTAATCCCCATTATTACTCATTCCATAGGGTTCCAGATTTCTGTATTCTAAATAATGCCGTATAGTAGCATCCTTGCTACTATAGTACATGGTCTATTCCCCATTATTTTCTTAGAATAAACTCAGACGTGGGGAAAAAAGAAAATGAAAAGATCCTGTCTTCCACTGGGTAGCCCAGGAAGAATGTTGGGGTTTTCCTTTCCCTAGAATTGTGTCATAAAGTTATGATGTAAGTATTTCCTGGGATCCTTTGTTTTTCTCAAGAGGGAAAGAAAAGAATCTCTCTTGGTCCTTCCCTCCTGCAGGACTGATTAAGCCAAAAATATCAAGTCCAGATAAAATGAGGAAACATTTGAGTTTCCCATGAAAATACAACCCATCTCTTTTTACCATGTGAGACTTGTGAACAAGATCCTTAATTTACACTGCAAATTCAACATCTCCCACTAATAATGCATGCTCTAAATATGGCCAAAGAAAGCGTCATAAACTCCAAATTAATTACTGGTTTATTTGGGAGAATTCATTTATTTAATATATACTTACTGTGTCTAATATTTATTGGGTATTCTACATTCTGGGATTATAGAGTAAACAAAACAGATGAAAACAATATTTGATATTCTGGCCCAATATATTTCTGATTTATTCCATCTCAGTATTTTTGGAAGAAGAAACTGATTCAAGAAAAATTAATATTGAGGTTCAATTTAAGATCCAGCTCATTAAAGGTAGCTCATTAACATTGTCAGCTCAGCACAGTTCAAGTTTCTTTTAGTAATATAGTGCTTGGGGACTCTCTACTCCAAAAGGAAACAACAAAAATATAACACATGAACTTTCTTTGTTTTTGTTACTCACCAGGTCCTGAAATCCCAGAATTGTTCTGGACATTTTTCTCTTTCTGATATGTAACATCTTTCCAGGCTTTTTGAGCCTACTTACAAAATACTTTTCAAATCAGTCCCATCTTCTTCATCATGCCTGTGGCCAAAACTTCAGTTCAGGTCCTTAATTTTTGGTTGGACTGTTGCCATAGCTTCTAAGCTGGTCTGCCTGTCTCCAGTCTCTTTTCATTCCAATATTTCTGTCTTACAGTTTTCCAAAACAGAGATCTGAGCATACAGTTCTAGAGTTAGAAACCTTGAATGGTTCTCACTGCTTGCAGGATATAGTTGAATTTTTTTTATCAGTACATACGAGGAGATACAGTATTCTAGTGGGAAAATGAGAAAATAGGCCCCAGGATTTTGCCTTAAGGCCATCTGTACCAGAGAAGTGCACCCCTTCTGAAAAACAGCCCCTGGCATATTGCTGAGACCTGCTAGAGGCAGAATGCTTGCGTCTGCTAGCAAGTGATCATGCATTCAGAACTGCCTGTTATAAACTGGGTTCTATTAGATCTAATCATTCATAAAGGCATTCGAATCTACCAGAACCTCAGCCAGCATCATCACCTGAGGGCTTAAGAAACGCCTGATGCACACACATGGAATCCTGCACAACCCAGCATCTAACCAGAACCCACTTCCCAGAAAAGGGGTGTGGCACGGAGCCCAAGACTATGGAGCTGGTCCCACCAAATGCTGAAGGTGGAGCTGAAGCACCAGCTCAGAGGCAATACTTTGAAAGCATGGGGTGCCAGCCTCAGGAGGCAGCATATACATATACAGGGTCCTCCATATGATGCTGTGTTCTGATTAGGAAGAATACATGAGTCCAAAGACCAAGGGGTAAAAGCACAAGCGAGCAGTCTCTCTGACTGTTGCCCCCTGCAACTCTGAGCTTTGTGATCTTGGAAGTCCTCATTTACAAAAGGGCACAATTTTATCAAAGGACATGGCAAGGTCCCACTAAACCACAAGTTTCAGCTCACACCTGGGCACCTGGGACTCTGTGTCCAGAGACCAACAGAATGCCATACTGGCAGGGATAACTGGTCCCACATAGGAGGAGGAGGCAAGGCTACTTTTACACTATGAAGGCAGAGAGGAATGTAGGAAACCTACGTGATTCCTAGAGGTGTTTCCTGGTACTCCCTTACCCCAGTGTGGCTGTGAAAATACACATGCAGCAGTCCCAGTCTGAAAAGGGGATGATTATCAAGGTTCCAAACCCCCACGAATGAAGATTTGGGTTACACCATTAGGAAAACCATCAAGACCTACCAAAGAGATAATCAAGGATGTGAGAAACTCAGAATGGATATTGTAGGAGGGAGAGGGTAAGCACCCATTGCAATCCCCAAATCAATTGCAGTGAGAATGGGGTATCATTTGTCCAACCAACCTTCATCTTCTGTTTCCTCTCAGGAAGAGCAGCATACAGGAACCAGAGGGTGCTCCTCCTTGAACTTACATGGAGAAGGAGGTCTGTGGGGCATGAAAGGCAGACTGTAGCAGCGTGAGAATAAACCTCATAATCTCTGACTGTAGGGAGCACAATTAACCTACAGCCCTAGCTGCACTCCCAAATCTATCACCACGTTCATACTGAGGGCACACTTCCAGAAGGTTCCTCCTAGCCAATGAGCATAGCAGGGATCCTAAAGCTGGCTCATATTCTGGGAATACAGGAGACTCCTCCATTAAGTGACTTTGGCTGGAGGGTGCCCCATCTTCCTTGCTAAACTTTCTGGGAATTGACTATAGGCTAAGGCCCTCCTTCTTTCCCTCTCTCCCTCCTTCCCAAGGCTTGGGCCTTTCAACTGCTTCTGCCAACTCTCCCAGCCTCCCCAGTCCCTCCCTCTTTCCCTCACAGGTGTGTAATAAATCTCTTACACATCTAATCCCATCTCTGCATCTGCTTCACTGTCTTCATGATCTGCCTCTACCATCTCTCTAGGCTCACCTCGTCCTGCTCCCAGCAACCCCCAGCCCGCTGTGGACTCCACAGACACCACTAATGAACATGCTGCTTTCTTCATCCAAACCTGGGAAAATCTATTCGACTCTCTTTGTCTAGATTGCCTTTCCCTGTTTTCTTTCTCTCAGGGGACTAAGGTTTGGCAGCCAGTATAAGGAATACTCCTTGGCCTGGCCCTGTTTTCACTACTTCTGTTTTTGCATGACCAGTTCAAGGGGATCTGCCTGACTACAGAATATAGCTTCCTTCCTATCCTATACCAAGTTGGAGGGCCTCATATATTTATCCCATATGGCATGCGTCCCACAAAGTGTCTCTCCTGCTGGACAGTGATCGAATCCAGAGTGCGTCCATCGGTAAGGAACAGTCACTACTCAGCTCCAGCCGAATGCTGACATGAGGCCTAGTAAGGCAAGATGTGTTGCATTTCTGAAAAACCTTTGAAATTCAGATTTTCATTGTGAGTGCTGTATTTTAAAAGTTATAAATGATTCAAAATTTAAACAAAACCCAACAGGAGGTCACACACAGACTATCCACTGACTACTATGGTTATTCCTGCCAGCTTCTGCCCACCACTCTTAAACACAAGAACAACTGCGACCATCACCCTTACGGATGGTCCCCGTAGGTCTGACTGCTGGAGGCTCAGTGCACAGTGATGTCTCCAAGAGCTGCAGTACTCTCTTAAGGAACTTCACCAGAACATTTTAGATTTTGTCCTCTTAATTCCTGAAGTATTTCATAACCCCATGCTACTGCAGACTGTATTAGCCTCACAAGAGAGGCAACTAATTAATTGTCTTGCTCTATCAATATTTGAGGACTTAACATGGGCAAACCCTGTGCTATGCCTGGAGGCTCAGACCTGAATAATCAAGCCCTTCTCATTGAGAAAAATCACAATTAAGTAGAAGAGACAGAGATGTAGAGGATACAATGTTCTGTTGTTTGAGATTTTATTAATATATGTATTCTCTACTAAAGGCAAATATCTAAAAAAAAAAGGCAAATATCTTGATCTTTCAAAGAATATTAGTATCTTTCAAATAAAAAATAAAATAGAAAATATATAAAAATATATATACTTAAATATATATTTAATATAATAATAAATAAATATATATTTAAAACATATATTTTCAAATAAATTATATATATTTAAAATTAAAAATAGGGGCACCTGGGTGGCTCAAATTATATATATTTAAAATTAAAAATAGGGGCACCTGGGTGGCTCAGTGGGTTAAAGCCTCTGCCTTCGGCTCAGGTCATGATCCCAGGTTCCTGGGATCAAGCCCCACATCCGGTTCTCTGCTCCGCAGGGAGCCTGCTTCCCTTCCTCTCTCTCTGCCTGCCTCTCTGCCTACTTGTGATCTCTGTCTGTCAAATAAATTTTTTAAAAAATTAAATTACATATATAATTAAACAAATTATATATTTTAAATATGTTTTTAAAATATATATATAAATAAACTATATATAGATATATATATACACACACACACATATACACATATATATGTATATATATGTATACATGTATATAAGGTGTTTCAAGAAACACCTTAAACCATAACTTGGCTATTTGAAAGATTTTAATGGGCGAGAAATCTTTTCATTTTAAAGTTTTATAAGCTAAATGAGGATTTAGAAAATATTAATAAATATCTGGTAGAAAATGCTTTAATAAAATCACTTCAAAACTGTTTCTCACTTATGTTCTGAAATTTACTTTTCTGAATAGCGGCATAAAATATAAATTAATTTGGGGAAGAAGACAAAAAGTATAATACAATTTTCTTAACTGAATATCTACACTACCAAGTTTCCATTGCTTATTAAGTCCTATTTCTAATGATGTAAATTTGTAAAGAAACATGAATACAACAGCTAGTTCCAGGGAGACTTGGCCATGGATTCTGAGATTGCTGAAGACCTAACTACACATTGTAAAGATAAAACTAGCTACCCTTGGCCCTGTCCCTAACTTAAGCACACCTGCACTCAGCTAGTCCAAATTGTGTTCTCATCATGTGGTAGGTGTGGTGTATGGATGGAGCCCCAAATTAGAGTGAACCTGGAGATTGTTCCAAATACTTCTTTCCATCTTTCCCTCAAGGCCCCAATCACACTGCAAATCAATTGCCTTGTACCATTCCAGTGCCACAAAGCAGATCTCTGAACTTCACTTTCTTAATAACCCTGGCCAGCACTTTGAAACTCACAAATTGAAGCTGCTCTGTGTCTCTGAGTACCGGGAGAATTTTAACAACTGGATTAAAAGGCCAATCAAATGGTAAACTCCCAGGGGAAACGTTCATGCCAGAGAATAGATTAACTGTTAGCTGATTTCAAGAACAAATGGAAGGTGCAAATCTCGGAGAAACGAGTGGGAAAGGAGAATAAAATAAGTGGGCTAGAACAACTGAAAGAATTCAGGCCACAGAAACCATGGTTTGGTAAGTCTGTAACACAGTAGGAAGATGAAATCCTTTTTTCTTCCTGATTCTTTTTTTTTTTTTTAAGTCAGGTTTCATTTTTCTTTATACGTGATAAAATTTGGGCAGGTTTATTTTCTTCATCTATTTTCCTGTATAATGTGATAAATGAGGGGTTAGGAAATGTACCAGGAACTTACAAATTTGACCTCTTCCTTCCCTTAGTCCAGGCTCACCTGAGCAAGGAAAGGGGGCAGGCAAGGATGCTGGGTTCAGAATTACTGGGCACCAGGGGATATCTGGAGGTCCTTGCTGGACAATCTCCTAAATATTCTCAGTTTGCCTTGTGTGAAGAGAAAACCAACTGTTTGATGATGCTTAACGATATGTTAAACTTTTATAAAGTTAGAGAGAAAGGAAAATGTAAGCCACAGGAGAGATCTTTGGAGATGAGTGTGACATTGTCAAAAACAATGAAATGCAAGGGAAATTAAGAATACCAGAAACCTAGCAAAATATTGTTACTATGTTTCATCTTAAAATTTAGTTCTGGGCTTTCTGGATCAAAGGGGAGCATGAGTTCATGCTTATGAAAGAAGTAAATTTCACTGGCATGTAATTCACAAATAGAAATTCTCCTGGAAGTATTTATTATCTACCTTTCATTTTCATTCCCACCACATGAGACAGTTTGGATCCTAATATGAAATGAATTTTTATCCACAATTTTTTAGATTAAAAATGGAAAAAGTTGACAATATTTTGGCTCCTAATTATCACAGTGCTCACAATGCAGTCTTGATTATTTATTCCCTGTTAACTTGATAAAAAGAAAAGAGACACTGCTGGTTTAAGAGATCTCTCCTGGACACTGTAGTGTGTTTATAGCATTTACAGACCACAATCCCAATGTGACCAATCATCAACATTATCTGAAAAAGTAGACTATTGTAGAAACAACTCAGGAAGCCTAAGGTAAAATCAGAAAATCTGTATTAAAACAACAACAACAACAAATACAAATTCCGTGGTGATTTAAAGATTTCCAGGTATAGAAATCTTGGGATTAGATCAAGAAAAACATGCATAGGGTCCCTGGGTGGCTTAATTGTTCAATGTCTGCCTTCGGCTCAGGTCATGATCCCAGGGTCCTGGGATGGAGCTCCACATTGGGGCTCCCTGCTCAGCAAGAAGCCTGCTACTCCCTCTCCCACTCCCCCTGCCTGTGTTTCCTCTCTTATTCTGTCTCTCTATCAAATAAATAAATAAAATCTTAAAAAAAAAGAAAAATATGGATAAACATCATCCCTAAATAGCAGTGCCCAAAAATTGAAATAAAAATGGACTAATACATCTTTTTAAAATGTTTAACCTTACCAGACTTAAAGAAAAGTGAATCAAAACAATGATTCAAAACAATATAATTCATTCACCTATAAAACTGGCAAAAATACTTTCATTTAATAATACCCTATATTAATGGGTGTGTGGGAAAAGGACAGTCTCATTTGAGAAGTAAATTAGTTTATCTTTTTTTGGAAGGTAATTAAAAAGTATCTATCAATTTTTTTGTCCTCTTTAATCCAAAAATTCCATTTCCAATAATTTACCCAGCAGATATATTTCAAGGGTGCCAAGATAATATAGGGGAGAATGTTCATAATAACCTAAATATCTAATAATAACAGGGAGGTTTATAAGTTAAAGTAATACCATACAAAGGAATATTGTGTAACTTTTAAAAATAGAAGATCTACATGATATATTATGAAGAAAAAAAAGACAATGCACACAAGAATGTACACGGTGATCCTTTTTGTGTTTTCAGAAAAGGAAATGAATAAATACACACACACACACACACGAGCTCTACATGTAGTCTTTGTTTTCTGAAAAGATACCTAAAAAATTATTGATAATTATCTTTGGGGAGAGGGCCTCCACCGGAGAAGTGAGGGAAGTTTTTACTTCCATTTTATATGTTTCTATACTGTTTGTATTTTCTCACCACGTACAGAGAATCAAGGGCATGCATGATGTTTTCTGCAAGATCAGTTTAATTCCATGCTGGCTTCCCTCACTCTCTAGCACCTATCTTAGTCAAATACTTCTGTCAATCACTATGTGAGTGAGTCAATTTATTTCAGATTATATCCCACCCACGCTGCCAACCCACTTACTAGAAAAATGGATTTGAGAAGGCCTATAATAAAAGACTCATAGTAAGGCTATTAAATAAAAGAAGCAAATAAAATTCATGGGAAGGAAGAGGAAATAAAAAGCCCAAGCAAATGTATTGACTATGATTGAGCAGTCAGCATGGCTCCAAATTTCCTAAAGAAAAAGGCCAAAGTAGAAACACGATGGTTGATGTCATTCTTATTGCCTGGAAAAAGATTTCATGCCTGTTTGTCAAAGATTTTTTTTTTTACTTAGTGCTGAATTTTAAGAGCCACGATCCAAGGCACTTTGAAAACATCTGGATTTTATGGCCTTAGTTTCTCAGATTTGACCATGCATCAAAATCACCCAGAGGACTTGTGAAAACACAGATTTCTGGGTTTCACTCACAGGGTTTCTGATTGAGTAAGTATGGGTGGGGCCTGGGACTTTTCATTTCTAACAGGTTTCCTAGGTGATGCTGACGCTGCTAACTCCAAGACTGTACTTTGGGACACAGAGATCTTTGACCAACGCTTCATTCATTAGCCCTTAATGGTTAATGACTTCATCAGTAGTTCTACCGAGGATCTGGAGATGCTCTTCACATAAGCATTCCAGTGGAAGTTTGAAATGTCACCCAGTTTCTTATGATCTAATCAGAAAACAAAGATGGAACTCAAGACAGCTGTAGACATAAATGTATTTCACATGACTTGGGCCTTCTAAATACAACTTCATTCCACATCACCTGCCCCTGATAGGGTTTAGACAGGAATTCATAATGCAAGTTCATGACTGGCATTAGCAATAGTCTCATTTTATCCACACAGGAGACTGGTCTCCTGCCAACATCCAAAATATATTATCATTCAATTCCAAAATCAAGAATCAATGACCTTTAGACAATCTGCACTCTTTTTTTTTTTTCCTATTGACACAGGGAATAGAGGATTAACTGTACCAGGAATTAACATAGGACCTTTCTCCTGGAGAGGTAAGAGTTCAAAATACTTTTCGGATAAACAACCTTATTTATCTTCCACTATCCTTGGGTGGGGGGGCAGTGCAGGTAGCAGTGGTGTGTAAGCTGTGCGTTCATTATAGCACTGGATTTCTATGTCTGAGGCCACTGTCTCTGATCCCTACTTGGTTCATGGATCCCAAAGCACTCAGTGCCTTAGGAAATAATTGGTGTACTTACCAGCTGCACTCAGTTAAAGATCACACACACACACACACACACACACACACGCACAGACATTTGCATATACACTGATACCAACAACCAATATGTTTGACAAGATTAAAAACATCTAAAAATATATCCAACAGATTCTCCTATAAATGTATACATTATACCTCAACCAGGGAAAAATTTTTTTTAAAAAGAAGACTTTTTAAAAAACTAAAAATTCTCTGAGATCCCCAAATTTCAGTAAGCTTGTTTTCAACAGTTCAGGTGTTTTCAATACTGTGCACCAAGTACTGTTTCCAGGAATTGGGATTAAAAGTTGTATACAAACCCTACTCTGACAATACTTACAAGATCTGTCATAAAACAGATCATTCCAGATGACAGGGATAGTTTAGGTGTAATATTAACTGTATAACTAAACAGTGCACAGAGAATGAATGGTCACTTTACCCCTCCTGGGGGGTCCCAGGGGGCTTCCTGGGGGAGAAGATACAGACAGAGACCTGACAGGAGAGCAGGAGACAGGTGGAATGAAGACAGAGGGGTATGGCCAACGACCCTGGGCTAGGCTGAAGGTTACATACCCAAAATCCAATCACTCCTTCTTTGTTACAAACAGAAATCCAATTTTGTTCAGGGTGGCATCTGGCCTGACTGGAAATACACTTCCCAGAATTTCCTACAGCCACGGTGATCATGTGACACAGTCTGGGCTAATGAGATGCAAATGACAGCCACAGTAGGGCTTGGAGGAAAGCTGATACCTCACCTGTGGTCTTCTAGCTGCCTGTAATACAGATGAGAAGCCCAGAGGTGTGAGTGTCATTTGGGGAATGAGTAGGAAGATGGAACAAAACTGGTCTCTCAGAGCTGTCACATCTGCCCTGGATTGCCAGCTTCCAGTCTTCTTCTTAATGAGAAAAGGCAGTGCCTCTTAGGTGTAGCCTCTGGAGTGTGGATGCATCCAGATGGATGCAAACAGAACCCAATTTTATAAACATAGGCAGGACTCTTGACGCATTACTATTTGTTTTGCTTGCAAATCTTAGAGCAAACGCTAACATTCAAAAGCAACCTTCCTGAATCCTTCACTTTTACCAAAACATGAAATTAAGGATGTCCTGGCACTTTAAAAAAGTGCTGTTATAATGAAGCAGCAAACACTATTAACAATTTTGTTAGCAGGGGTGCCTGGGTGGCTCAGTGGGTCAAAGCCTCTGCCTTCAGCTCGGATCATGATCCCAGGGTCCTGGGATGGAGCCCTGCATCGGGCTCCCTGCTCAGCTCCCTGCTCAGCTCTCTCTCTCTCTGCCTGCCTCTCTGCCTACTTGTGATCTTTGTCAAATAAATAAATAAAATCTTAAAAAAAAGAAAAGAAAAGCAAAGCAAAAAAACCTATCCTTCTAAAAACAAAAACAAAAACAATTGTGTTAGCAGAAAGTTTAAATATAATATTAAATCCAGAGCTAATAAAACAGGATTTCAATGGCCAATAACATGTGCAGTTTCCTTTGAAAAAAATCACATGAAGACATAATCCCAGGGCTTAAATACAATTTGTTTAGACAAGACTTTTTCCTTTTATCCTCCAGAAAAAGAACTATGAAATTTTTCTCCCTCCCTCCCTGTCCTCCTTCTCTCTCTCTCTCTTTCACACATACACACACACACACTGCCTTTTGTTGGTTTCTTACACACAATCACAATCACATAATTCATAGTCTCAAGCATAGACCATAGACGTTGCTTTCCTTTTGCTACAGAAACAGCAGCTGAGATCTATCATCAGCAGAAAACCATGCAACATTTTAAAGGCTGTTTCTTTGTTACGGGTGGGAGGGGAGGAATATATTAAGAGCCAGATACCCTTTGAGGGTGGAGTAAGCAGAGTAACCACAGCCCCCCACCAACTGCCTACCCACCTCCCCCCTCCACCCCCCCCCACCCCCCCGGGCACAGATCACTCCACGTTCCTTTGGGTCTAAATGCATGGGGTGGTTGTCCTGGGACTTCCCTATCAGCACCTCCAGGCCCTCTTCAGCTGAAGAGGATAGGGACTGGCCTGAAGGTGTGGGGTGCTGATGCTCCAGTCCTGGCTTTTTCCTGAAGTCGCTGTTCCCCATGGACAATCTCACGGGCAGTAAACCTAGGGGGTTTTGTGGACCAGTAAAATTTAACTTGAGAATAAAAAACTACATTGCAACAATGCTTTGCCAATGTTGCATTTTTTTTTATAAGACCATAACAAATAAAGCAACAACAAAAGTCAAAACAGACATAATGTTCCCAACCACACTTTATTGGGAAGATGGATCCTTTTTTGGTGAAGGATTCCATTCTGCCCATTTTGTAAGTGGCAGGCTATCTGCCCAGTCTCTTAGTATCTTCCTAATGATTTTTTACCTTTTATTTACATATTTTGCTCTGTATTTTGAAATGTTTTTTCCCCTTGATTGTCCAGACCAGTTTATCCCAACAGTCCCAATTCCAAAAGTTCTTGAATTTTTTTGGGAAATAGATCCCTTCATCACTCTAGTGAAAACCAACAGACCTATTCCCATAGCAGTATTTTTATTTTTTTTTAAGATTTTATTTATTTATTTGGGGGGGGGGAGCAGAGGGAGAAGCCGACTTCCTGCTGAGCAGGGAGCCCTATGTGGGGCTTGATTCCAGGACCCTGGGATCAGGACCTGAGCCAAAGGGAGATGCTTAACCGACTGAGCCACCCAGATACCCCTCAAGGCAGTATTTTTAAATGCATAAAGTGAAATACATAGCATCACAAAGCAAACCAATTATATTTAAATATCAATATAAAATATTAAAATACACATACTTGTGATACAGCAATATATATGCTTCTTTATTATGACATTACATATCAAGCTCTAGTGGAGATGCTAAAAGTGATCATAATTTCAAGCAGTGATGAGCGTAAATGATATTTTAAGATGTGTGCAACCACTCTAATGCTATCTGAAAATATTTTAGATTTCTACCAATGACAAAGTCACAGGCACCACTAATCCTCTTGTGGTTTCATTAGAAGATAATAAAAATAAAGGTGCATTTTTTCTTCCAAATTGAATGTTATATTCTCCTATAATTTGGAAACAGAAAATTTCCAGCCTACCCCAACACCACTACTTTTTTTTTTTTTAATAGCCCACTCCATTCCACACCCAACTGTGTAACTACATTAATACAGGATGTGTCAAAGTGATTGGAGCTAAGCATCAAGGAAAAGGAAGTGATCTCACCCTGGTCTTCCAGCCATCCCCCTGACCCCTCTCCAGAGGCAAAAACTGCCAACAATTCCTTGATGTCTATAGAATCGTTCATTTACAAGACATTTTCTTTAAATCCTAGATAACTTTATTTTGCAGTGGGATTCTCCTCCATCCTTAATTTTTCTCCTCCATCCTTCTATTTGACAAATTTCACTAATCTTCTGCTTATTATTCTTTGGTGCCTGGGTCCTTTTATCTTGATTGTCTATGGCTTATTCATTGCTTTATTACCCCTCAAAGTATAGGTCCAACTATAGGACATTTTGAACAGCTACAACTTGATGAGCCTGAGGCTTGTCCAGTGGGCTGACACCACCTCTCTGTCCTCCATTGAGGTCCCCAGAAGAACCTCCCTGCACACTCCTTCTCCAGCCTCCCAGGTAGCAAGGTAGAAGAAAGCAGCCTCTCTCTCTTCCACTGGTAGCACTTCTAGGAGAGCCGTGAGACAAAGTAACACCCCTGCCCCACCCCCAACACACACAGACCCACAGCCATCCCCATCCTATAATAAAATAGAGGACAGTCTTCCAAAACAGGAAGCTCAGAACCTCATAGTAAAAGGGCAAATCTACCCCCAAGAAAAGGAAGTTGGCATATCATAGTCATACAAATCACAAGAACATGCAGAGAAAAAGGAGCAGATGGAGGAAAGGCAAACACTGAAGAAATCTTAGAGGAAAATGCCCCTACCTTGCAAAAAGAGCAGTTGGCAGGTTGGAAGAGCTTGTCCAGTCCCAAGTTAAGGATGATTACAAAAGACACATTTCAATGCAAACCCTGGTACTTGCTAGAATAAAGAAAAGCTATGGTTTTTATGTGTTTCTCTCATAATCACTCATCTTACTATATTCCCCCTTTAATTCTAGTTAGTGTTTCTTAATAGAGCCTTCTGGGTTTTCTAAAAATAATCATGAGCTCAAAGAGGAAATTTTATTTTTCCTTTTTAATATTTCCTCCTGTCATTTCTTATCTCATATTTTCTAAAACCTCCAAAAGTCTGTTAAAAAGTGGTAATAGCTGGGCACCTGGGTGGCTCAGTGGGTTAAAGCCTCTGCCTTTCGGCTCAGGTCATGATCTCAGGGTCCTGGGATCAAGTCCCACATCGGGCTCTCTGCTCAGCAGAGAGCCTGCTTCCTCCTCTCTCTCTGCCTGCCTCTCTGCCTACTTGTGATCTTTCTCTGTCAAATAAATAAATAAAATCTAAAAAAAAAAAAAGTGGTAATAGCTGTCTTATTTCTGATCTTAATGAAAAATATTGGAAGCTTCTAGACAAAAATAACAAGTTACCTATGAAGGAAAGAGAATTGGATTAACACCAGACTTCATCTGCACACTACTGAGAGGTAAGAATCACATTCCCTGAATTCTGTGACCATCGAAGATATCTTTTTACCTCCCACAGTAACAGGAAATATTGACATTAATTTAATAACCACAACAACAATACCATTGAGTTAATATTCATATAGCACTTATCCAGTCCCAGGTTCAATTCTATGCATTTCACTTACCATGATAGTTTGTCTACGTGGTGGCTCCCATTAATTCCTTGCCTCCCTCTCATTCATGCCAGTTCAGGATGGGGTCTAGTCTCCCATCTCACAGAATCTGATAGAAGTGTCACTGAACCAGCTCTGAGCTGAAACATGAACACTGGCACTTTCTGCCTCCTGGAGTTTCCATGTAGGAAAGCCAGGCTTCTCTGATGAAGGGAGCAGTTGTATGAGGAAAACAGGCATGTGGGTGAGAAAAGCCATGTTGGACACCAAGCAGAGCTGAATCTTCAGACCATTCCAGCCCCTGCTGCTATTTGATTTTGACCACACAAGAATGGCTAAGCCAAGCCCAACCTGCAGAACCACAAGAGATAATAATATGTTGTTGTTGGGGTGCCCAGGTGGCTCAGGCAGTTAAATGTCTGCCTTAGGCTCAGGTCGTGATCCTGGAGTCCCAGGATCAAGCCCAGGGTTGGGCTTCCTGCTCAGTGAGAGCCTCTTCTCCCTCTGTCCCTTCCCCTGCTCATGCTCTCTCTTTCTCTCACTTGCTCTCTCTCTCTCAGATAAATAAATAAAATCTTAAAAAAAGATAATAAGTTGTTGTTTGTACTGCTGTTTTGGGGTAGTTCATTATATAACAGTATATGACCAGAATACTAACACTAACGTGCTTAATCTTTACAATATTCCTACTGTTATTCGTACTGCCATTTTACAGATAAGGAGATAAAAGTCCCAGGTAAGTTAAACTTTCTAAAGCTTACACAGATAGAAAATTCTTGTAGAATTGCAACGTTTCAAAAATAAATAAACCCCATGCTTCATATGTAAAAAATATTGGGAAGGACTCCAATGCAACAAAAATGCAGCAGAGCAGAGACCTCCAGAGAGAGGAAAAGGGAAAGTAGAAAGAATAGCGACAAGAAGTATATCTTGCAAATATATTGTGAAATTTAAGATACTATGGATACCGTAACTGAGAGCATGTTAACTAGATGGGAAAGCCTTCTGAAAGAACAGACAGACTGCAAGGGTAACGGTCATAGTCAAGAAGGAAAGGAAACGCAGGAGTTGGGAAGGAGCAAGGCTGGAGGCAGGAAAAAGAAAAAGAAGAGGGGACACCTGGGTGGCTCAGTCCATTAGACCTACGACTCTTGATTTTGGTTTGGGTCATGATATTGGGGTTGTGAGATCAAGCCCCGCACCAAGCTTACGCTGAGCATGGAGCCTGCTAAAGAGTCTCCCTTTCCCTCTTCCTCTGCCCCTACCTGTCTCTCTCCCTCTCCTTCTCCCTCCCTCTCTCTCTCTCTCCCTTTATAAAAGAAAACAAGAAAGAAAGAAAGAAAAAGAAAAAAAGAAAGAAAGAAAGAAAGAAAGAAAGAAAGGGGGGAAAAAAAGGAAATGCATCCTGCAGTTCTTGATATGAATTTCTGCAAGACATAAATCAACAAAACTGATTCATGTAGAAAATCAAATAGACTAATTATCATAGGAGAAATTGGGAAAGTGGTTAAATTCCTAATATTAAGAAAGAGAGCAGAAACAGATGATTTTATAGTCAATTCCAGATAACTTACAAAGAATAAAAATGTTATTTAAATTATTCAAGACTATAGAAACCTAGAGAAAGCCCTTAGATCCATTTTATAAAACTAGTTTAGCCTTTAAACCAAAATTGATAAAAGCAGTACAAGAAAACCACAGAGCAATCCCACTTAGAGATATTTGCTTATTTGTTATCCTACTTATAAAAATTCTAAGTAAAATATTAGCAAGCACATCCCAAAGTAGATGAAATGAATACCACCAGTGATCAAGTAGAGTTTCCACCAGCAAATCCAACCACATCCTTCATGATAGCAACAAACGCTGGAGGAAAAGTGGCTGGTTACATCAACAGCTTCTAAAAAACAGTTGGTAAAATTTAACGGCCATTTTTAATAAAATTCTGAGTAAAATGTAAATAGAAAGAAACCTTTTGAGTATGAAAATATCTATTTATCAAAAATCAACTGCAAACATCATTCTAAACAATGCCAGGAATAAGATGGGATATCTGCTCTTACCACTATACTTCAGCAGTACACCGAGGAGAAGAAAATAGTCCATATAAACAGAGTAGATGGGGAGATAAAATTTTCCTTTTTTGCCAAAGATACGTTTATATACCCAGAAATTCCTACTCTGGTTCAAAAATAAAAACTACTAGAATCAATGAAGGAGATTGATCAGGTGGCTGGAAGTTTAGAGCTTTTCTCCATATTTGCAATGAAAATATAATAGCATTATAATAGCATCCAAAAAGCAAAGAAAGATTAGAGATAAGAACAGAAATTCAAAATTCATACAGCCATCTAATGCAATGTCAGTTAGAGTCCCCAATTTTTTAAAGTAGATATAGTATCTGTTTAGGCAAGATTAAATGTCCAAAGACTGGCAAGAAATTTTTGAGGAAGAATAATGAGGGAAGGGCCATACCAGACTTAAATCCACTAAAATCAAAACCTGGCATGGATGGGCACCTGCGTGGCCCAGTTGGTTAAGCATCTGCTTTGGGCTCAGGTCATGATCTCAGGATCCTGGGATCAAGCCCTGTGTCAGTCTCCCTGCTAAGCAAGGAGTCTTCTTCTCCCTCTGCCCCTTCCCCCTTTCTCTTGCTTTTTAATAAATAAATAAAATCTTAAAAAACAAAACAAAGCAAACAGACAAACAACAACAACAAAAAAAACATGGCATGGGACTGAATAACAGAACAGAATAGACTGGGAGCCCAGAAAGGAATCCCAGCATCATTTCTGGAGGAAAACCTCCAACCATTGATCACTGGCAATATTCATAGAGAGAAGCTTCTATTTGACAAAGTGAGTATTGTGATCCATTGTGGAGAGAACATCTCACTGATAAATGGCACATGCACAATGGGATATCATGCAAATGGAAAATAAGAATGAGGTGGAGCTGCTACCCCCCATCTTATGAAGTCACTAAAGAGAATGAGTGAGATAAGCCATCTCAACAATGAAGTCTGTGAGGTACTGCTCAGTAAGAGAAGGAAGATCCAAAGTATATTACAGCAAGCCTTCTGCGGAATGTCTTGTCTACTATTTAGAGCTGGGGATAATGTGGATTTTGATGACTAACACTGCTTTGGAGGATGCCTCTTTTTAAAAAACAAAACATAAATATATATATTTGTAAATGTCTATATAACATATGAAGAGAAATGAGGAGATACATAAATAAACTAGGTTGTTCAACATCTAGTTTCAACAGTAGAGTGGGGGAGTCGTGGATGTGAAGGGAGGGCAGAAACAAACAATATTTTTTAAAAGGTATCCACAATAAATGCAGAATGCTTATAAGGATCTAATTTATGAAGAATTATTTGCATACACACACACACACCCCACTGTGTTTGTATAGAGGAAGAGATACACAGAGAGAGAGAAAGAGAGAGAGAGAGATGAAAGGATAGGCATCCAAATGTTATTGGTGGTTATCACAAAGGCATGAATTTCAGGTGATTTTTCCTTTATATAATCAGGAAAAAGTAATTTTCATTATTAAAGAAAAAAAGTTCAAATTGTGAAATACAAATTTACAGTATAAATTTAGTTTTAAAATATAGTTTCAATGGATGTCAAGTCAGAAGGTCCTCATATTATTGCGTGTGAATTTTAAATAAGGGGGAGAATGAAAGCCCATAACACATGGGTGACATACGGAATAATGACCGCTACTGTCATTATTTCCACTTAGAGGTCACCCATTGACAACTCTGTCTTGTAGCAAAAGTATGACCCAAGTGAAGGGAAGCTCATAGAATCACTAATGGCTCTAACATCACCTTCATGCAGGCAGAAAAAGAATATCAGCTGATTTCCTCAATACAACTGCATATGGAGGAGAGATGACGTCATCGTGAATTAAGAGCTGAAGCAGAAACATTTGCTTCTGATTTTCCAAACAGAAGGTCTTAAGTGCTCTTGTCATCCTGGTAGAAACGTGACAGTGTAAGCTGATTACAGCACTTCTTATTCTAGACCTCCGAGCCACCTGATTTGCAAGAGGCTTTGGGCAATACCTCCCTGCCTCCATCATCAGGTCTGGAGGAGGCTTTCCAGGCCCCTTTAGCACCTTGGTCTTCAAACCCCACCACAAAGGAAAGCAGGTCACCCTGTTCCTGCCGTATCTTCAAGCAGTCAGTGCTTCAAAGCCCCAGGAGCTAATAGATGGTAATAGATTCCAGGAGAACTTAGAAATCCCTGCGGTTAAAATACTTTTTAAAATGTATCCAGTCTTTCTAGCTGGGGAAAGCTAATCTCATCTTCTCTCACGATACAGTGCAACCCCGATCCCTTAATCTTGCTCAGATTTGCACGTAATGCCCTCTGATATTTAAGTAATGCTGTGTCCAAAAAGACGGCTCCCTGCTGCACCCCTGGGCCTGCAGCCTGCCAGCCGCCCACAGAAGGCAACCGGGACCACACTGGGCTCTAACCTCTTCCCGGTGAGCCTTCCCTGCCCACCCTCCAACCTCATGCCGGCTAACTCAGCGAGCCTTCATTCCTGATACACTGGTTATGTAGTACCATCTAATATCCTACAAGGAGCAAGTATGAGGCTATTTATTGTGAAAATCTATGCTTCTATAGTGGAGAAGAGGAAATAATACTGTCTTCACACAGTGAAGAGCTTTGAATTCGTCCGCTCACCACAGACATTTTGACCAGATCAACTCCCGCACCTTGCTGCTGAAAATGCTAGAAACACAAGAATAGGTTTTAAATGGAAACTCTTCAAGCTAAATCAGCCCTCAAAATACTTTGGATGGCATCCATTTAAGTGTAAAACTGAAAAGCTATAGATGCATAAATGTACTCAGAACTCTGATTATAATTACCACGAAAAAGGGCTTTATAGTCATCTCTGAATCATCCAAACTTCAGAAGGAAAAAAAGACTTACACACAGCTATACCTGACTGAGGCAGACCTAGTGAAAGAACATAAGACCCTACACCTTTCATCACGCACTGGAGCCAATGTGCAAGGAGTATATTTTCTAGGGGGGTCCTACATAGAATGATAGTCTTCATTGACAGAGAACCTTCCCGGGGGTCAAATTTGGATCTGAAGGATTTCAAAAAATAGATATTCAAGACTTTTGTATAGAAGAAAGGAAGAAAGGGAGGAAGGAAGGAAGGAAGGAAGGAAGGAAGGAAGGAAGGAAGGAAGATACCACCTCTGTATGGCAGCATCCTGCCTATATAAATGGGAACGACACTCACTGCTATGCAATCACAACTTCCCTTTTCCTCAGGGGGACTAATAATCACTGCGTGAATTCCCAAGATGTTGAAAGAAAGGCTGAGGTATGCTGAGCACTCAGAGATTCTTCTTCCCCCCCACTTCAGTCCAGACGACCATCAAGAAATTGTTTTCCACAGCCACATTGACGGTGCCTTTTATGTCCACATTACACACTCACACACTGAGCCCTGACTTTGAGAGATACATTTCTGTGAGTTCAGCCACCCAGGCTGTGATATTTTGTGGTGGCAGCCCCAAGCTGACAGGACACCCTCCTCCCAGGACTTCCCTCTGCTCAGTTGCTTGACTACAGTCTGTCAAACTGCTGACTAATTCCCGTTGTTGTCCTGCTAAATGCACATTCCTTGTTCTCTACTTCCCCACAAACAAGTTAGGCTATTTATAACCGCATTTCCTTCTGTTTGACATACCTTCTCTTCTTTTAGAAAGCTTTCTACCAGCAAATCTCTTCCTCCCCCTTGCAAAGTGGTAGGCACAGGCAGAGAACACAGGGTCATATCAGGCTCATCACACACTAGGAGTGGCTTCTGAGAATCACTTCTATGAAACAGGAATCAAAACCCTACCCTTATAAGGATGAATCAAATCAATGTACCTGGAAAGTATTTTATAGACTGTGAGGGACCATATAAATATATAGAACATATCATGCTGTCTTAGCACATTTTGGGGAATGAAACTTCCAGATCATTTGCAAAAAGCCAGTAACAGCTCCAGTAACAAAATTAGTTTATAAAGCCCCATACAAACATACAAAGATCCATAATAGCCTATGCCATCCCCTAACTTAAGTTACATCAGGGCAAGAACCTTTCTTCATTATCAGGGAAAAAAATGGTTTGAAACAAGAGAAAGCTCAAAGACAGTTTCTATACCAGACACAAATTCAGTGACATTGAACAAGAGGTTCCCCCACTAAACTGTGGGATCCTCAGGGACAAGAGTCAAGTTTCACTCACTTTTAAAACTCCAGAGTCCATTCTGTTGCCTGACACATAGCAAGAAAGAAAAAAATCAATCAATCAATCATTCAGTGAACCAATGTGGTGCCACACTCAAGAGAATCTTTGAAAGTGTTTTCTCCTGCTGAGAGTGGGTTACTAACGATCACCCCAGAATTCTTCTTTGTCAGTACATAGCAGTACAGCCTAATGGAAAGCTCTGGCTTTGAAATCAGTTGCACCTACACAAGGATACTAATTCTGCCACTCACATTGGGCCAGTGTCTCAATTCTTTCATCTGTGAAATGGGAATACTGATGCTTACCATACAGGCTTCCTATGAATGTTAGAGAAAATACACCTAAGGCAGTTAAAGCACTGTCTAATATGTTGTATGTGCTCAGCAAATAAAGGTAGTTATCACTGACGAATATCTCCAAACAGGAGTCTATGTATGAATACAACTACATTCACTACATCCTGTCACACCCCCTCAACATCTATAAACCATTCTATCAATACTTCCATCCAACTACTGCCCACTGACCTAAGGGACTGTAATACTTTTTGCTGGATATCAATAAGCCATAGTATTTAGAAGACAGAATTGGCTTTCATAAGACTTCAGATCCTGAGATTTTAAAGCATAAGCTGGGACATATGCCCTGCTGTCCTGGGTCGAGCAGTAGGGACAGGGCCTGCCTGGCTGAGGGGGTGGACATTCTTGCAACAATTCCAAGTAGCAACATCCCCAAGATTCTCCAGAAAGGCAAAAGAAGGAAGTCGTCTCTGACTAGGGCAGAGGACCTCCAAGCAAGGTAAGAACAAGCCAACATGAAAATGTGCAATGAAACAGAGCCACAGGAAGCACTAGATGAGTTGAAGACAAGAAGAGAGGACAAGCCAGGAAGCCCTGAGTATCCCACAGCAGTGAGAAGCGACAGCATATAGCTTCATGGCTACAGCATGGGTGTGGGTCTCTCCTGAGGGACAAGGGTATTCTTTCCCTTTCCATGAATTGGACAAGAGGGTATTCAAAGTAGAAATGAAGTAAGAAGGTGATGCGAGAAAGAGGTCAGAAAGCTAGACTAAACAGTAGGACTACAAGGGTGCCGATTTTCAAAATTGGCCATAGCTTCTTACAAATCTCCAGTATAGAGCATTTTGAAAATTACACAAGGTCCAACATATTACTCGTAAACTACCTGGATAGAATACTCCTGACAAGGAATTCAAAGCAAAATAATCTTAATCAATTGCATTTAATCAACAAGCAGGATATAATGCTTTCAGAGTATTCACATATATACTATTCCATTTGGGAAAACGCTAGGAGGTTCAATACTCAATGGTCAAGAGCCCAGGATAGGCAGGGGGTCCATTAGCTTGATGCCAAGAGAGCGCACCATGATGCTACCCTCGAAAATACACCCACCCAGTACTGGAGGGTACCCCGCACTGCAGCCTGGGAGAGAGGGTTTCCAGCTCCCATCGTGACAGGACAGAGGCAGTCAGGAACAAGATGAGGGACTCACTGGAAACATGAAGCTGGTCCACCTCCACTCCAGGCCATCTCAGAGAAAGATCAATTTTGCATTGAACAAAAGACTTTATAGACCAAAACTAAAGACACCAAACCGAAACCCCATTGCAGTGACAGGTCAAAACCCCTAATCCTGGTGACCTCCACTGCTTTCAAATGAAACCACTGTAATGAAAATGTGCCTGGATTCAGTTTGTAAACCAAGAAGCAGACAATCACAGATGTTCCCTCGGGCCATTCATTAATGCATGGGGCCATTTTGGCTTTTCTCTTTCTAATTTTCATATTTCTCTAATTTGGTTCTTATCTTCCAAAAGTCTGACTCAATCTTTCTTTCTGAAGCCAGTTCCATGCCTAGCTGTGATTGTAACATTCTTATGTCCTAAAATTTTAACTTCAGGTATCTTGATTTCAGTAAACCCAGGAAAATATTAGCAAGTCAACTCAAAGAGACAGGGGTACCCATCACTGTCCCCCAGCCTGGATAACTGGCTCTGCCTCTCTCAGGCATACACAGGACAGTGTTTCTGCCATGACAGTGTTTCTTAGGAAAAGCCTAGGGAGATTGTTATCAGAATGAAAATTAAGAAGAGTGATGGATCAAATGTCACAAGGCAACTACAATTTCTTAAGTCTTTAAAAGCTAAGGCTTTGGGTATTCTTTTTTTAACCTCTCAGCCACTCTCCCTTCCCCCTAAAATCATGGCATAATTGACCTGTAAGTCCTATGCCGTAACTTGATCTGACAAGGTCCACTGTAAAGCTTAACAAAGTGAGCAGTAGAGTGCTAACCCTTCCTGTTGGGCAAGGAAATTTCTGGAACTTTCTCAATCACCAGGTTGTTGAGAATTTTTAATCTTTCTTTTAAAGTAAATCATAGCACCATTAACTTGAATGTTACTGAAAACAGATACAGTTGAGCTGCTCATTAAATAACAACACAGACAAGGAGAAAAAGTATTTGACTTTAAATGTAGCCAATCATCTTATAAAAAGATACCCAGACATTCAGGCAAGAATTACAGGACTCTCCCTCCCTTCTCCCTCCTATCACATCCCTGACTCCTCCACCTCCCCACCCCCTAATCCCTTCCCCGTTGAGCTGTGAAATTTCCATGCGCTTTACCCAACTCCCAGACATGTTCTCCCAACACATCATTTGCATGAGGACTTCATCCACTGCGGGTGGCTTTCCTGAATCCAGAACTTCTCAACCTTGTCCTCTTAACTAACTCAACTGTAGAGTAAGCAAATGCCTACACAAGGGGGCTGTGATCCAGAACAAAGTAGAGAGTCTAAATTCCCTTGATATCACGTTTCATTTTTTTAAGTGTCAACTTCATTCTACTCTTTAATATATTCCTCTGTTTTCATATCAAGCCAGTGTGTTGTTTGAATTCATGTGAAACAAATACTGCAGGGAGCTGCACCAGGTTAATCCTATTTGTGTGTTTGGTGCACTGTCAATTTACATGCCCTCTATTTCCGAAGAAGTTCACTCAAACTTTTAATCCCCTTTGTCTTTGTGTAGCAGCTTAAAAACAAGGGGATGAGAGAAAAGTAATTTGGCATATTTAATTATTTGAATAAAATTGAAGTCATTGTTTAGAAACATCTAGAAGAAAGAGTATTTCAATATTATTCTTTTCCCACTTTCCTCTTCCATTCTTCCTCCTTATTCTAGGGGAATGCAGTAGGTAGAATTTTTGCTACTGTCCTACTGCCTTTTTTTTTTCCTGTAGCTAACAGATTCCTATGCCAAATGGGAAGCCCATTCCAAGTAGTTTAGGGAATTACAGGTTACTTGCCCCCCTGCCTGTAAAAGGGGTGACATCTGTCCCAGACCTACATGGAATACACACCTCCTTAGCTACAAAGATTGGTTTAGGAATGGGCATCTCAGCCAAGCCAGAGAACTCCCCAGCACTTCTGCTCAGAGTTCTTTCCCCTATATTGCCACTATATGTGTATATATATGAAATACCTGAAGAAATCAGTGTCCGTCTTTGTTAACACACAAAGAAGGTGCCTAAGAATCAAGCCAATTTGTATAAGAGGTGCTCAAAGAGAATCAAAAGGAGAAATGTGGAGAGAAAGGCACAGAGAGACAGTGCCCTGATGACACCACTTTAACCCCTAGATTTCACTGTACCTGAAGCCAGAACGCCCCCCTCGGACTTCCCACTTATGAGAGAGGGAAAAAGTCCTCTTTGGGCATAAGGTAGTTCAAGTTAGGTTCAGCCATCTATAACTTAAGAGTTTCCAAAATGAAAATATGGACATGTGATTTCACTCCATATCGTTCAACACTGCCTATCAAATACTGAGAAGGAATCCAAATTCTTTGGTGTAGCACCCAGGCCATCTGCCATCTAGACCCCACCTTCCATGGGTCAAGGGTAACTAAAGGATGAGCCTCGGTCTTGTACACTGCATGCAAAGATGACTAGGAAGACACTTCAAAGATGCTTGAAAAATGATGTCTTCTCGTTTTCTCAATTTACTTCATCACTTGTACTTATAGCTCCCTCTTTATTCTCTATCTACCTACTACTATCTGACCTGTTCCCCTTGCTGGGAGTATCTCCTCTTATTATTCGCCTGGTGAATGTTCATCCTGTATCTCAGCCCTAGCAGGTTCCCACAAGAGAACTCTCCTTTACTCCTTTCCCATTGATTTGCTCACCTCCTGCTAGCTTCCTGAGGACCATTCTCAGAGAGGCAGTGCTGAGTCCCTGTGGGCATGCCTGCCTCAGCACCCAACCAGAAGCTCCTCTAGCCTGAAGCCTGGCCTATTTATGTCGGCATCACCAGCATCTAACACAGTGCCTCCCAGGTAGTAAATCTGAAGTGAATATTTATTGAGGAATTGAAAGAATGAATTAGTGAAATTAAACTAGTCGGAGCTATCTGAATAAAGGGCAAGGTGAGAAAAGGAATGGAAATGGATACCAGTTGGTTTCCTTCCATCTGCAACCCAATCAAAAACCTCTATTACTCAAAATGATTTGGCCTAAGGGAGGAGCATGGAGAAGACTAAATTCACAGAAGTATTAAAATATTTTCTTCCCGCTGCCCCTATCCACACTTAATCCAAATATCGGTCCTTGTTTCAATTCCTTTGAAGAGACATTTTGTTCAGGTGCTCCTATGGGAACTGAAAGTTAATGCAAAAATAGAGAATCTCTGCTCAATGTCACTAATCATCAGGGAAAAGCAAATCCAAACCGCAAGGAGATATCACCTCACACTTGTCAGAATTGCCAAAATCAGAAACATAAGAAACAATAAGGGCTGGTGAGGATGTGCAGAAAAAAGACCCCTTGTGCACTGTTGATAGGAATGCAAACTTGTGCAGGCACTGTGGAAAACAGTATGAAGGTGTCTCAAAAAATAGAATTATCATATGAGCCAGTAATTCTATTACAGGGTATACCTAAAGGATACAAATACATTAATTCAAAGGGATACATGAAATCCATGTTTATTGCAGTGTTATTTACAATAGCGAAATTATGGAAACAACCCAAGTGTTCATCCATAGATAAACGGATAAAGAAGTGGTATATATACAATGTAATATTATTCAGCCATTAAAAAGGAATGAAATCTTAACCATTAGCCACAACATGGATGGAGCTAAAGAGGATAATGCTAAGTGAAATAAGCCAGGTAGAGGAAGACAAATACCATATGATTTCATTCATAAGTAGAAGAAACAAAACAAATGAGCAAAGAAAAAAAAAAAAGAGGTGGGGGGACACAAACCAAGAAACAGACTCTTAACTATAGAAAACAAATTGATGGTTACCAGAGAGGAGATGGGTTCGGGAGATGGTTAAAATAGAAGGAGATTAAGAGTGTACTTATCATGATGAGCACTGAGCAATGTATAGAATAGTTGTCACTATATTGTATACCTGAAACTAACATAACACTGTATGTCATGTTAAAATTAAAATTTTGAAACTTAATTAAAAAAAGATGTATGTAGATATACAACAGAATATTATTCAGACATAAAAAATAAAGAGTGAAATCTTGCCACTTGCAACAATGTGGATAGAGCTAGAGAGTACAATGCCATGTAAAATAAGTCAGTCAGAGAAAGGCCAATACCATATGATTTTAGTTGTATATGGAGTTCAAAAAACAAAACAAATGAACAAAGAAAAAAAGAGACCAGCCGAAAAACAGATTCCTAACTATAGAGCACAAACTGATGGTTACCAAAGGGGAGGCTGGTAGGCGGATGGGAGAAATGGTAGAGGTGATGGGGATTAAGAGTACACTTACCATGACAAGCACTGAGTAATGTACAGAATTGTTGAATTACTATATTGTACACATGAAACTAATATAATATTCTATGTTAGCTGTATTGGAATTAAATTTTTTTTCAAATAGAGAATCTCTAAAGAACTGGTTGGCTTTCTGGAAGAGCACTTCAATGTTGCTAAAGGGACAGTGTCACTGTCATGCTGGGTCTACTGAGACTTTTCCACTTGGTCTCATCTGTCACCACTGCAGTCCCAACTTTGCCAGGACACATAAGTTCCTGAAGCAAGAAAAGCCTCCATTTTGTGCATTATATGTGAAGGTGATTAGAAGAGACTAAGTCTTGAGAAAACACATCTGCCCACATTCTCAATGCATTTCATTGCTCATTCTCGACAGGCAGCCACAGTGCAGCAGGACTGCACACAGCCCTACAGAGAGGGGCGTTAGTGTTGGTCCCCCAGAACCCTCCATTCACGGCTGACTACAGTGCACCTTACATCCATTCTCTCCCTTTTCAGAAATTCCACTGGGCTTCAAATGTGGTCTAAGATGTCTATTTTCTGAGTTGTTGCTCTCTGCTAAAAGAGAAGGCAGGGTTCTGCATTATCTGCCTCCTTGTTTGCACCAGAATAGGTCCACATGCAACCCCACAGTTTCCACCTGGAAAGCAGGTATTCAAGTCCAACTCTGCATCTGATCATAAAGGACCTGTTTCTACCCTCGCTGCTCAAGGCCATATATTGCAAGAGACATGAGTTTCTAGCAGCTGAAGAAAAGAGGATGACATCCAGTGAGAAGCAGAGAATCAGCCCCTTCCGTGTCAGTAAGCATTATTAAAATTTAAAGCACATGGTAGATGAGAAATCTGGAAAATCATCTTACAAAGAGGGGGAAATTCTAGGCAGCTGCAGTGGAAACAAAAATACTCCAGATCTAAGTGCAACAGGAAGCAAACGCTCTTACCCTCCCATTACTGTTCTGAAGACTCTCCTTTCCTTATAATTACAACGAAATTCAGGTTAGTCTTCATTCTTCAAGAGGAGGTAAGTTTGCCCACATGCTATTTATTTTTTTACAGAAGATTCAAAAGGTTAAAATATATGGATTAGGTTTTAAGGACATTTTCATTTTGGAAAACATAGGCAATTATAATGGTTAATTACAGGTTTGGGAAGAAATTCTTGATCCTTTGCCAAAACATAGGCATTCCGCTGTACCTGGCAAAGAGTAACTTGGGGAATAGTGGTGATGTTCTAGACCAAAGCACTGCCTTAACTGTCCAACTCCTGGAAAGGGAGCTGAACCTCACCCCACTCTCCAAAGCAGGTAGTGCTGTTCTTTCCCTCTCCCCTGCCTCCTCTGTACAGATAAAGACAAATGTGTCCTTTTTTTTTTTTTTTTTTAAGTGCCAGAGAAAAATCAACCCTTTTCCCTCCCCCTTTCCTGTAGCTGTTCTGGAAAGAGCACAAACAAATAAGCTTTGATTTCTCCATTTGATAATCAGAGAAAAGGAAAAATTTCAATTTCTGTACAGACCCAGTCTAATTGCTTTCACTGAATTCGCTGGGCATTTCAGTCTAAGAAAATAAATCTCCTCAATTGCCCGGCTGAGAAGACCAGCTAAGTCCCCGAATTGTTAACCAGCAGGTCACCAAGGTAGCCCTATGCAGACATGACTGATATTAGGACTCTGTTGCTAGTTATCCAAATTGCCAATTTCTTTTGCACGTCAGGGCTTATCTCTGATGAAGACTGTTGAACTCAGATAAATCCAACATGTCCTTGCTGGGTATGTCCTCCTGGGGGCTTAGGGAAAGAAATGCGCCTTTCAGATGCTTCTGCTCTGAATGTTGCATGCAGAAAGGGCCAGGGAGATCAGTCACTTGAGTTTATGCAGGGGGAATAAAATGAGGTATTATTCATACTTTGCCACCTAGAATGTCATGAGCTCTCCTTCAGAGAGCAGAGGAATCAAAAGAGAAGCAAAGGGGAGAGAAAATTAAAGGATGGGTCCTAGGAAGCCACTTGAAGGTGGAAGGTCACTGCATTTGCACCTGGACAGAGGTATATAAGGGATGAGGGAAGTCCCTTAGTCTCCTCACAGAAATCCATAATGACACCTGGAGAGAGGCTGTTCTCTTTGTGCTCTTCCCTCTGCAACGCCAACCCCAACACCCAATTTTGGCAAGTGCCATGTCAAGTGGAATGTTTCTCCAACCAACACCCGTGATTGGGACCAGTGTTGGGCCTTTACACAGAACAAAGCAGATGATGGAGATTTCACACTCTGGCACAAAGGACTTGAAGGAGACATGTCCCCCAGCCTTCTCAGTTCCCATGACAAATGAACACAATCATCTAGGAATTCCTATAGGGAATGTCATCTTGAGTTTTCTACAGCCATGGGCAAATGTCCAAGAGTTTGTGATCAGGATGCTTCGTCTTCAGTTTATGTCACAAATGGCAATGTCTGCTACTTCAGTGAATCAAATTGGACCCCACATATATCTTGTCAATTTCTTCAGTAAATAAAATGCACATATCTTATAATTGAGGTGCCGTCAAGAAATGAAAATTCTAGTATGGATGCTTCGATTGAGTTGTTCATACATTTAGTCATACATTTAGATTGGTTACTTCATACATTTAGTTAACAAATATTTAACAGGTTTCCATTTTATGCTGGGAACTGCAGTCGAAATACAAGTAGGAATAACACACAGCCCCTATCCCCAAGAAGCTTACGGGGTAGAAGAAATGAGAATTCAAAGTCATGTTTGCTATAATATGGATTTTTGTTTTTTGTTTTTTTGGTGATTATCACTGGGCCATAAAGGAAGATTCAATGACTGTCTATGGGAGCTGGAAAGTCTTCACAAAAGAGATGGCATTTAATTTAAATCCTTAAAGATGAATACATGTTTTATAGATGGAGAAAGAAGTACCAGGTCAGAGTAAACACAACATAAGCAGGGAAACTCAGTTGTATTATTTACTGATGTACATCATTAGGTCCCAGGACCAAATCATTACCACCGTTACCTAAAATCAAATGCATCAAGGCTTTAAATAGAAAAGTTCTAAATTTGCTAAAAGTATACTCAGTTCATCGTAGCTTGCCAAACTGTTCCTTCCTATGGTGTTATGCAGCTCATGGAAGGCTCTGACGCACAATGCCTTAGTGAAATTAGTTCTCTTTCATTCTAGTTTCCCTGTATGGCTTCCTTTAGTCCTCTTATTTGGGGTCTCTTTAAACTGAACTGACTTTAATCTTTGGACTGTACATGCGGCAATACACATGATCATCAAATCTCTTTGATGTGAAACTAACAGATGTCGAGTTTAATTTTGTGGTACTTTGATAAAAGGATTAAGGGAATGCTCATGAAAGCAATCACCTTACTTGAGAAACTGAATTTTAACAATTATCAATGAGGCCAAAGATGTGGTTAAGTTCAGCCTAATAAAAATGATCATATTACAAAATGAACACTCAGATTGGACAGTTTCTGACCCAAAACTCACTTACTGACCTATTAAAACTTGAGGCAATATTCAAGGTGAGTCAGCTGGTACAGAAAATTTTTAGTACTTTCACACAATTTAAAAAGCACTTATTGGGCTTGGGGGATAATAATAAACTTTGGAAATTGAATAGTAGCAATGATTGTACAACACTGTAGATGTAATTAATGTTACTAAATTGTTCACTTTACAATGGTTAAAATGGTCAATTTCTTGTTATGCATATTTTACCACAATAAAAAGCATCCCCAAAGCACTCACTAGAATATTTTCTTTGTAAACCAGATATTAACATTCAAACTTTTTTATTCTTACCATTTCCTTGAAAATATCCTGAAAGATCATCACAGACTCTCTAGTTAAAGCCATTGCCTCGTATCCAGGCAAAACCATGTGTAAAATGTTAGCAGTATATCTTAAAGACTTCTAAAGGAGGTCATTCCACAACATTTCTATACCTTCCTCTTAAACTAACGAAGTAGCAGCATTACACCAGGCTATCTATCGATTTGAGTATCTACTACTTTTCTGTAGACATTCTGAAATGATTCCAGTTCCTACAGCTTTTATGTGTGGCCAAAATTTGTGCATACTTAAGTTGTTCTGACACTAACTAAATTTTATACAAGATTTGAATCAAGTTGTTGAAAGATTTAGAAACTCCAGCGATTTATGGTATAGTCAGTAACACCTAACCGAGATGCTGACTGCTGTTGGCGTGAGTTTCACAGACACAATTCAGGGCCACAGAATCGGGTCTCAAGGAGGGTGAAAATCAATGAGTAAAATTCAGAAGGTACAGTATGGTGAAGTATTCCTTGGAAGAGTTGGCATTTTTAAGGAGGAGATATAGCAATTGAAAATGATTAAGCCATTTCTAATACAATAGGACAATAATCAATTCAACCTTAGAAATTCTATCCATACCTAAGGGAAAGAGATATTTTACCCTAATATTACTATGCATATGGTACAATTAGGATCATAGGAGATGTGACTGCAGAGTAAGAAGAATAATTTCATACCTAATTCCTATTTATAATAATATTGTACACTTAAGGAAATTATAATTTCCCATGTTAACAAAAGTATTTCTAAAAATGTATTTATGGTCTGGAAAACAACCAGAATTTCCATTAACAAGGCCATGTTTTTCCTATTAAGTTAAGTAGATTTCATTTTTAAGCTCTGCAAGGATTTTCTCACCATTAAACTTGCTTTCCCCTGGACTGTGACCTAAAACGATAGAACTCAACACTTGATAGGAAAGGAGCACGGAGTCTGATCTCTCTGTGGGACTATTCAGAGCAGCAAAACATGGGAAGATAAAGAGAGAATCCGTGAAGTACTTCCATACCTGGAAATCTTGCTAATTAACGCTCATTAAAACAGAGAAGCCTGACAGAGATAATTCTAGACTGCAGTCCAGAGGCCTGGATTTGAGAACCACACTTTGACTTCAAGCCATGGGATTTTAGAACATCCACTCTCTGACACCTTGCAGGGTTGCTGGAACCATCAGCCTACAAGAAAGCACTTAATAAATGGAATAGCACTGACGAAGGGACATGACTACCAATAATAAAGACCAACAGCAGCTTAGACATTGGTCCAAGACATTAAGTCATTCATGCTCCTGTTTTCCTGGATGACGAGATTATATCTTCCTTTTCTTTTCTCCTCAAACTTCTACCATTCTCTACCCTAGCGTCACTCTCTGTTGGTGATCTGTTTTCTCACTGCACTGAGAAATCTGAAGAAATCAGAAAAGAACTTCCACACACTCTCCCACCACCTCTACCCACCAGCTAGACTCTGTGCTGCCTTGACCCCACTCTTGGTCTCATACTTAGACCTTATCCATCTATAAATCTTCAAAATACATCCAGATCCTGACCTCTTCTCAGGACTCCAGTGCCCCCTCACCTCTTACCTGGAATATTGCAATAACCTCCCACCAGTTCTCCCTACTTCCTCTCTGGCCCCTCTAGTTTCTTCTCAGCACAAAAGGCAGTGATTCTTATAAAAGATACATCGCTTAAAGTCCTCCCCTCTGTTTAGAGCCTTCTGTGGCTCTCTTTCTCACTCAGAGTAAAATCCAGAGGTGTTGCAAAAACTCCCATTACTTTTCTGATCTTATATCATCTCCTGTCACTCTCCCCTGATCACGCCACTGCTTGCTATCTCTCAAAGCTGCCAACAACTCCTGCCTCAGGACGTTTGCACTAGCTCCTTCCTCTGTGAGGCATGCTCTTTCCCAGAGATCCATACAGTTTGCTCCTCACCTCTACCAAGTATTTGTTCAGTCCCCTTTCCAGTGATGTCTTCTCTGACATTATTTAAAACTGCAAATCTCTCCCCATTCCCTTGCTCTGCTTTATTTCTAGGTATACCTCATATTACTTATTTTTCACCTTCTATTATACAGTATCATTTATAGATTTATTTTGCTTATTGTCTGTCTCCCCTTATCCTGCATATAATATAAGCTTCTCAAGGATAAGGAGTCTGTTTCCAGCTACATACCTGGTACTTAAACAGTATTTGGCACTTTGTAGTCTCTGCTTGATAAATATGTATTGAATTAATAAATTATTGAATCACAGATATTAGCCATAAATTTCTGGTCAATTCTCTTACTTTGAGGTAGGTAAAAAGACAGAATTCCTGTATTCTAGAAGACATAACTGACCCCAAGAGGGTACTCCTACTTCTAAAGGAGCACAGCTGACGGGGGTGGGGGCCTTGGGAGGGCCGGGGGGGTGTCCTCCTCAAATAAAGGAAATTCAGACATGCAGTACAAGGAAGCTTAATCATGCACATGAGCATAAACTCTCCTGCCGCTGATTGGGGTTAAGCCTGATATGAAGCCAACCCAGAATTCTTTCGAATATCAATTTTTACTTTTTAAACAATTTTTAAAGATTTTATTTATTTGAAGGAAAGCAAGTGAGAGAGCACAAGCAGGGGAAGGGGCAGAGGGAGAGGGAGGAGCAGACTCCCAGCTGAGCAGGGGGCTGCTCTCAGGACCTTGAGATCATGACCTGAGCCAAACTGAGCCACCCAGGTGCCAAATATTAATTTTTAAATGGAGGTCTATTCTAGCCCGCCAGGCACTGGGCAGCCTTTGGTAAGATATTTTTTTATTCCCATACTGTTACTGCTAAACATTTACAGTGATCAGTTTGTGAAGACAAGGTTTCTGATGGTTCACCGAAGGTCCCAGGCATCTCCGATGGTCTCTGCTTCATTCACCCTCTTCTTCCTCTCAGGCTGGAGTCCTCTAGTTCCCACCCACTCCTGATTTCCAGCTGCTTCTCTGATACCAAACCAGCCCTAGCCTGAGTATGTTCTCTGATGATGCTGACTCTTGAGCTGAAGGAGCCCCAGTTCCACACTCGCTCGTCCTCCCACCTGTGCAACCCAACACAAACTGCTTGGTGACACCCCCAAGGTTCCCGAAAGAGCGGGTTTCCGTCAACTCAATGATCAAGTATCTTCCTCAAATAGCCCAAGATGATCAGAAAAACTGTCTTCTGATAACCAGTATGCTCGAATAGAATCACTCTCTTACAAAAATCAACTAATCACGCAATCGGTATTTTATGTGTCTCTATATTCTCTGCAAGACACCGTGGTAAATACTGTGGGGAAAACCAAGCGTAGGCACAAGATTCTTACATGAGGCCGTAGGACACGCATATGCTGCAAGACAAACCAATAATGCAGAGGTGGGGAGAGCAAGTCTGACGGATGGAGGCGGCTGCATCTCTCTCTATGGGGCTCATCCCACATGGTCTCGTGTTGCAGCTGTGGGGTGAGCTGAGGAGCTATGAAACCCAGAAGAGCTGCCAGCTTATTAAATTAAGTTGCCGAATGTAAGACTTCCCTTCTACCTTCTGCAAAAGGATCTGTGCCACTGAAAATAACCACTCATCAATAACGGGATCCATAGTGTATCTTGCAGATAATAATAGGCTTTCAAATAATAGTTGTTGATAAGTTAGTGACTACTAGAAAAAGTAGAGAAGAATGAAGCTCAACTGAGTACTTAAAAACAAGAGAACTAAAGCAAAGCGACCGCACAAGTACTATTATTGAAAGTTTGATCATAGAAGCTCCCTTGATTCTGCCTATGAATTAGGTCCAGCTAGGGGAGTCATTTCCAAGAATGGGTAAAACAGGCATCACCAGCTTCAGAAGGTGCACGGTACATGTAGACAGGAGCGGTGTGCTACCAGATCCCCTGGGTCCCGCCCAGGGCCTGGCACACGGGAGGCTTCGGGCATGTGTGAAGAATGGAGGCAGAGGCTGAGGGAGGCTCTGGGGCAAGAATAAGACCGAGCCAGTGAGCAATGATGAGGGTGTGAAGACTGGAAGCATAAGAGGAGCCCTAGCACTGTGAGTGTAGAAAAGAGTGGCTTTTCTACACTCACATTCTTGCATGGCCCGTGAGAACAACTGTGCCTTCAAGGTCAGAGCCTTAAAGAAAGAGCCTGGGAAAGAGCCTGAGAACTATGCTCTCACCTCCTGCTGGGCTCCTCAAAGTCTGAGAGAGCAGCTCAAAGTCTGATGGTGTCCACTGCAGCCTAGGACTTGGTTAGAAACTGCAGCTTTCTCAAGTCATTAAGCAAAGGAAGCAGAATCCTGCATGTCACTGTGCACGGAAAATTACACCAGAGCCAAGAGCCCCCGTGTTTCAGCACATTTCCCAAAAAAAGGAAAAAACAAAGAAAGACAACAGCAAATCATCTACTTTGCCACAGAAAAATCACTTGCCTAAATCGAAGCAGAATGGACTCCTCATCTTTCTTGTAGGCAAAGCCATAAACCAGGGGCCACCATTTCTCTTAGCAGCAGTGGTCTAAAACCTGGTTAAAACAGTGGAATCCTGGAGTAGATGGCTCTTACCTGCATGACCACGCACAGGAGAGGTCTGATTTAATGCCCCCTCCTGGCACCAGTGTGACAAAGGAGATGGAAGGTAAGGACGGTTTGCACAAAACCAAGAGAGTAAGTAAGTAAGCACAGCGGACAGTTTGCATAAAACCAAGAGAAGAACAGACTGTTCTGTATTTAATTAAATGAATTTACTCAGTACTGCACCTATCAAACAGGGATATTAAATATTAGAGACAGTAGCACTGGTTACACAGAGGCTCTACTGTCACTTCTAAGGGTTTCAGATCTCAGTTCTGCTCCTGACGAACTGTGTGAACTTGGATCAAGTTGCTTACCTCAACGAGATACTGCATATAAGGCCCACAGGACAGTAGGTAGGACACAGTAAGTAGAGTCATGTATTGTTATTAGACTCTTTACATATGTATGGCATCTGAGACTAATACATTTTTACATTGCACTTAAATTAGTTGCACTTAACTGCTTACAACAATATTGCCCAGTAGTAGGACTAGCAGCCTTTTACAGATGGGTGTGTAGGTTCTGAGGCCCCAAAGTTTTGTTCTCTCCCCATTCCTGTAATGGTTTTTCCAGATTAGAAGGGCTGCACGAACTAAGGAGAAGGTTCAAGGCAGTGGAGGAAAAAGCCCTGGGGTGGGTTGGGGGTTGGTGAGGACCCACTACCTCTATTTATTTTGCTAGTATTCACAGGAGAGGCGGGGCATACAACTAGATTGGATAATGTGAGTTCACAGCCAGAAAGCTCTTCAGTGTTGTGATGTTAAGGAGAGCTGTTTCTTCTCTATGGGTTTTGGATCGCAAATCCGCAAATCCGGAGTCCGTCTGTAGGGCTGTTTTCCCAAGGCCTCCAAAACAGACCCAGGGCAAGCCACACACTAGGGCAGGCGGAGCTCAATCTCAGTTTCTGTTGTTTCAGCCCTGAGGGGATTTCCATGCCTGCATGCAGCCCTTTTGTGTTTTTGCAGCTCTGTCCAGGGTCACATTTGTTTAGGTGTGCTCAGTATCTCCAGCTCAGCTGCCTCCTCTCAGACTAAAATAACACTAGGCTTCTGCACTAAGAAAATGCTGTCATTGTAATTTTGCAGTGGAAGCGTTTTTGGAACTAGACACCCAATTCCACATGCTTTGCATGTTTATGACATTGTTCTCATTAGTAATATCCTATATAATGCTCTCGTATCTCAGAGCAAGGGCTTCCCATCAGCCCAGCCACACTCTCTTGTTGAGGTCCCCCTTGCCACCTGCCAAAGCTAATTCCTTGCCTCTCGGCAACAATAGTAATAGTAATAATAACAACAGCAATAATAGTAACAAAATGGTCCCTTCAGGGCACTTGGGAGGAAATTTCAGTGTGTTGGTCTCAGTTACAACCATTAGCCTACAAGAAAGCATGGGGCAAGAGGCAGGGAAACAAAAGAGCGTAAGAAAACAAACAGGAGAACTCCACCTTCCTGATCCTGGTTAGAAAAGATACAATCTACATCTCGTTTGAGATTGTTGGGACCCTGGGGTCAAAGAACACATACGGATTTTCTGGGCTTGATGCTTCTCATGCCAAGACAGAGAGCAGGCCCCCATTTCAGCAGGTGCCCAAAACCCAGGACTCCTCATTCTCCTCATCAACTAATCTTCAGAGGAAAAGAATACTCTCACTCAACTTTCTCCCCACTCACAGACATCTCTACCTCCAATAGCTCCAGGACTCAGCCTCGCAAGTCTCAGAAAAATTCAGTTTGATACCACCTCTATGTAAAAAATACACGAAAATACACATGCTAAATACACGGGCACTTATGTACAAGGTTCGTTCACACTGATGAAAAATTCTCAAGAAATCAAGGCAAGTGCTGTTTTGACCACCTCCAAAATAAATCCACACCTATCCCATCCCCATTTAAAAAAAAAAAAAAGAAAAAAGATGTGCAAAGGACCCCTCTGATGATAATCTAAAGCAAACCCTAAATTCAGTCTGGGAAACAGCTCTCTAATGGGTCGTGAACACTCCCCCAAGTCTCTCTAGACCCTTGAAGCCTCCAGTTGGCATGGACCAACCTGGATATCCAACCTTCCCGCAGACTTTGGCAGAGTGCCAGAAATAAGGAAGCTCTTCATTATTTCCTCTCTTTGGTCATCCCAGTACTTGCTAAAAAGAAAAAAAAATGTATATACAGTATTTTTTAAACATGTCTACGTCATGCAATCAAATTTGATCCTAAAATATTAACCTCCTATAATAAAAGTCTCATGTGTGCGGATGTTAACCGCACTTTCCATTAAGCGGATGTTAACCATCTTCCCCTTGACACGACTGTGTAAAGAACCTCACTATGAATCTGACCTTGCAATTCTCAGCAGAATCTCCTAAGTGGAATAAGAAATTTAATACAGATCATTTCCCTTAAGAGCCTGAGACTCAGAAAGCAAGCAAGAAAAAGGAGATTATCAGGGATGGATTTTCCATTCAATATAGTATTACTCAACATTTAACATCCTTTGGGCATCCACTAGTTGCTGGGCTCTAGGTAGGATTCAGATGGCCCCTTCATTCCCAGGACAGTGGAGCACTCAGAATCTGGGGGTCACCACTACTCTCCAGCATATAAAAGTCACACTTCCACTGTGTACTTCCAGTATTATTGACCAAAACAACACGATGAATCATAATCACAAAACTCTTCATACACCAAAGACCTGAGCATAATTGTGAGACGTCCCCCCACCCCAGTACCTTTTTCCAACCTATGTATTTAAGTCAACAAAAAACAGTATATTTGATTTCTGAAAAAACATGACATGAGCGCTGCCTGCCCATTATTGGGATTCCTGTAATAGGCTTAAGAAAAGATGCTGGTCTTTTAGCCTAGAGGGATACTTAGTCTCGATATTGGCTAGAGAAATTCTAAATTTCCCCAGAAAGTTCATTCAATACTTTGCCCTTTAAAGCAACATGAATCAAGTATCAGGCAGTTCATTTCTGCATCGGAGCAGGAAGGGACCATGAAAACAATCTCTTTAAAAATCCTACAGAGTAAATATATGGACTTGAAAATAATTTCCCACAGCATTTTCTAAATTCCATTTCTTTGATGAGAACAACAAAGAAACTGGGACCCCAATTAATCCCTTTTGCACTGTGCTATAGAATTAAACGTCAATTTAAATGTTGTTACACAATTAAAAGTTACATACAGAACTGATGTTCCGAATATACAGCTAAAGCAATAAATACCCTGCAGAGGAAAAAAAAATCTGTTTTTGCCTCACACTGGTGTGGTTTCTACCATCACACCTCCACATAAACCATTCGGGCTAAGGTGACCAATGGCCTCCATGGTGTTCAATCCACCTGAGGATTTCAGTCCTCACCTTACTTGACTTACCGCAACATTCACCACAGTTGAGTACTCTGCTTCTAGAACCCCTCTTCCCTTGGACACCGTGGCATCACGGCATTGCAGTGTCCTTGCTGTCCTTCTACCTCTCTTCCATTCCTTTGTGGCCTCCTGTTCTTGACTTCTGCCTGCCTGACAGCAAAATGTGGCACCTCCCTGGGGGTAGTCTTGGGATATCTCGTCTTCCACATCTATGCTCTCGCCCAAAGTGACCTCATGCACTCCCACTTCCTTAACTACCACACCAGCAACTCCCAAATTTATAAGGTCAGCCCAGACCTATTTTTTAACTCCAGACTCATTAATTTAATTACCCACTGTCATCACTAAGGCTGGCTCACAGGCATCTGAAAATTACCTTGTCTGTAGCTGGCTTCTTGATCTCCAGGCAATGGCCCTTCCAACCATACAACTGAACTCTGGGGAGTCATCCTCGACACCTCCTCTCCGATAGCCCACCCACCCTTTGTCTTCTCTCCTAAGGGCACACTCTCTATCCCTGGACCACTGCATCAGTCTCCGGAACACTTGTCATTGTCTCAGTCCTGTCCCTGCCCATCCTTTCTCTAGTAACCACCAGAGAGAGCTCTTCAAAGTTCGAATCTGACTATGTGATTCCCCACTTTGTCTTAAAACCCTCCAGAGGTTTACACTAAGGATTTAAAACAAAGTCTATGATCTTGAAAAATGACAATATAAACTAGATAAGAATTTTTTTCTTTCTTATGGATGTAGAGTTCTGTGAATGTTGCCCCTGTGCAACTCCTACCCTGAACAAGATATGAAACATTTCTAGTACTCCTGGAAGTCCATGTCTCTGCCCTGACCCACCCTCTCCTGAGGTAACCACTCTTCTGGACTTTATTATAGTGAATGAGTTTTGTCTGTTCTTGAACATCATATAAATTGGCTTATAGAAATGAATACTTTTTTTTAACGAAACCAAACTCTTCAAATGCTCCTGCAAATTAATGATTAAACCAGCTTTAAGTTTAATAACATCCTGGAGTCATCTGAAATCAGATGTTCAGGTCTCAACTCCCCAAAAGAGTTTGTTAATTAACAAGTGAGAAAAAAATCCCCATAACACTCCAGATTAAGTTGTTCCCATGAATTTTCCCTAAATATTTAAGAGGACACAGGGACTACTACTTCTACCCACAGACTTTGAACCAATCTGGAGAACTAATCTTCCAGGCAAATTCAAGGAAAGGACTCTTTCAATTCAAACAAAGACTTCACGGTGACAAAGAAGTGACAGCGTGAGCAAAGTATATAGTTACCGACTTAATAGAGGAATGAGACTTTATGAGGATTAAGGTCTTACCAGGAGAGTTGAGTTGCAAGTATTAGGAATTAATGATGGGCTGTGGGGGACCAGCTTAAAGCTGGATAAAGCCTCACCTGCACCCATTCACCATTATAACCTCACCCTGGAAGAAGGTCATTGAGTCTCTATTTTCAAAGTACAGTCCCTGATTATGTCCCTATGTCCAGAATAAGGGCCAGTTCCAATAAAGAGCCCAAGGAAGTCCAGTCCCTGGAATGCATCAGCCGTTCCTGAGAGCTTATTCTGTTACCTGAAATCCAGACAGACATCTCCCCAGGGTTTGGAATTTCTGAAGCCTATGTTGGGCCAGCGGCATGGGGCTTGATGGGGGTGGGGGGGTAGGGGTGGACAGAAACAGAAGCCCAGGGACTTATCCTGCTCCCTTGATGGTCCAATACCCCCTCCCTAGCATCAAGAAAAGAAATCCTAAACCTAAAATTAGAATCAACTGGGAGATTTTACCAAAGTCTGGAAGAATTCACAAAACAGGTCTCACTAAGTATCTCTGTTCCTAGAGAGTCTTGCTCTCTGCACCATTTGGCAACACAGTTAGACATCTGCTAAGCATACTGGCCGGTGACACTTGTCGATGCTGGCTGGCCACGTGGCAGGCATGGTTTTTGATGGTGCGATTCCTGGCACATGCAAGGCACTTAAAAAATATCAGGGACTGTTCCCATGAAGGAATTCCTACAAACCATAGTTTTGCTTCCTAAACGTAAAAGAGAAAAAGAGCTGCTCATTCTTCAGTTGAAGTCTTGGGAGGTTGGAGGGTGGTAGAGGATAAGGAAACAATCTTGGTAAAACCACCATAAGCCCATTCTCTTTTTGATGAGCAGAAGACTTCCCAGAGGATGAAAAATATATATTTCTTTAAAATACGTTATGTCATATAGCATAAGCCTACTTTCTCTTCCTTTATCTGCCTAAATTTTCCTTGAACCCTATGGTAGTAAATTTCATCCAGCCTGGTTGAAGATGCATGGAAAAAGCCTCCCAGGATCCTTTGCTAAATAAAGTGATGACTGGGAGGTGGAGTGGGGGTCCCAGGCAGGGCAGACATCCTCAGCTATGTTCTTCAGCAAGGCCACCTAAGACAGGATCCCAACCCTCAGTTGCCCTCACACAACCCCAAATCAGCCCAATGAGGAGGAAAACCATGGTGTGGAGATAGGAGAAATACACACTTTAGGTTTTTAACTTGTACAATTCCAATAGGCCCTTGACTGATAGTTCATTAGTTGACTCACATTTTTATGTTTGCTCCTCATAAGATGTTCTTGGGTTTGCAGAGGAATGTAGAAGCATTTACATTGGACAGGGACCCTGGAGCCAACTGCAAACTCCTATAAGGCACCCCAGTCTTAGCTGCAGTTCCCTGTGTCAGTCCCCTAGTGTATGGAACACCGAAATTTTTGTTATATATTTAAGGCATGAGAGAAGAACCTATTTTGTAGAGTGTGAATAATTCCTGGACTTAATTTCTTGGCATCTCATCCTCTTCCCCCCACCATCCAAATTATCTACATTGTACCCCTCTTTCCCTCCTACTTTGGTGAGACTATGGCCTCCTCCCTGTCTGGGTTCAATGCTCCATCTGCTCCCACTTCCTCAAGAACCTCAACCCTCTTTCACCTGTATCTTCTCAACCCCATTGATGGCTTTTCCCTCTTCTTCCATGGATAAGTACATTTATACCTTCCCCATCTAAACAAACACCAGACAGCCAACAGAAAATTCATCCCTTATTTTCACAAATTTAACTTCTCAATGTCACCTACTCCCTGTCCTCACTCTTCCTCAGTTCCACCTTTCTTATGGGATCAATGGCATCAAACACCAGGGACCACCACTTCTCCTCAGAGCTTTGTCCTATTGTGGCCCTCCTGCCCCCACCCTCTTCAAGTCGTCTTCCTGTCTTTGGGGCACTTCACAATGCATACCATTTTTACCACACTCTCATTTCTCTAGAGGCTGGTCCCAGCAGGAGTGGGCCTTTGTTAGCCATGTTTGTACTCTTATTGCATCATGGATACATTCCCCAGATAGAAAGAGAAACTAGGTTAACTCTCCCACAAAACTGGCACTGGGGGTGAGGAGAAGTTAATCAGATTGGTGATCTCCTCTCTACGGGAGGTTTAATTAACCTTGGGAGCTATGGATTTCTCAAGTGCACAAAAGAGCAGAGGAAGATGGTGTTTATATAGAAAAAAGAAACAGCCTTGCTGAGATACCAGAAACTAAGAGTGACAGAGTCCTGCTGGGCTCCTTGCAATTTTGTGGTCCCTAGCCCCACCTCCTTGAATGCCTCGGATAACTCATTAAGTTTTCTAATAAATTCTAAAAATACATTTCTCTTGCTTGAGCTAGGTGGTACTGGTTTCTGTGAACTTTCATTACCCTACAACTTATTGATCCTCCTCTCTTATGGTTTCCCCTTTCCCCTAATGGCAGGTGTCAAAGGATCCCACTCTCAGCTCTCTTCTGTGTCTGTATACTCTCTCCTGGTGATTTCCTCTATACACTCAGCTTAGACCGCCACCTCTGGGCAGATAACTCTCAAATCTGTCACCCAGCTAGACCTCTTTTCTGAGTTCCTGACCTATATACCCTGAAACACTGCTCATCTCTGGGGCAAGGGGAAGCAGGGGAATATCCCATAGGCCCCTTACAATGAATAATTATAAAACTGAGCTCAAACCTATGGCTTTTCTCAATTTTTCTAGACTGATGAATCACTTCCATCAACCACCCAGTCACCTAAGCCAGCAAGAGGAGGCAACCACTTCTCCCTCTGAGTCACCCTCTAAATTGACTCAATCCCTATCGTTTAGTAATTCCATACCCTTAGCATTTCTTCCAATATATCCTTTCCCTCCATTCTGACTTCACTGTATTTTAGATTCCCATACTTCATTCTATTTGGACTTCTTGTCTCCCAATATCCCTTTTATACTCTACCTGGTTGGTTTATACCCTGATTCCTTAGGTAAAGTCCAAATTCCTTGAAAAAACCTCCAAGAACCCTAATGATGATTTTACTCCTGCCTACTTTGTCAGCTACATCTTTTATCACTTTCCAGTGGGCACCTAAACTCTGTCTACACTGAGTAACTTACAGTTTCCTGAAGTCCCAAACTTCCCCCAACCACTAAGCCTTCACACCCAATGCCCCCTGCCCTGCAAAGCCTGTCCACATTTCTTCAAAGCCTAACAACTAATTCAGTTCAGCCCCACCTCTTCCAGGAAGCCTCCTTTGAATGTTGCTTAATATCCACCCACTTGTGCTGTGGGATTAGGTTTACAGCCTCTGGGCTCCCATGGTTCATTGTGCATAACTTTTCCATAGGCCATTTGGTAATCTGTAATGGTAATCTGGTGGTCTATCTGTAACTTGTCCACAACACTATAAATTCCTTAAGAGAAGAGACAATGTCTTTCTTATATTTGTATTCACAGTGCTGCCATTCAAGTCATGCTTTCTGGGTATCTTGTTCTAGAGCACCCAGCAGAGAATCACTGAGAGAGAAAAAAAAAGAGATTCTCCAGAACCAGAATACATTGTCTTCTTTCTGTTACAGCTTTGAAATGAAGATGGAAAAGATGAGGGTGTTTTCTGCCATTGTTTTTGATAGAGCTATGGGGCTTTTTCTTTCCCCTGCTTGAGATATCTCAAGGGGGTAGTTCTCTAGATACATTTATTTCAAGAGTGGTCTTGTCATACATGCACAGTGCTGGCCCAAGGCTGCAAAACCTGGTTCAGCAGAAAGTACTGGTCACCACCTAGTAAAGGCTCTGTTTAACTCAGAAAGGACAAAGTCCCTTCCCTCAAGAAAAAGGAACCCAAGATCTTAAAGACTTGTTGGAATGGAGCCATATATCTCTTGTCAGAGTATCCTAGGTGGCCCCATCCGTTATTAATGCCCCGTGTAATCTCTTTCCCTTTAGTGTGGGCAGGCCCACTAGTGGTGTGTTTCCAACCAACCAAACATGACAAAGGTACTGGGATGTCTTTTTAGTAGAATGTATCTCTTGCTGGCTTTGATGAAACACATTGAAAAGTTGGGGAGGCCCATGTAATAAGGAACTGAAGGTTGCCTCCAAAGCAGGTAGGAACTGAAGTTCTCAGTCCAAAAATTCTGAAAAACCTGAATTATGTGAGCTTTAGAAGTAGATCTCTCCCCAGCTGAGCCTTCTGATAAGATTCCAGCCCTGCTGAACAATCGATAGCTGCCTCATAAGAGATCCTGAAACCCTTCTAAGTCATACCCCACAAAAAATGATTGAAGCTACCCACGTGTGACAGATGGTTATGAAATGAAGGATAACTAATACAATATTCTTTATCGTTATTGAAATACAGATACCTGGGGGAAAAAAATTCTATTCATTAGCAGGTTGAATAGAATGCCGTCATCAAATAAATGTTTAACTAAAATTGAAATACCCTCTAAAAACAAGCTTTAGCATTCTATAAGATGAAGCTAAAAGAATCCACACAAAACACTGTGTAAAATGAAGTGGGGGTGGGGAAGGGAACAACGTTAAAACTCGTAAAGGGGCTCTGAAGAAAACTGCAGGCTCCACTGATTTATTTAACTTTTAAATCTTATTAAATTTGCTAGATGCATGTTAGCATTCATGGTTCATTTACTTTTATTCTGACTTCTATAAATAGGCACTCTATGAGCCCTGATAAATGACTTAAAATCTTGTTTGACTTCAATAAAGAAATTAGCATGTTAATCTTAAAAATTCTACCCATAGAAATGAATGAAAGCCTCCTTGTCCACTGTCCTCTGTTCCCTGAAAGTACTCCCCTCCCCCCAATTCCTGGGCCCCTTCCTGTCATCCTTGTTCTTTTCTTTGGCTCCACATCCATAAAATCTGGCATCCTCTCAAATCACTTATATCTGGCTCTCTTGCAAAAACAAACAGAAGCTACCTGGGGCCCCTGATTCCTGCTCATTTACATTCTTTCTGTGCCAAGGGTCAGAGGATGTCAGAGTTGGTGGCAGCCAGTCAAGCCCAGCATGGGACAGTGCTTATCTACTAGTGCAGTGTTTTTCTATCTCTCAACATGCCAGCATTTATTTCTCTAAAATTATAAATGGAAATGTATAATTGCCACAAATCTGATACTAGTAAATCTAAAAGTTCAGCCCAGAGTTGTGACAAGTAGACAAGATTCCATACAAAGCTCATTTTTAAAAAATAAATAAAATAAAATAAGCAAACAAACAAAAAAAAAACAGTCAGTGGGTAGAAGGGAAAGACATAATCTATATGACCCATACAGTATAAGGAAAACAAAAATAAGGTGGAAATTCCCAGTGGTTCAATCATGTGGAATGCATATTTAAATGATTAGCAATTCACATTAAAGCACTGATTCTTTGCAAGTAGCTATTGGTTTCTGGCTTTCTAAACAGCCTTCACCTAAAGAGCAATGTCAGTTTCATATGCGTACCACTAGCTACACATATGTGCCACCTCCACCTGTAAATTCTACAACCCAACTCTGCACTGACGGGGTAAGGTCACCTCAGCTGGTTTGCCCATTAACAGTATTTTTGAGGCCCAAGATGAAAATCACTTGTTAGGACACACAAAAAAATCTTATACATACCACTAATTTGTGACTCCCCAAAGCTCATGCTACTTGACAAGATCTTATTCCTCTGTATTTAATTTCTCTCATTAGGAAGAATTTAAATTAAATTATTTTTTCCCCTTGGGGAGGAAGAGATAATGAAAAAAAAAGTTCAGAAATGCTGTTCTCGGTGGTTAGAATTCTAGATGAGCATAAAATGAACATAAGAGAGGCACAGTAAAACCGGCAGACACTAAATGAAATAGCCTTAGTAACAATCTAAGAACCGGATGCACTTGTGTATTATAACAGGAGCAGAACTAGAGAAATCCCAAAGGCAGGTTACAACACAGAATTAGAAACTTTGACCTTGAAATCAGAAGAGCTGATCTGAGTCAGCTCCCAATCCCTGATTACTACCTGTGCAACCTTAGAGAAAAGTCATTTATTATTCTCTTTTTCCTTTTCTGTAAAAAGAATGAAAATGTCAGATTCTCAAGGTTATTGCAATAGTTAAATGAAATAATACTAGTTAAGAACTTTGCAAACAAGAACACACTGTTCAGTTAAAAGGTGACAGCACAGGCAGAATTACTTGAACCTTGGAAAACACTGCATGGGCACAGGATTGCTTTAATAAGCCTACAGTTGACACTACTATGAATGGCTGCTCAGTATAAAGGGACTGCTCACTAAGAATGAGCATCCTATGTAAACAAAACAAAATAAAACAAAAAATACAGGAGTGACCTAATGTGACTATCTATTCTATCTTAAGGGGATAATAAGAGATACTCAGACCACAGAAAAGTAGTGTGAGAGAAAACCTTTTTTTCTTATCTTTCTCCCATCAACTAAACTAGTGATTCTCAGCCAGCCACACTTTGAATCACCCAGTGTGCTTTTAGAAACTTCTGAAAAATATCTAAACCTGGAAGATTGGGAGAACTCCATAAATATTTATTGAATAAATGAGCACAGACAAGGTTGCAGTGAGGTAAGTATTCCCATAGATGACTATGGGAGTGGAAGTTAGTACATCTTCAGAGAAAGCAGTCTATTGATATGTATCCCCATTTTTTGTTTGGTTTGGTTTTTAATTTCGTTTTTGTTTTGGGCGCCTGGGTGGCTCGGTTGGTGAAGCATCTGCCTTCAGCTCAGGTCATGATCCCAGGGTCCTAGGGTTGAGTTCCCCTTGGGGAGGGGAGTATCCCTGCTCAGCGGGGAGTCTGCTTCTCCCTTTGCCTCTGCACCTCCCCACTGCTTGTGTTTTCTCTCTCTCTCGCTCATGTTCTCTCTCTCTCCCAAACGAATAAATAAAAAATTAAAAAATTCTGTTTTTGTTTTAAGTTCATGCCTTTGGTCACCTAATTCTATGTCCGAGAACCCATTCCAAGGAAATAATCCAAACAAGAAACAGTAACGTTACCACAAGGATTCCTATCACAGTATCATTTTATGTTTGGATGTTATACAATTCCAGATAGCTCCACTTGCATTGAACAGGCTTAAAACACTTGTGCTCAGTAGACTGTATGTTATGGGTGGGGATATCTGACAAGTAAACAAAAGAAAACAATAAATCAAAACAAGATACTACAAAAAAATCAGGTATCATCGTAGCCAGAGCCAGCCACCCTGCAGCTTATTAATATTTCAAAAAGTTGAGAACCTGCCAACCATTTCAGGTTCAGTCATGTCTGATCTTAGCCTCCCATCATCCTGGTGATCTCAACTAATCTCAAAATCAAAATGGCAGACAATCAGCAATTAAAGCATCTTAAAGGAAGAAGTAACGTTGCAGGCTACGGCAGGGGAGGGAGAAAGAGAATACACCTCATCTTACTGGCTTTCTTTTCAAACTCCCTATCTTTCTTAGTCGGGACTCTCCACCACAGGTTTGTAACTCATCACCAGCCTAAGTCTCCACCACAAACAACAAGCATTCTCAAGGGACTAATTGTTCCCTTATCCCAAAAAACCCTACTGAAAAGGTGCTGAAATCACTACAAGTCCACTACAAGTCCTACCTTTTTGAGAGCTACAAGATACAAATATTCTCTCCAGAGGGCAATGAAAAGAATTCATTATAAAAGGGGAGAAAGTGAAGTTCTATGCAGAAGACCCAATTGTAGCTCCGATTTTTAGCATCAGTGATCCAAAATATAAGAATGAGAACCAAGACAGCCAAAGAGCATCTTTATCAAATGCATTTATCAGGTATTATTAAGCACCTACTTACCAAATGAGTCAGACATCATAGCTTATCAGCCAAGTAGCCCTGGTGCAGAGAATCTGTTGGTGGTAGGCGAGCAACACTGTATATGTGGGTAAGTAGCGTGCTTGTCTCATCTGATACTTCCCAGAGCACTTTCACATGTGGTTTATCATTTGATCCTTGCATTAACTCCGGGAAGTAAGCAGAAAAGCAAAGATTTGAAAAAGGGGCAGCTCTAGGCGAGCTGACTTGAGCGCATTCACAGAGCCAACTGACTGCTGAAGGCACCGATGCTCAGATCTAGCTCTTCCAGTTTTCCTCACACTGGGGCAAGCACACACAGATGCTACATACGTGATTTCAGTACACGATCAGACAAGATAGAGTGGTGTAACCAAGACCCAGGAGCCTGGCTGCTCACTTCAAGTCCCAGCGCCATCATCTGTGGCAGCCGGATTTGGGGCAGATTAATAAAAGCACCCTGTGCGTCAGTCTCCTTTCCTGCTAGGGAGGGATACTCACAGCACTCCGCCATTGGGTGACCACAAGGCTCATGTATAAAGTGCTAGCACAGTGACCAGCACATAGCAAAATGTTCAAGAAATGTTAGCCACCATGATAATGAAGGGCACTGACTGAGATCGGGAGCAATTCTCTGCTTAATCAAGATAAGACACAGACATACTGAGTCCTTCTTCGTGTCAGGCATGTGTTAGGTGCTGTATTAGTTTCCCATTGCTATTGTAACAAACCACAAATTGAGTAGCGTCAAATGGCATAACTCTATTATTTCATAGTTCGGGAGGTCGGAAGTCTGAAATGGGTCTTACTGGGCTAAAATCAAGTGTCAGCAGAGGTGTGTGCCTTCTGGATGCTCTGAGGGAGGATCTTTCCCTTTTTTTAGTGTCTTGTGGCCCCCTGCTAGGCCTTGGCTGACGACCTCTTCCTCCCCCTTCAAGCACATCATTCCAATCTCTTCATCTATGGATTATCTCCTCTCACCCCCTGCTGCCCTCATCACATCATGTTCTCTGCCCCTGACCCTTCTGCCTCCCTCTTAAAGGACCCTGGTGATTGCACTGGGCCCACCAGGATAATCAGAATAATCTCCATCTCCATCTCAATCCTCCATAATCTCCCTAACTTAATCATACCTACAAAATCCCTTTTGCCATTTCAGGTAATATTTGTAGGTTCCAGGGATTAGGACATGGACATCTTTGCGGGGGGCATAATGCAGTCTCCCACAGGTGCCAAGGATACAGAAATGAATTTGATAAAACCACTGAGCTCAAGAAGGTCACAGACTAGTGAGTAAAATAGACTTCTTCTTTTTTTTTTTTTTAAGAGAACTAATTGTAGTGCACATCAGACTATACCACTCAGGGCTATTAGAGAAATGTCACCAAAGTACTCTAGGGTAACAGAGGAAGGATCCGTTTCTCTCAAGCAGAAAAGGAATAGAAGCCTCATGAAGAACAAGATATGATGTGCAGAGAACCGGTCATTGGTGTGTGCTTAAACTGGTGGTGTTGAAGGCTGACCTGGGAAAGCATAAGGAGAGGTTGGGAGTACCCAATGGGTGGCTGTGACTACAACCAGGGAAACAAAGGGAGGAGCCAACGACAGAAGAGAATGTTGAAGAGGGACATTAAGGCCAGATCATGAAGAACCACAACACGGGAGACGGACGGACTTGACAGACTGAAAAGCCACCAAAGACTGTTGAACCCGTCATTCAGATTTATGCCTTACAAGAAAACTCCAGAGGCAGTGAGGAGAGTGAATGGCAGAAGGCAGAACCCAATTTAAGAGCTACTTCAATAGTGCAAGGAAAAAAGGAAGAAAGACTAAAGTGAGAAAGAAATGCAGGAAATGAAAAAACAAAGATGGATTTGAGATACATTTCCAAAGTGGAATCAATGGGACCAAGTGACTGACTGAATACAAGAGGGAGACAAAAGTGATGCTGAGCTGCCTACCTCAGGCAACTGGTGTCCACTGATGCCACTAACTGATGCCCAGAACAGAGAACGCGGGGGCGGGTTAGGGAGGGATGTGTTTGAATATGCTGATTAGAGCCCTTAAGGGTACTAACTCTGATTGTTCAGCAAATTGGAAAAGCATGCAAAAATGACATCTGTGTGTCTGAGAATCCAAATAGAACTAATATCTGGAGTCAGAAGACCCGGGCTCAGGTCCTTTTCTGACATTTATTAGCTTTGTGACTGTTGGAGAAGTTGCTCAACCCCTTGGGGTCTTAGTTTCCCCATCTGTGAATCAAGAAGGAGGGGGTATCAGATAATCATGAAATTCCTTTCCCATTCTAACATCCCATGGGTCTAATATCAGAGTCATTATTTCCTTTTCAGAAGTGTCAATCGCTTCGTCCAGCCACTAAAAGAAAATCCGACAGGTCTTGATTTTCAAACAAAAGGGCGAGAGCTAGAAAAGGAAGGGCAAGGGCATTAACAAGGACTGCATGCCTACTATGCACCAGGAACCATGCCCGCTATACTCTCCTCCAGTTGCTTCTCCCTCTGGGCCTGGACACCCCCACAGGGTCCTAGAAATGACCATTTTTGTTTCTTTATTTTCAATAATTAAAGAACATAACAAAAGAATATCAGATCTATTTTCAAAATATAATACATAAACCAAGGCGCCAGCGGATGAACCAATCACACAGTATGTTTAGCAAAAAACTGCTTGATTAATTTTGTTTAAATTCGATTTATTCTGCCATCATGTCAAAAAAAAAGAAAAAAAAACTACAATAGAAATTGAACTATCACCACCTTAAATTTCATGCTGCAGTGGGATTACCATTTGTAATGCTAAAGCAGTGGGACATTTATTTTTGTTCCATCTGTGCTGAAGCAGCTACAGTTTTCCCCTTCAGGGATATATTTATGGCCATATCCGTCAATAAGCCCAGAGAAAGAGCTCTTAGGGAATATAATCACCACTAACGGCAGAAATAAAATAAGCATGTTAACATGAGCCAGGTGAGGTTCTTATAAATGTGCCCACCTATGCAGCCACCCAGAAGGACACTGAATTGAACCCTAAAAAAGAATGTCCAGTAACTCTGCCCAAATCCTCCCTCAATCCTAGGAGACAATGCCTTTTCCAGCAAAAAGTGCTTACTCATGTCAATTATAATGCAAACATCAGACTGTGATACAGGCACTTGAAGTTAAAGCTCATAAAGCCCTCTTTAGGAGAGAAAAATCTAACTCAATGGTCAAATGCCAATCAGAGTGGGATAACGAGGCAGCAGCTGAAAAATACAAGATTTTAAAAATCAACCACAACTCCTTTGGGAATGCATTACTACTGAATGGCTGTCAGAGCAGAACGTAAGTGAGTTAGTACCATTAACTTGGGAAAAAAAGAACGACTCCTGTTTCAGTGAACACAGAATCCCAGTAAATTTTTATGTTTATTTTCCTGAACAATAATTGACATACAATATTATATTAGTTTCATGTGTACAACATAGTGACTTGTCACTTGTAGATGCTGCAAACTGATTGCCACAATGTCTAATTGCCTACTGCAACCATACAAAGTTGCAATTTTACTGGCCATGTTCCCCACACTGCCCTTTATATTCCCATGATTTATTTATTTTATAATTGTAAGTATGTAATTCTTTTTTTTCAAAGATTTTATTTATTTGAGATCGAGCAAGAGCGAGAGCTAGAGAGAGCACAAGCAAGGGAGTGGCAGAGGAAGAAGGAGAAGCAAGCTCTCCACTAAGCAGGGAGCCCGATGTGGGGCTTGATCCCAGGACCCTGGGATCATGACCTGAGCCAAAGGCAAAAGCTTAACATTAACCGACTGAGCCACGCAGGCACCCCAAAAGTATGTATGTAACTCTTAATCCCTTTTATCCATTTTGCCTTCCAACTTCCACCCCATCTGGCAACCAATACTCTGGTCTCTGTATCTATGAGCCTGGGTTTTGTTTTCCTTTTTTGTTTTTGTTTTTTAGATTTCATGTATAAGTGAAATCATATAATATTTGTCTTCTTTTACCTATTTCATTTAGTATAATACCTTCAAGATGCATCCATGTTGTCAGAAATGGCAAGATTTCATTCTTTTTATGGTTAAGTAGTCCAGTGTGTGTGTGTGTGTGTGTACACACATTTATCCACTCAATGTGCACTAAAGTTGTTTCCTTATCTTGGTTATTATAAATAATGCTATAGTGAATATAGGGGGTGCATGTATCTTTTCAAGTTAATATTTTCATTTTCTTCAGATTTAGAATTAGAATTGCTGCATGGTATATTTGTTCTATTTTTAATTTTTTGAGGAACCTCCATACTGTTTTCCATAGCGATTGAGCCAATGCACATTCCCACCTCTAGTGTGGGAGGGTTCCCTTTTCTCCACATCCTTGCCAACACTTGGTATTTTTTGTCTTTCTGATAATAGTTCATTCTGATGGGCATAAGGTACTATCTCATTGTGGTTTTGATTTGCATTTCCCTGATGATGAGTGATGGCAGGCATCTTTTCATGTGCCTGTTGGTCATCTGTTTTCTTTGGAAAAATGTCTATTCAGATCTGCTCATATGTTAGATTGTTGTTGAATTGCATGAATTCTTTATATATTTTGAATATTAACACCTTATCAGATGTATGATCTGCAAAGCCTTCCCCATTCAGTAGGTTGCCATTTCATTTCATTGATGGTTTCCTTCACTGTACACAAGCTTTTTAGGTTAACATACACATTTGTTTATTTTTGCTTTTGTTGCCCTTGCCTTTGGAGTCAGATCAAAAAAATAAAGAATCACTAAAACCATTGTCAAGGAGCTTACTACTTGTTTTCTTCTAGGAGTTTTATGGTTTCAGGTCTTAAATTCAAGTCTTTAATCCTATTCGAGTTGATTTTTGTATATGGTACAAGACACTGGTCTAGTTTAATTCTTTTACATATAGCTGTCCAGTTTATCCAACATCATTTATTGAAGAAAATGTCCTTCCCCCATTGTGTATTTTTGTCTTCTTTGTAGTACATTAACTGACCATACATGTGTGGGTTTGTTACTAGGCTCTCTTCTGTTCCATTGATCTTTGTGTCTGTTTTATGTTAAAACCATACTATTTTGAATATGATAGCTTTGCAATACAGCTTGAAATCAGGGAGCATGATGCCTCCAGCTTTGTTCTTTCTTAAGATTGCTTTTATAGTCAGGATTTCTGTGGTTCCATATACATTTTAGGAGTGGTTGTTCTGGTTCTGCAAAAAGTGCCATTGGAACTTTGATAGGGATTGCACTGAATCTCTAGATAGCTTTGGGTAGTATGGATATTTTAACAATATTAATTCTTTCAGTGTAGGACCATGAAATATCCTTCCATTTATTGGTGTCTTTTTCAATTTCTTTCATTAATATCTTACGGTTTTCTATTTTTAAGTTTCACCTCCTTGGTTAAATTTATTTCTAGATTTTAATGCAGGGTAAGTGGGATTGTTTTCTTAACTTCTCATTCTGGTAGTTCATTATCAGCATATGGAAACACAACAAATTTTTGTGTATTGATTTTGTATCTTGCAATTTTACTGTATTTTTTTTAATAGTTCTAACAGGCTTTTTTTTTTTATGGAGTCTTTAAAGTTTTCTATATATAGTATCATGTCATCTACACAGAGTGTCAGTTTTACTTCTTTTCCAATTTGGATGCTTTCTATCCCTTTACTTTTCTTTTTTTCCCCCTAATTGCTGTGGCTAGGACTTCCAGTACTATGTTGACTAAAAGTGAGAGAGTACACATCCTTGTCTTCTTCCTGATTTAAAGGACAAGTGTTTAGCTTTTCACCACTAAGTATGATGCTAGTTATAGGGTTGCCACTCATGGCTTTATGATGTCAAGGTACATTCCCTCTCATCACACTTATTTAGGTTTTTATCATAAATGGACATTGAATTTTGATAAGAGCTTTTCCTATGTCTACTGAGACGATCATATGCTTTTTATTGCTTGTTTTGTGTAGTATATCACATTGATTGATTTGTGGATTTCGAGCCATCCTTTCATATCTAGAACAAATCCCATTTGATTAAGGTGTGTGACCTTTTTAATGTAATGTTGAATTCAGTTTGCTAATATTTTGTTGAGGATTTTTCCATCTATGTTCATCATGGGAATTGTTCCATCATTTTCTTTTGTTGTGGTTTCCTTGTCTGGTTTTGGTTTCAGAGTTATGCTGGCATCATAAAATGAATTTGAAAGCATTCCCTCATATTCTATTTTTTTGGAAGAGTTTGAAAAGGATTGAAATTGAAAAGATTCAATTCTTCTTTGAATGTTTGGTAGAATTCACCAGTGAAACAATCTGGTCCTGAACTTTTTTTATTGGTAGGTTTTGATTACTGATTCAATCTCCCTACCAGTAATGAGTTTGTTCAGATTTTTTCTTTATTCATGATTCAGTCTCGGTAAGTTGTATGTTTCTAGTAAGTTATCCATTTCTTCTAGGTTGTCAAATTTGTTGGCATGTAATCATTCCTGGTAGTCTCTCAAGAGCCTTTGTATTTCTGTGATTTCACTTGTAATGTCTCCTCTTCATTTCTGATTTTATTTAGTTGAGTCTTCATTTTTTTCTTGGTGAGGTGAGTCTAGCTAAAGTTTTGTCAATTTTGTTGATCTTTTCAAAGAACCAGCTCTTCAGCTGCATTGATCTTTTCTATTATCTTTTTAGTCTGTATTTCTTTCCATTCTGATCTGTTATTTTCTTCCTTCCTCAAACTTTTAACTTTTTTGTTCTTTTTTCTATTCCTTGAGATGTAGATTTATGTTGTTTGAGTTTTTCTTATTTCTTTTTTTTTAAGATTTTTATTTATTTATTTGATGGAGATCATAAGTAGGCAGAGAGACAGGCAAAGAGAGAGGAGGAAACCGGCTCCCTGCTGAGCAGAGAGCCCAGTGCGGGGCTTGATCCCAGGACCCTGAGACCATGACCTGAGCCGAAGGCAGAGGCTTAACCCACTGAGCCACCAAGGTGCCCTGAGTTTTTCTTGTTTCTTGATGCAGGCTTTTATTTCTATGAACTTCCTTCTTAGAATTGTCTTTGCTGCATCCCATAAATTTTGGTATGGTATATTTCCATTTTTATTTGTCTCAATTTTTTTTATTTCTTCTTTGATTATCTACATTAACCCACTGGTTGTTCAGGAGCAAGAGCATGCTGTTTAATTTACACATTTTTGTGGTTTCTCCAGGTTTTTTCCTTGTAATTGAGTTCTAGTGTCATAACATTGTGGTTAGAAAACATGCTTGATACGATTTCAATCTTCTTGAACATAGTAAAACTTGTTTTGTGGCTCAACATGTGATCTATTATGGAGAATGTTCCATGTGCACTTGAGAAGAACATGTATTTTGATGCCTTTGGATGGAATGTTTTGTATATATCAAATCCATCTGGTCTAATGTGTCATTTAGGCTGATGTTTCCTTATCAATTTTCTGTCTGCATGATCTACCCATTAATATAAGCAGGGTGTTAAAGTCTCATACTATTTTTGCGTTGTTGTCAATTTCTCCCTTGCTACCTGTTAATAGCTGCTTGATATATTTTGGTGCTTATATGTTCAGTGCATAGATATTTATAAATATCATATATTGCTGGATAAGCCCTTTATCATTAGGTACAGCCCTTCTTTGTCTTTTATTATAATCTTTGTTTTAAAATCTATTTTGCCTGACATGAGTACAGCTACACCAGCTTTCTTTCTGTTTCCATTTGCATGCAATATCTTTCTATATCCCTTCATTCTCAGTCTGTATGAGTCCTTCTGAAATGAGTTTCTTTTAGGTAACATATACATGACTCTTGTTTTTTTTATCCAAAGACAGCTACTCTGTCTTCCAACTGGAGAATTTAATTCATTTGCATTTAAAGTAATATTGATAGGTATATACTTTTGCCATTTTGTTTTCTGGTTGTTTTTGTAGTTTCTCTCTATTACTTTCTCTTCTTTCTCTCTTCCCTTGTGGTTTGATAATTTTCTTTAGTGTTTTTTTATATTTCTTTATCATTTTGTTTTGTGTATTTATTATAATTTTTTGCTTTGTGGTTACCATGAGGATCACATATAGCAACTTTTGTATATAATAGTCTAGTTTAAGTTGATAGCAACTTAAATTTAAATACATTATAAAACTCTGCATTTTTAATCACCCACCCCATTTTTTAAAAGATTTTTGTTTTTTATTATTCAACACAGAGAGAGAGATCACAAGTAGGCAGAGCAGCAGGCTGGGGGCGGGGGGAGCAGGCTCCCTGCTGAGCAGAGAGCTCGATGCAGGGCTTGATGCAGGGCTTGATCCCAGGACCCTGAGATAGTGACCTGAGCTGAAGGCAGAGGCTTAACCCACTGAGCCACCCAGGCGACCCCCCATGTTTTGTTTTTGATGTCACATTTTATATCTTTTTATTTTATGGATCCCTTAAGTAATTGTTGTAGTTTTAGTTTATTTTAGTAATTAAATATTTTTTTACCTTCATACTAGGTTTATAAGTGATTAATCCACTACCATTACTAAATATTTACCTTTTCCAATGAGATTCTTATTTTCATATGTTTTCTTATCTTTAATTAGTGCTACTTATTTTCAGCTTAAAGATGTTCCTTTAACATTTCTTGGAAGGCTGGTTTAGTGGTGATTAACTCCATTAGCTTTTGCTTATCTGAAAAACTCTTTACCACTCTTACTCTGAATGATAATCTTGCTGGGTAGAATAGTCTTAGTTGAAAGTTTTTTCCTTTCAGCACTTTAAATATGTCATAACATTCCCCTCAGACCTTTAAGGTTTCTGCTAAAAAATCTACTGATAGCCTTATGGGAGTTTTTCCCTTGTAGGTAACTTTGGTTTCCTCTTGCTGCTTTTAAGATGCTCTCTTTTAAAAAAAAAAAAAAAAAAATTATTTGTTTGTTTGTTTAGTGCAGGGGTGAGGGAAGGGGTGAGGGAACCCTATTGGTTTTATGTTTTGGGGGCTGGTCTCTCCAGTGCAGAACCAAGAGTTAGAGTTCCTGATATGAGCACAAATCACTCACTGCTCAGGAAAAAATTCATATTGTGGAGATCCCTCCTGGTTGTGTTCTGCTGTGCCTGGGAAGGGGTTTTTGGCAAGAGCACATTTCTGCCTCTTCTAACCATCTTGATATGGCTCTTTTATCCTTTGTTGTGGGGACACTGTTCATCTAGTTTTTAGGACCTTTTCCAGGGAAAGTATTCCCACATGTAGCTGTAGATTTGTTGTGTCCTTTGGAGGAGGGGAATTCATAATCTTCCTACACTGCCATTTTGAACCACCTATAGAATCCCAGTAAAGCTTTGAAGAGTTACATGTTAAATGAGTTTGGAAAACTTTCTTCACCTAAAAAGTATGTGTAAATGAGTCTGGATAGTGAAAACAAATTAGAAAATAAGAAAAATCAAAAGTGCATTTCCGGCGGCGCCTGGGTGGCTCAGTGGGTTAAGCCTCTGCCTTCGGCTCAGGTCATGATCTCAGGGTCCTGGGATCGAGCCCCGCATCGGGCTCTCTGCTCAGCAGAGAGCCTGCTTCCTCTCTCGCTCTCTGCCTACTTGTGATCTCTCTCTCTCTGTCAAATAAATGAATAAAATCTTTAAAAAAAAAAAAAAAAGTGCATTTCCTCCAGCTATTATACATGTTATACATACATAAAGGATCAAATATCTCCTAAGGCGGTCATGAAATTTTGGACTCATGACTAATCCACTCATCCCAAGAAAATATTTAGCCTTTAGAAAAGGGCATTATCTCCCGGTCCTAAAGCAGATTGTGAGCTTCATCATTTGACCTTTTCATTTGCCTTCTCTTGAGCTGCCACCGCTCCCTAAATTATAAAAAGGAAAATGAGCATCACTGGGGTTCAAGGGAAAAGACCAGAAGTGACCTGCTCTATATCGCTGACCTAGCAACTTGGGGCAAGACATTTATTTACCAAACCATCAAAAGCAATAGCAAGCGAAGTAGAAAGGAGGGGCAGAAAGAAGGTGTCTGGCAGAGGCCAGGTAATCATGGTTGGGAAGAGAGACATGATGTGTTCATGTATGAGGAAGAAAAACATTTCACCAGTATCTCTAGCCCACACTAATTCTCCTTTTGCTGATACCCAGAAAAAGGGCCACCAAGACAAGTACATGTTGTTCTACCCTCACCACAACTGACTGGTCCAAGCTGATATCTGTCCCAGGCTGAGTCAATCAGCTCTCTTTCCCAGGACTGTTGGTTTGGGACCAGAGAGCATGAGTCAGTCCTGTGCAGTGGCATAAACTGTAAGATGTATAAGTCTCAGGAGGATTGGAAGTCATCTTCCTCATTTCATCTGTACCTGGTCTGCAATAAGCAAAAATTAAACTGACAAGCTGAGAGAAATCAAGAGATAGGGAGACAGTATCAGATGCATTCAAGTCCTTCGTAGTGAGGCCCAGCTATGACCCTGGTCTTCTAGCAGTTTACTGTCTAACTCTTCCTTCAATTATTCTACATGTAATCATTTAAGAGAGGGGTGGTACAGTCCAGCACCATAAGAATTTACTCTTGGGGCGCCTGGGTGGTTCAGTGGGTTAAAGCCTCTGCCTTTAGCTCAGGCCATGATCCCAGGGTCCTGGGATCGAGCCCTGCATTGGGCTCTCTGCTCAGCAGGGAGCCTGCTTCGCCCTCTCTATCTGCCTGTCTCTCTACCTACTTGTGATCTCTGTCTGTCAAATAAATAAATAAAATCTTTAAAAAAAAAATAAATTAATTAAAAATTAAAAAAGGAATTTACTCTTAGTTAAGTACACAGACCCAGCATGCAAAGGCCAATCTTTACAGAATACATAAAGAATAAACTAGGGGCAAGAAAAAGATCAATTCTGTTCCACACATGAGATAATCCTTTAAAAATAAATTTTCCTAAGTTAATTTGAGTTGGGTTTTGGCTGTTTATAGACAAGAAAATCTAAATACTTGATTTTAAAAAAAAAAAGATGCTATGCCTAAGTCCCTGCCAATATAATAGGGACTTGTTTGAGTCCCTATTATATTGGGTTTGATGATTTGTTTGAGAAGCAAAGACCTCCATGACATTTGGCCATCTGAGTGTGCACAAGTCCTTCACCTTGTTGGTCCTGGAGTTCTTTGGAAACTGATTCCTCATATACATGGATATATGTACATACATGTATACATTAGTTTATGGCTATTGGGCCTTTGCTTAGCACCAGAGGTTAAGATCAGTATGTCCTCTTCCTGATTCAGTGCATCTCAAGATAACGTGAGATTATTGTGGGGGAGTGATAAAGACAATTTTGCAGCCCTCAGAGAAGTTTTGACAGTTTCCAATCTTCTAAAACTATATGCAAGACTTTGAGAAAGCATATAAAATGCCAATATGATAAGCATTATATGTGAAAGTATATATAAAGTTTATATTATAAGATTGATTAGAAGACCAGGTCTCATGCAAGCATTTAAAATTGACATCTGAAGGTAGAAATTTCTATCATATCAATGTAAAGAATGCACCTGAGCAAAAGGTAATGGTCCCAAGAATTGTATGATAGTATTAACAGGTTTTGATATTTAGTTATCAAACACCGAGATTCATGCTAGTTTTCTTGGCCTTCTCCAAGTAGACAGTTCTACCAGCCTGAAATATTAAAAACATCTGAATTAACATTCAGTATAACTTTGTAAAGATTAAGCCATTTACCAGGAACAAGTTTGTCCCACAGGGAAAAATATACTATTAATTTTATGTAGAAGATTTTCATATAAATTTTAAGATAAATTATATAACTTTATATAATATTTTAGAATAAAATATTAACTAATTTAGCTATCTTTTATTTAAATAAATTCTAATTCTCTTCATATCCATGTCTTAAAGACCACTTAGTAAATACCACAAGTAGATGCCGACAAGTCCATGTTTCCTCCCAAATGCCCAATTCTTAGGGCTCAAGATCTTCAAAGGCACACAGAACATTGTACATTGGGAGTGAGCAGGTGTAAGAGGCACAGTTTTCAGCCTGCCCTGCCAACACCGTCAAGGTTAGCTTCTTCCCCAGATTTTGCAGATCATTGATATTCGAACTTCTATTCAAACTTGAAACAGATTGGCTTCCTCACGAGGAAAAAGTCCATTTCTCTCCCAGCCTCGTTATACGCCACAAAACGGAGAGCAAAGGTGAGTGCAAGCAGTTGACAGTATCCCTTCATGGTTTCCCAGCAACATAGATGCATTTCTTAATTACAAGTTGGACAAGGGACAGAGAGAGCCCGCTGAGGCCCCATCTAGACTCTTGCTCCTCCAGGTGCCCCATGTTCTGTGCCTCTACTTTGAAAGGCCTTGCCTTTCTCTCTTAAGATGCTCTAGGGAAGAGCAAATAATCCTAAAATTTGTATGGAATCAGAAGAGACCCCGAATCGCTAAGGAAATGTTAAAAAACAAAAATAAAACTGGGGGCATCACGTTACCTGATTTCAAGCTTTACTACAAAGCCGTGATCACCAAGACAGCATGGTACTGGCATAAAAACAGACACATAGACCAGTGGAACAGAGTAGAAAGCCCAGATATGGACCCTCAACTCTATGGTCAATTAATCTTCGACAAAACAGGAAAAAATATACAGTGGAAAAAAGACAGTCTCTTCAATAAATGGTGCTGGAAAAACTGGACAGCTACATGCAGAAGAATGAAACTCAACCCCATTCTCTTAAACCGTACACAAAGATAAACTCAAAATGGATAAAAGATCTCAACGTGAGACAGGAATCCATCAGAGTCCTAGAGGAGAACATAGGCAGTAACCTCTTCGATATCAGCCACAGCAACTTCTTTCAAGATATGTCTCCAAAAGCAAAGGAAACAAAAGCGAAGATGAACTTTTGGGACTTCATCAAGATCAAAAGCTTCTGCATAGCAAAGGAAACAGTCAAAAAAACTAAGAGGCAACCCACGGAATGGGAGAAGATATTTGCAAATGACAGTACAGACAAAAGGTTGATATCCAGGATCTATAAAGAACTCCTGCAACTCAACACACACAAAACAGACAATCATATAAAAAAAATGGGCAGAAGATATGAACAGACACTTCTCCAATGAAGACATACAAATGGCTATCAGACACATGAAAAAATGTTCATCACTAGCCATCAGGGAGATTCAAATTAAAGCCACATTGAGATACCACCTTACACCAGTTAGAATGGCCAAAATTAGCAAGACAGGAAACAACATGTGTTGGAGAGGATGTGGAGAAAGGGGAACCCTCTTACACTGTTGGTGGGAATGCAAGTTGGTGCAGCCACTTTGGAGAACAGTGTGGAGATTCCTCAAGAAATTAAAAATAGAGCTACCCTATGACCCTGCCATTGCAGGGTATTTGGGTATTTACCCCAAAGATATTTGGTATTTGGGTATTTACCCCAAAGATACAAATGTAATGAAAAGAAGGGCCATCTATACCCCAATGTTTATAGCAGCAATGGCCACAGTCGCCAAACTGTGGAAAGAACCAAGATGCCCTTCAACGTTCGAATGGATAAGGAAGATGTGGTCCATATACACTATGGAGTATTATGCCTCCATCAGAAAGGATGAATACCCAACTTTTGTAGCAACATGGACAGGACTGGAAGAGATTATGCTGAGTGAAATAAGTCAAGCAGAGAGAGTCAATTATCATATGGTTTCACTTATTTGTGGAGCATAACAAATAGCACGGAGGACAAGGGGAGATGGAGAGGAGAAGGGAGTTGAGGGAAATTGGAAGGGGTGGTGAACCATGAGAGACTATGGACTCTGAAAAACAATCTGAGGGTTTTGAAGGGGCGGGGGGTGGGAGGTCAGGGGATCCAGGTGGTGGGTATTGGAGAAGGCACGGATTGCATGGAGCACTGGGTATGGTGCAAAAACAATGAATACTGTTACGCTGAAAAAATAAAAAATTAATAAAAAAAAAAAAAGAATGGGAAAAAAAAATGTTCTAGGGAAGAAGTCAGCTAAGTCACCCAGCTACCAGGAGCAACCTCCACAGCCTCCATGGCCACCACTCCCACCTCTTATCTACCTTAATCACCTGTGCAGCCTGTCCATAGAAATGCTGCGCCAACTGTGCGTGTAGACAAGACTGCACACACGGAGGGGCTTGGGGAGTGGGGAGACGGGAAGGAAGGAAGGACAGGATCTTCTGTTTGCATCTTTCTGACACCAGTCCCTGTCCCTAGTTATAATTTTTTACGGCAGACTTCAGGATAAATCTCCTTTGAAAAATAGCAAACTACACCGCCAAGGTCGCATTCAGTTTTCCGAGCAGACTTTCAGCCGCCCCTGCACAGAGGGCAGACCTACCGTGTCCGGCTCCTCATTAAGCAGCGATCTTTATCACAGCCCCACTGCTTTCACCACCGTCTGACCAGTGCCAGGAAGTTTTGATGTATAAGCTGGAGAGTGAGAGAAAAGAGCCTTAAAATGGTTTCAGGGTGAAGATTTCTTTTCCTTTTTAATGAGCATATTTAGGCTGTTATGAGTCAAGTTCAAAATTCAAGTCACATATGAACAATTTTTATAGGAGGAGGAGTAACCTGATGTTCAAATTCATTTGCCTCCCATTTTGAAGTAATTCATCTTTAAAATTTCTGTGAAATTTCTACAGAGTCGCCCAGAAAACGGCACCAACCATCTGTAAGTAAAAACAAAAGCTCTCCATAGTATATATCACAGGTTCAAAGCACTTCGGCATGGGCAGATGGAACACGTTATTAAAAGAATTTAACTGCAAGAAGAGCTACCGTAATTACACAGCAGCTGGTCTAATGTTGACAAAACAACTTTTAAAGGCTTTCAGAAGCCTTAAAGGCTAATCAATTAAAAAGGCATGAATAGTAATGTGCATCCTACCCTTAACACTGCGAGCTGCATCGCCCGCAAATACAGTGAGGTTTTCATTTTGGAACGATCATTTCTTATGTCCTACAATTAAGCTGAACACGTGCATAAATTCTAAGTTGTGTCTAGGTGAGACCATTATACTTAAAATAAAATAAGTCCATAAAACTCAATTATAAACATTGAACTGAAGGAGCATTTCCACAGTAGCGAAGTTATTCTCGAAGTGCCAATAGCTCGTGCCAGAATTTGGGCTTACTTTACCAAGAACAGACAGAGAAGTGTTTTAGAGCATTGTCTATATTGGCCAAGGATACACTGAAGGCATGAAGAATAAATGAATGGACGGGTGAATGTTGGAATGAGTCTGTCCTCGGCATCCAAGGAACACTGACTCAATCCCCATGAGATTGGCCCTGGGGTCATGTTGGACGGGCATCCTCTGCCAGGACCTGCCAGTTTTCTTCAAGGTCCAACTGAAGTTCATCTCTTCCAAGGCACCCTTCACACTTCCCACGAGGCTTGCTTCTGATCCAAATCCCTTACAGTCAGAGAATTAGAAAGGATTTATGTATCACTGCACCCAATCCTTTCTAGAGCCCTGCTAACTTTTTCTTTCAAGGCCCAGATAGTAAATAATTCGGGCTTTGTGGGCCATAGGATGTCATCACACCCACCCACCTCTACCACTGTAGTGGGAAAGCAGCCTGCACCAGATTTAAGCAAATGGGCATGGCTGGGTGCTGATAAAAATATTTACGAAGGGAAGCAGGAAGCCGGGTTTGACCCACAGTCGGTAATTCTCTGATCCCTGTTCTACCAGCATGAGTCCCCTCATTCCCACGCAGGGTCCAAGGATCCTCTTTGGGGACATCTCCCGTGAAGAAGGCTAATCCCCTCATAGCAGCCTCTTCCACTTTTGTGAAGCTTTCCCTTCTACTGGCTGCAAGGAATCCCTCCGTAACCAGCAGTCACCGTCACACCTTCATCTTCTGGGCACCCTGCCCACTCCTCAACCATTCTCCCGCCCCACGGTGCCCTGCAGAAACAGACCTTCCAAAACCCCTTTTCTTTAACTAAAGACAATACCATCAGTGTTGCCTTCTGGAGCCCCAGAGAGGAAGCCTAATACCTCTCCCACCTGAAGGGCCTTTATGTTTTGGAAGGCAACTGTGGGATATAGCATTTACCGTCTGCCCCACTCATGTGGGATCCATCTCACCGCGGCTTTTATTGTTAGTTTTCTTCTTCCATGTACACATTTTCTCCTCTTCATTTAGACGGCAAGTGGAGCATAGTCCCTGGCACATAAGCTCCATTTAGTTTTATGAGTGAGAGTGGCAGAATGACCACAGAAATATCAATCAACAAATCTTTTTAAACACCTTTCTCCGCAAATTCAGCGGGGACGGCTCCCCTTATAGGAGGTGGCCCACTCACCACAGCTGCCACAAGACTGCTGGTGTGTCAAGCTTCCTCAGATGTAAAGACTGATCTCTGAGAGGCAGAAGGCCTCCTCTCTCTACCTTCTATGACCCACCAGGATTCTGGTGTGAATTTTTAATGTGGCACACTGTAACACCAGCATCCCAGCTGAGCATTGGGAGACCAGGCCCACTGTCTGTCCCGGTCCCCCACCTTACAGCAGCCTTATCTCAGTCATTTTCATATCCTGTGCTTTTATCCCTCTCCGTAATAATCACTACCCCAGAGCCACACTTATACTGTCAGTATTTATGCGAAAGCGCACAGTAGGCCTTCAGTATTCCACTCTCAAACTCAAGAAATTAATAAGAATCTCGAGAGTGCTTCTTATAAACAAGCAATTCTCCTCAGGGTAAGAAACTGGGTCCCTCACAGAATTCTTCAAGGCACAAGTAAAACGAGTTTCTCACTATGTTACCTCTAAACTCTACTCCCCAGGATCACTCTTTTTCACAATCAATCGTAAAATATTCAAATAGGCTATCTTTTTTTAATTTCTTTTCAGTGTTTCAGAATTCATTGTTTATGCACCACACCCACTGCTCCATGCAATACGACGTGCCCTCCATAATACCCACCACCCTAAATATCTCAGTGAGAAAAGAGTCTTTAAGACCAGGACAAATATCTTGTTTCATTTAATGTCACTTTACCTTTTCATGTTCCTTCCCCCCATCCCTGTGAAGAACAGGAAGGAGATATTTCACAAAGTCCTGTCCCACGTGCACTCTTTAGCAGTAACCCCAGGTGTGGAGTCTCTCCATGAAAGACCAACTTGGGGGCACTCATTGAGGGGTAGAGACGCCACAGCAAGGGGACGCTAGGCACCTACCCATTCCACGCTCTGGAAAGCCCAAGACAAACCATCAGGTCTACTGTATTGGAGTGGACACCAGCCATTTGTGGCCACTTAAATCTGAGTTAATTAAAAATAAATACAGTTTAAAACCTAGTTCCTCAACTACACTAGCTACCTTTCAAGTACTCAGAAGCCACATGTGCTAGCACCCACCATGTTGGCCAGTGCAGATATAGAGTATGTCTGTCACCCCAGAAGAGACTAGAGAGTTCTACCGGACAGCACTAGTGGGCCTAGTGCACTTCTCAGTGATTGCTGCTCTCCAGCCAACATCTATGAGGCTTGGCTGGTAAACGGTCAAGGCCTCCTGGAGCTGTACTCTGTACCTCCTTGAAACCCAAAGGAAATAGTGGGGTATGGAAATATCACACCTGGTAGTGCCAAATAATTAACACCACATTGTTGTAAAGGCATTATTTAAGTAAAATTAAAAATAAAAAGATGGGGCGCCTGGGTGGCTCAGTGGGTTAAAGCCTCTGCCTTCAGCTCAGGTCTTGATCTCAGGGTTCTGGGATCGAGCACTGCATTGGGCTCTCTGCTCAGCGGAAAGCCTGCTTCTCTTCCTCTCTCTCTGCCTGCCTCTCTGTCTACTTGTGATCTCTGTCTGTCAAATAAATAAATAAAATCTTTTCAAAAATAAAAAATAAATAAAAAATAAAAAGAAATACATAATTTTTCTTATCTCAGAGAGTTCTGCCAAAGTCCCCAGCCTTTGCAATCCATGAGAAACTTGTATACAGAATAAGAAAGAAGCCAGAGTCTCATCTGGAGTCTAGTAAAAAGTAGGGGAGAGGGACTGGGGTTAAAATGTCTCTACTTGTTCTGAACTCAGCATCCTTTGTATTATTTTATAAGTTCATTTTTGCTTTAATTATCATTTTGCATGGAAAAGAGAGTGGGACTTCTTTCCTTTATAAAGTAGGACTCCAAATTTCCTGAGAAAGCATTAAAATACTTATGTGCCTTAGATTTATCACCAGGCAAGGGAAGTTGGTCAATAATCTGCCTCTGGTTGGCACGGCATATAATTTTTCTCAGGTTTACTGAAATTGCCATATCTCTAAAATCTAAGAACAAGAGAACGTTGCTAATAAATTTTAAATTTCCCACATACTTTGGAGAATGTAAAATTATGAGAGTAACTAAATTCAAATTCCAGGCTGCTTTCTGAAAGATGAGATGACCTCCTGATAGTCTATAAAGTCTGGGGAACATCTGTTTTGATAACATATGTACTTAAAATTCCCCACATGTCAGTTTCAAGTTACTACAAAATATAAGGCAGCACCAGCTGCAGGGATAAGGAGGTAAAGCTGTTAGCAAAGTGCCAGGAAATGTTCAAGATTTTAATTGGGACCAAGTTTCTTTACCATTTGCATATCATGATCCTAAGAAACAGACCAGAGACTAGAAATCCTACCCCTTCCACTTTCTCCACAAGAGAAAATCCTACTGTGATCTTGGTATGTTTTCCCTTATTACATTCCTATTAAGGAACTGCAATGTTCTTAATTCTGGTACCTTTTTTTAAATTGAAGTGTAATTGACACACAATGTTACACTAGTCTCAGGTGTACAACCTAAGGATTTGACAAGTTTATATGTGATGCTGTGCTCACCTTTAGCATAGCTACCATCTGTCAGCACACAACGCTGTTAAAATACCATCCGTTACATTTCTTGTGCCGTACCTTTCATACATGTAACTTATTCATTCCATAACCTAAAGCCTGTACCTTCCACTCCCCTTTATCCATTTTGCCCATCCCTCCTACCCCATTCCCCTTTGGCAACCACCAGTTTGTTCTCTATATTTATGGCTCTGTTTCTGCTTTGTCTTTGTTTTTTACATTCCACGTGTAAGTGAAATCATGGTATCTGAAAGACATGGTATTTGTCTTTCTCTGACTTATTTTACTTAGCATAATACCCTCTAGGTCCATCCATGTCCTTGCAAATGGCAAGATTTCATTTTTTATGGCTGAGTAATATTCCATTTTATAGGTAGATACATAGGTAAATAGATACAGATGGATATAGATAGATATATTTATATCTACCTATCTATCTATAGCAATTTCTTCTTTATCCATTCATCTATTGATGGACACAGGCTGCTTCCATATCTTGACTATTGTAAATAATGCTGCAATAAACAGAGAGGTGCATATATCTTTTCAAATTACTGTTTTCATTTTCTTTAGGTAAATACCCAGTTGTGGAATGACTAGATGACATGCTATTTCTATTTTTCATTTTGGGGGGAACTTCCATACTGTTTCCCATGGTGGCTGTACCAATTTACCCTCCTACCAACAGTGCACAAGGGTTCCCTTTTCTCCACATCCTTGCCAACAATTGCTATCTTTTTGATACAAGCCATGGTGACTGGTGGGAAGGGGTATTTTGTCGTGGTTTCAGTTTGCTAATTCTGGAGACTCAACCAAAATGCCCTCCCCTCATTCTCCTATCCATCCAAATATTGCCCATCTTCACAGATCAGTTCAATTCTCACACTTTCTATGACAGTGGCTTCATGTCTTCTAGTCCACAAATTCCTACTTCTCTCTGTACTTACAGCAAATAATAAAGGATCATACATCTGCAACTTAATTGTCCTCCTTCTGCTCTGACACCCTGATCTAATCTCCTCATGTCCACGGAACTGCTCCCATTTCATGGCTCTTACAGAGATAGTGATGCTCCCAAAGTTACCTCTCCCCAGAACTCATCCATATTCCCAACACCTATTCCATATCTCCACTTGGAAACCTAACAGGTATCTCAAATGTAAAATGTCTAAAGCTGACCCGATCCTTTTCGGAATCTGCTCCTCCTCAAGTTTTCTATCTCAGTAAATGACAGCCTTGCCCTTCCAGGTATCAGCCATCTGACTCTGCACTCTGACTCATGCACTGCATCCTACCCACAGTAAATCCTACCTCCTGCACTCTTTCCAAACAGAGAGAAGGCCCTTTCACCACCTCCACTGCAACCACATGGATCTAAGCCAACATCATCTGGACTGCAACAGCCTCCTTCCAGCCTTCCCTCCCTTCTATTATTTATTCCAACAGTAGCCAGTGATTTTTAAAATCATACAATTAATCAGGTCATTCCTTGATGTAAATTCTTCCAATGGCTCAACTGACTCAGTCCCAAAAGAGAAAAAAAGAAAAAGAAAGAAAGAAAGACGAAAGGAAGGGATGGAGAGAGGGAGGGAGGGAAGGAGGGAACATCTTTCAATAACCACTAAGGCCCTGCATTATGGGCGGCCTGCCACCTTAGGCTTTTGAGCTTTTACTACTCTCCCTCTGGCTTACTTCATTCCTAACACAGGTCTGCTTGCTGTTTTGAGGGTGAGGCATGATGCTAAGGCAGCACTTTTGCATTTCTGCCTGGAAAGCTCTTCCTGCAGAGGTGCCCAAGGTTCCCTCCCTTCCCTGCTCCAGGTGCTGTGTGAAGATTTCACCATCAGGTCTCCTATGACCATGATATTTCAAGTTACCAACTGCTTCCTGTCCACCTCAGACACTCCCTCTTCCCCTCTTTAGTTTCTCCAAGGCTCTTATGACCATCTAACATACTGCATATTTTCTTATTTATTTCCTTACTTTCTGCCTCCGCCCTTGTAGAATGTAAGCTCTAAGGGGACACGGATTCTGTGAGCTTTAGTCACTGCTTTCTCCCCAGAGATTTTGCCTGTTTAATTTGCCATTGTGTTTCCACCTTGAACTGTGACTGACACAAATTGATCCTCAAATATTTAAAGCGAAAGAGAGAAACCAATTACAAGTCCTGTAAGGACAGTTGCCATGCCTTACCGTTCCTTTTTATATCCCTGGATAGGGCCCAGAGAAAAGTACTTGTTGCCTGATTACTGCTATGTTTACATTGGCAAACGTAAAATGTTAGGTCATTCAAACTGTTGGACATGTTAAATGTAGACAGTGGTGATCCGATATTAAAGATGTAACAATTTTTAGAAGATTTCAAAGCTGTTTAAACTTAAGCTCATAATCTCTACTCAAGTATGAACAATTCTCAAAATCACCAATAATAGACAGTTTCTTAAGTGCTGCCAAAATACAGATACAACTACCCGCCCAAAAAAGATGGGAAGAAGAAATCGCAATGCTATAATTTATCAGGTAAATTACAGCAAATAAAATTTCAGTGCCAAGACCCAAAACAAGCTATTTGGTTTTGGGGGGTTTTCCCCCTTAGGTTGGTTATTAAAATGGACAGGAGCTTTTAATAAATCAACAATGCCAAGCAACGAGAATGGTGATGACCGAGAGGAACTGTTAAGGAATTACAAAACTGGGTCAGTGCAACAGAGAAAGGAGGAGACTTTCCCCTCCCCTGCACACACCCTGTCATCTCCTGAACAACTAGCCTTTAACAAGGGAGAGTGACTAGTCAGTAAGTCTCAGAAATGGTTCAATCTTTCTACACATCCAAAGCGTTTCCTATAAAAACATCAACAATCAACTACAGACCAACTACACACTAGATTCTTTTTCACATAAGATAATTTGAAGACTTGGGGCACCTGGGTGGCTCAGTGGGTTAAGGCCTCTGCCTTCAGCGCAGGTCATGATCCCGGAGTCCTGGGATCGAGTCCCGCATCGGCTCTCTGCTCAGCAGGAAGCCTGCTTCCTTCTCTCTCTCTCTCTGCCTGCCTCTCTGACTACTTGTGATCTCTGTCAAATAAATAAATAAAATCTTAAAAAAAAAAAAAAAGATAATTTGAAGACTAAGCATAGAGTTTTACGGAAATCTTTCATCCATAAAATGATTGAGCATCCCGAAAGGGGAATGCTATCACATGCCAAAACAAACCCTACCTAGCGTTTTTATGGCACTGAGGTTCAGGCCCATAGGGAGCGTCTCACCCCTATGTGAGAGGACCCGCATCTCCTCCAAAGTTCACTGAGCTGCTGAAGAACAGAATCAACTGCTCAGATACAACGCTTCTGTTTTCTATGGGAACCGCCAAGTAGAATTCTCTTATCTGTGTATTTGTTTAAAAACAGAAAATAAACATCAGACACTAGTATCCTATTTGCAGGTTATAAAAATGTACTTCCAATTGTTAACGAACACAGGGTTGTATGTCACGTAATGGGACAGTCACATGACTGGGACAGTGGTGACAATTACAGAGAGCACTATTCATGAGCGGATCTGCTCATTTATTTGGCAAACAGAGTAGGGAGAGTCTCTGCCCATCAAAAATCTAGTGACTATCTATGTACTTTGTGCCAGGGCTTGCAGTGACTGATGAAATAAGGAGCCATGCATATGTTTAAGCGAACAGAAAAGGTGGCTTCTAAAAAATGAGAGTTGAATTAAAAAACCAGAGCACAGTGTGGTTTGGAATCCTTGCCAAGACAACTCAAGGTGAGGAAGCATGAGCCCTCCACATTAAGCCAATATTGTTATATGCCTTTTATCATTTGGGAACAGAAATACTTATCAATTGTCCACCCGATTTCAAAATTAGATTTAGAGTTTAAAACTATAATTAAATGGATACAGCTAATCCCAATTTTTTTTAACAAGACAGGAATAACTAAATGGGAATATCGATAATTCCTCAGAGATAAGCTTGAGTTCAAACAACAGAACATTTGATGAAGATTCTTAAAAATTTAGAATGGAGGAGGATAACTAACACTTAGAAATAGCAGAAAATGTAAATTCAATTGTAAAGTGAAACCGGTATCAGATTTTGGCCTTTGTATCCTAACACTGCCTCATAAATTATTTTTTAAAAAAACATCTGAAGGGGTGCCTTGGTGACTCAGTCGGTTGAACGTCTGCTTTGGCTCAGGTGGTGATCCCAGTCCTGGGATCAAGCCCCACATCGGGCTCCCTGCTCATCGGGAAGCCTGCTTCTCCCTCTCCCACTCTCCCTGCTTGTGTTCCCTCTATCTAACAAATAAATAAAAAATCTTAAAAAAAAAAAAAATCCGAAAAAAATCAAACGCATAGGCCCCTGTAAGTCGTCTGCTGTAAATTACCTAGAGGCTAACATACAGAGATTCAGATTAGCCTAATGTTAGAGAATTCACAAAGTGCAGTGATTACAATGTGAAAAACAGCCAGTGTGAATCCTTACTCTTCCTTCTAACACAAGAGATTACAATGGCCACCCTCTATTTCCCCGCCCTCTACCACCTCTGCAGGTGGAGCTTTTTCAGTAGGGAAAGGCGGAAATCCAGGCCAAGCCATGCTATCCCGTGGACAGCTGTAAGGACTGCCCCACCCTCCTCAGAACACTGCAGCTTCTTTATCAGGTCCTCATCAAGCAAAGGGTGAATCTGGCAGGAGCCAAAAAAAAAAAACAAAAAAAAAAAACAAAACAAATCTAAGATTGGTATTGGTGGGGCAAGGTAAGATAAACATCTTCTGGAATCCCAAAGATGAAGGGAAGAGCAGTGCACATTTTGTATACATTCAGTATTTGTCTTTTCATCTTGCTGTTACAGCTCTGTGATTAATTGCATCGCTTTGTTCAGAAATTCCTCTGCCAGAATAAAATCTGGGTCTTGTGCAAATTGTGCTTTTCTGAAATATTATCCCCTCTATTAGCATAAATGTTTCAATATTTTTGTTAAGGGTGTGTGGGTGTAGGTATGGGTGTGTTTGGGAAACTCGTTATTTGTGTTTTGACTGCTGGTGATTTTATGTAGTCTAAAATATAAAAGTAAAGAGGAAATTGCATACCTTGCAGGTTTGCACTCCCTCAGTGTGCTCCTCTCTTAAAGTAGATGCAGGGATTTTCTAACAGAGTACATTTTTTATCAAAAGGTTTATAAACAACACGCAAACTCTTCTAGATAAGAAGCAAGGGGCTAGCTAGAAAAGAAACAGAAGAGAGACAAACTATCTAACTATAGATTCAAAGAATAGAAAACCCAGAACAAGCTCAGACATCAGCTAACCCAATAGAGCATGTCGTACCGAACACTGACCCTCAAGATATGCCTTCAAAAGGGGTGCTATTATCAACGAGGTTTGGGGTTCACTGAGTAGTAATCTCCTTTCAGACATTTCGGATGATATTCAGTCACTAAAGGTGCTGAAGTCTTGCAACTTAAAAAAAAACAAAAACAAAAACATTACTATTCAACCCACTGTTTCCCAAACATAGTGGGCCATCACACACCTATTTCTGCCTTCAACATTCCACAGAACTGGCGTCTCTTCTTGCAGATCCTGTTCGAGAAGTGCTGATCTTGTATAATCATTTCACAGATGAGGAAACAGACATTCAAAGTTAACTTGTTTGGCCCAGATCCGGTAATTAATTCGTGGTTGATAAGTCAGAATAGCATGACTGGAGTCTAGGTAATAAGGGGAAACAAGCACAGAGCCCAGCACCTTTTCTTTCCACTCAGACCTCACTGCAAAATGGTCGCCTCTCCGGAGTCTCTGTCTCATTCCCCTCAGATTCCCCTCACATTCCCTCAATTTCCACTTGTCTACTTGAACATTGTGCATAGCTGTTAACAGGCTCAGATTCATTCATTAGTGAGTGTGTCCTTCCCAACCCCCCACCCAAGCCTTTTAACAAAGACTTACCAGGAGCGGCTTTCATGGAGGCCGTGGCAGGAACATGGCAGATAATTTAAGGCAGATAGAGCTTTGTGTTTCTCCTCAAATTTATTCACATTTATTCTAGGGATTCCCCAGATAAGACTAGAATCAGACAGGCTAGGGAACGTTTTCTCAAACTGATCATAAAGTAGGTGACCCTTTCCTTATTGTTCAGTCCTTTGGCTCCTTTTCTTCACTCTTTGTTTTTCCTCTTCCATGGTCAACCTTGGAGAGCTCAGCAACCCTCCTGCTGTGTCAGAGCAACCCCGGGGGAGATGAGTTCCCCCACAGGCCTGCTATATAGCACTCTGCATTTCCTGAATTTGCTCAGCCTAGCTAGAAATAACCCCTTCTGGCAAAGGTCCTTCCCAGAGAGTTCCCACACTGAGAAGAAAGTACCATTACAAAATGTATCTTTGTTTTAATGCTATTCCATCAGATGCTACCTACTGGCCTTCATTTAGAAAGCGGTGCCTCTAAATAGCTTTGGTGGGAAAAATATCTTTTGCATCCTGTTGCTCATCCCTTGCCCAGCTTGGCTATGCCAGAGAACAAACACCAGCAACAGTGCAAGATGAACCCACAGTCCTTTCTCAGAACTGGGTGGGGTCGTTGTTGATCCTGCCACATCTCACCTGGGGCTCCTTAAAACAACATTGTAAATCAGCTGGCTGTGATTCCAATCTATGACAACGGAACAGGAAAGAAGAAGAGTGGCTATCAGAGATTAAATCTTGCCTTGTCTAGGTCTCCGTGTTAAAGTGCCAGCCCTAACTATGCAAGTGACTGTCTCCGGTGAGAAGCAGGCCACATGGGAGATGGTTTGTAAAAGAGTTTTTCAATAGCCTAGAAAGATTTTGTATATCTTTAGCTATATATAGCACATGTGATATATTGTCCCCTAGTTCATTCTACTAGAATAAGACTCAAACACACTGAACATATGCAATATGCATAGTTACGGAGCCACCATGTAACCTAGAGACAACACTATTGAGAGGTTAAGAAATGACATATGGATAATAAATCTGGGTGATAGGAAGGAGAATGATTATTTTCTTCTGTATTTCTGTTGTTTTTGTTGAACTGAAATGATCTATGTACTTTGAACAGCACAGTACATCTTAGTATGAAAGTGTGATCAGCCAGTTTTTTACATCCACCTGTGAAGATGGCATACCTATCTTTCCCAAGTCTTTAGTCATGGTGACTAGCACCTTGGAATCTGTTCCATATAAACCTCAATACTAGAAGGTGTTTCTGGGAAACAAAAGTAGGGAAGTGTCTCTGTAGAGAACAGTCATGGCTTGTGGTATTTGTTCTTCATGGACATCCAGAGACTAGATTTTCCATTGGCAGAGAAGTGAAGCCAAGTAAAGGTTAGCAAACCAATCCATCCCTTCCATCTCAACCAATCTTTTGTGATGCTCCCATCCAATCTTTACAGATTCTTCTCTATGAAAGTCCTAATTCTCCTCCACATACTTATTGAGGGATTACTCTGTGTAAGACAATATACTTATGCTGGCATTCAAGAGAAATAAGACATTATGAAAATAATAAGCTACATGTAACAAACATGTCGGTTTGGAAATACAAGCATAAGTAAAAGAGTAAAATTTTTACTGAGGAGAGGACAATCAGGAAAAAAGGCTTCTGTTGGAAGGATGCATTGAACTAGGACCTGAAGGATGAAAAGATTGTCAGTTGGGAAATAATGGATATAAGGACATCCTAACCAAGGACATGTGTGACCAAGAGTCAGACTGCTACAAAAGTTTCTGGAAATTCACTGAGTTGGGTGATTGGGAATATGAATCAAAACAATTTTATAAAAGAAAATTCTTCAATGAAGTTATACATAAAAGAAAAACCATGTACTTCTAATACCAGTCCTTTGATCTGATGGATCTGATGGAAAGATACTACGTAAATGCAGAGTATTACTTCTATTAAAGCCAGTATTTTTAAGTAGTAATATTTTTTGAACACTTGAAAGTGGGATTTTTTCCTCTTCCAGATAGAAAAATTCTAATAAATTGAATGTATTCCGCATGAATAATCAAGTTAAAGAACAGTGAAGATCTACAAAGCAAGAAAAGAACAAATTCCAGGGAGATGTGCTATATCTTTTAAATTATTGATTATAGATCTCAGCTCTCAGAAGCTAAAAACTCTGTTTAACTTTGTTTGGTTTAAATATCAACATTATGCCACACTTTCAGTTGCTCAAAACTATTTTAATAGGTCAGCATTAATGGGTAGTTTTAAATGGCAAAAAAAAAAAAAAAGTGTTGGTTCCTACTCACCTGGGAATTTAAAGTTTAATTTGTGCAGGCCCTTGATTTTATAGTTGAAGCAAATGAAGTCCAGACAGTGGGGGACTAATTTGCTAAAGGTCACCCAGCTAGTTAATGGCAACCAGTTAAACTGGAGGAAACTAACTTGCCCAAGGTCACAGAGTTGGAAAATGGTAGGGCAGAATTACAACCCAGGAGAACCTAGACCCCTAAACTTTACTGGGCTCTGCTTCTCTGCCAATGGACAATTAACATAATCCTGCACAAGTACATAGAGCGCTGTAGATAAAAAGCCATACAAACAAAAGTAGAGGGTAATAAATGCCATTATTGTAAGTGCAAGTAAATGTATAATTATTTAAATTGCTTTAATGGCATAAAGGAACTAGTATTTCTAGATGTCTTGATGGAAACTTAAATACGTTTGCTAACTTACTATACAATTCAGTACTGAAAAGGAAAAAGTGAGATGAGACTAATGCAATCTTTATTTCTCCTACTTTTTGTGCATAAAAACATTAAGAAATACATTTTTGAAAATGGTCACCCATGCGGCACCTGTGTGGTTCAGTGGGTTGGGCCTCTGCCTTCGGCTCAGATTGTGGTCTCAGGGTCCTGGGATTGAGCCCCTCATCAGGCTCTCTACTCGGCAGGGAGCCTCCTTCCCCATCTCTCTCTCTGCCTGCCTCTCTGCCTACTTGTGATCTCTGTCTGTCAAATAAATAAATAAATAATCTTAAAAAAAAAAAAAGGAAAGAAAATAGTCACCCAATATCCTGCCACTCAAACATAATAACTATATTTTTAATCATTTAGAATTGCTTAAAGATACTTGTTTTGATAATTCAGGTAACAATCTTGATTTTCTTCTTCATGGCAGAGGTGGTAGGACAATCCTGGGTTTAAGAACTCTTACATCTACGGCTTCTGAAAGGTCTGTCAAAAGATGAGAGTTCCTTGCCTAGTACTTCTGTCTCCCCTAAAAACCTATTATGTGGTAATCACTCACACATATACCTACACATTTCTTGAACCTATTTTTAATTTTAGCCTGCATGCCTTCTTGGCAAGAGAGAGAATGAGGCTGAGCAGGTGGGAGGGCAGGGTGGGGATAGGGGAATTACACAGTCTTTGGGCTTATTACTTTCTGTCCAAACTCTCTTGCTTTCAAATGCCAATAGATGTTTTCTAGTTCTACGTTTCCACTTTCATGAAAAATAATCTGCTCACTCTATGTGTAATGTGTGCCTGAGAATTTGACTTCCAGTATCCGTCTAGCTCTTCTTTTGTAGAAACCTGATACGGGTTAAAAAAAAAAAAAAAAGTCAACCTTTCTAATGACAGGAACCCTAAGGTTACCAGCCAATGCCCCAGAGAGCTGTCACTTACACACTAAGCTCATCAACACACTAAGGTAACGGCCACCTGGTCTTAGTGATTTCCCGTTATCTAGTCTGTGGATTAGGTCTGTAATGTCCTGAGCATTTATCATTTTGTCTGTTTCCTCCTATATGATTATTGCTTGGGAAAGCCTGGGTGTAAGAATATTACTCAGTGAAAGGTGAAGCAAGGAATTCATTTACACCATTTTTTGTTTTTTGTTTTTTTTAAATCTGTGAGTATATACTTGGTACGATGTAAGCCGGTGCTTCTACAACTCTCATTTCACAGAATTTAAGACTCTTCCGCTATTGTTTTAGGAATCCACTGCAAGGATTTTTTTCAAATTCATTATTGGCTCTCTTATTTTTGTGTGCCTGGGATCTGTCACCTTTTGCAATCTCGAATCAGTAATCTGACCCTTCAAAATTTTCTTTTTCATTACATATATCTAAGTAAGAGCTCATTTTAGTTTTTTTTTTCCCCGTGTAATCAGTTTTTCAAATAGCTTGAATATAAGGCCTTTTTTTTTATCATAAGTTATCATAAAGAAATTCATATACTCCCCACTTTCTTTTCTTTTTTTTAAAGATTTTATTTATTTATTTGACAGAGATCACAAGTAGGCAGAGAGGCAGGCAGAGAGAGAGGAAGGGAAGCAGGCTCCCCGCTGAGCAGAGAGTGCAATGTGGGGCTCGAACCCAGGATCCTGGGATCATGACCTGAGCCGAAGGCAGAGGCTTTAACCCACTGAGCCACCCAGGTGCCCCTACTCCCCACTTTCTTATGGGTAATTTAATTAAGTATTTATCTCCATTTTTAACTCTTACATGTCTGCATTGAATTATCTTTCAGAGAACTGATTATGTACTTGATGTCTTTCTTTGGAGTCCTCTCTCCCATTAGAGAGTATCGAATTAAATTGAAATATATATATTCCTCATTATGTGCTCCAATCTGCATTGCATCTGCAAGGTACTCACTCAGTGAACATTTCCAGGATGAACATAAGATACCAACAGGTAATAATCATGGGGCATTTACTGGGTGTCCTGTTCCACACTAAGTATTTGACAAGCATCGTGTCATTAATTCTAAGGCATTAGACTGTAAACAGGGCAAGGAGTCTGTCCATGTATCCCTAGCACCTACAGCAGCGTTGGCATTTAGTAGATGCTCACTGAATATTGCCATATAGATAAGCTCAAAAACTGCATGAGATAGGTGTCATTACTATACATGCTTTACACATAAGAAAACGTGTATATTTTCCTATGTGCCTCTCTGAAGCACAGAGAGGTTCGATTGCTTTCTGAGGTCCCACAGTGAGTATGTGAAGCCAAGACTTGCTTCCAAAGCCCAGATACTTAACTAGGACTTATTACTTGGAAACTCAATACCTACCTACATTCTACATTAAGGCAAACAAAATTAATTCTATTTATCTTAACAAATATTATACAATGTTACAAATAAATATTGTGATAAATAATTTCCAAAAAAAAAGATTTGAAAAAGATGGGTTTTTAATAAATAATCAGATAGGCAGATAGGTATCTGTATGTTCCTTATTGCTAACCATGCAATTAAAAATAGGATTTCCCTCTAATCAATACTTCTGTTGCATTTGTGCACTAGTTAATGAGGATTTGGGGAGTTCTTGATAAATGCGTTTTTGGTTTTTTTCCCTGACTGGTTTTGGGTTTATTTAAATAATCTGTATAGTCAATTCTTTTTAACATAAGAATGGCACTAATGAAATAATCATTTATTAGGGCTTCCTTATAATTGTCTATAGAGTTTATGAGGAGCTTCTGCTTATAAAGTGGGAGACTTAAATATTTCTGTCACTGTTACAAACATCTACCGGTCCCATGATTTTCCTGAAACACTACCATCAGGACATCATTCTTTAGGGATTTGATTACTTGTATATTTAACTATTCATTAACAAAAATTATATAACACTTTGAAGAGGATAGTTCCTTAAAAACATTAGCTTTCTCCTTAAATCCTTATCAGCCTACATCTTAGTGGGATTTAAATGATATTTAGCAGAGAGCAAAGTTTTTTGGGAATGGTACACAATGGTCCTGAAGCCATGGGTTGAATAATAAAAAGAGGTGCAGAAATTAGACTAGGAAAACACTGAAGAAGTAGCCCACATGAAGGAAGGGAGGGAGGGAGGAAGGGAGCAATGGAAGTAAGAAGGTAGAAAAAAACTTGAACTCTACTATTCACCTTGGAAAAATCATAATCTCCAAGAGCCTCAGCTACCCTACCTGTAAAATGGGGGTGACAAAAATACAACTTCCTCACAGACACTTCAATAGCAGATCTCAATGTGCTATGTAAACTGTATACCATGATACCTTGATATTATTTGCCTGTAATCAGCTCCATTTATACATTCTGTAATATAAACATTCATCTTCAAAGACTGTCAACAGCTTCAAAATGTAGACCCATGAATCCTATCTACATTTTTTTGGTCTGGATGCATTTTTGATATTTTTAACCCAAAGAACCAGTTCACAACCTTTACAGCCTTTGTATACCTACAAGCTCAAAGAGCTTACTGTGTGCTCTAAGGACTAGAGTTCTGTACAATCTCTGTCTAAACAAGGAAGCCTCTTCTAAGTCCAGTTTCAGTCTGGTGCCTTTGGTCAAGGTGGAAACTAAAATTGAAAACAGATAGATGTTTTACATTTAAATGGGTTTAACATAAATGTGCATTAAGCCATTTTATGGACGATTGCACAAATATCTTTTGCAAACTTGGTACACGTGAGCACATACAGTAACCATTAATGTCTTCCAGAGAAATAAGGTGCAGATCCAAAATTTTAAGCAGCTATCTTGAGTCCTCTCACTCGAAAGAAAATGTAATGGCTTTAAGGGAATTGCTCTAATAATATCATGGCATCTGCAATGGCTGGCCAGAGCAGAGCCGAACAGAGTGTATGTCACCATAGTTCAATTTAACAAGAAATAAGCTGCTCCCTGGAGAATCTAAACTCCCTAGTCTCCCACAAAGAAAATTGAATTTTGGAGGTCACACTTTGGGTAGGTTACCAGAGGGAGAAGCTTGACATTCTTTTTGTCATATGCTCTGGGAGGTCAGTGCTATCCTACCAACAAATCGCTACCTAAGATCTGCTGCCCGCTCAACAGCACCCCCCCCCAAATTATACGAGTGCTCCTAGTCCCCAAGGAAATGGCAAATGATTGTGACACTTAAGATACCTGAGACCACGCCAGATGCCATCATGTAGAAACATCAAGTTTTGTACCGCCAAGTGAGGAGAGGGGTAGATGCGGGGGTGGGGGGGGTGTGGAGCGGGGAGTGGGGAGGGGAGGAGAGCTAATGATATTGTGGTGGGGGTCGGAACGGGTCAGATAGACCCACAGATAGAGAGCTCTAGGCTAAAACTGTTTAGCGAAATGTATATCAACTGAACTGCTGTTACCAGAGAGAAAAACACATCGCCAAGTCAAGCCCAGGCGAAGCCCTGGCTCTGTGGGTGGACGGCCCCTTCTGCGGGTCGCCTGGGTGGGTGGTCGGAGGGCCTGGAGAATTCCCGCAAAGGTTGGAGGCGCCCCAGCTTACCGCATCTTGGGCAGCGGCCCCGGGTGGGCGCAGCCAGGCCATCGACACCCCCCCACCCCCCGCAGCAACATGTGGGGCGCTGCCACTCCGCCGCATGAACTCCCTCCAGCTGGAGTTCCTGGTGGACGTACACTTGGCCCTGAGAAGGTGCTGAATTACTCTTGGGAAAGATTCCTCCTGCGTTGAACTTGGCAGCTCCTGACATTTCCATGCCACCCCCTGTGCGCCAGCACTACACACACGCACGCACACGCCCCTCTAGACCTGCCCAGGCTGCGCTCAGTACTGGCTGCCCACTCGGGGACAGAACACCAGAGCGGGATGCAGAGGCGAGAACCCCAGCTCCGCCGGCCCCGGGAAGGGGTGGGGGTGCGTGTCTTAGCACTGGGTAGTTCCGGGGACTAAGCCCTCTGCTGGGGCGCCCAGAATCCGCATTAGTTAGGGCCGCTGGCACCAACCCAGTCTCCTTTTGTGCTCTCCCGGGAAGCCCGCCTCTACTCACCCGGGCTGAGCGCGGATTCCGGCCGCCAGCGGCAGCCCGCTTCCCCATCCCACGAACACTGCGGCGCCCCCAGAGTGTGCAATGCGGAGCCCCACCAGCGCACGGCCGGAGCCGTGGAGTGCGGGGAGGAAGCAAGTGAGGGAGGGAGGAGGAAGGAGAGAGAACGCGGCGGGGAGGGGCGGGGGTCGGCGGGGGGCGCGCGCGCCACTCCCACTCGCGCTCGGCACTCGCCTTCGCCTGCAGCCGGGGTCGGACAGCCCTGCCTCGCGGGCCGCGGGACCAATCAACGCGCGCGGGGGGAGCCGAGCCCTCCGCCGGGCGCGCTCATTGGCCCGGCGCGCTCGACCCAACTCCGGGAGAGTCGGCCTGAGCGCCAAGTCTGCAAACTCCAGCCCGCAGGAGCCGACCGCCGGTTGCAGGTGGGGCTCCCGGCTCCGCGCTCTGGCGGGCAGGGGGGTCCGCGTTCGGCGGGCGGAACAGAGAGGATTTGAGACCTGCCCTTGAAGCCCGTTCCCAGTGAGCGTTCCAAACCAGCAGTGTTTGCTCAGGTTGCACCGATTCCTTCCTGTGAGCGACCCCCTAGGCGGCTCGCCGCACCCTGGCTAGCAGTTGAGTGGTGGAAACCTGGCAATGTGAAATGGCCCCAGCCAAATCGTACTCCTGGCCGCCCCCAAGGCTGCATTTTCAGCACCTAAGAGCTGAAAATCAAGTCCCTTTCCGAACCCAGGGCAGATCTAGACCGCTTGACGTTTGCAATAGAAGAAGAGACCGCGGGGTGGGTGATGGAGCGGTGGGAGAAAGCCCGGGAGGCAGGTCTTTCTGAGAAAGTGGGAATCTAATCGTGATTTTGGTAGGCATAGTTCTCCCACCCTCTGCCAAACCTTTCTCCCAGGTAAAGCCACCTCCAAATCCCCGACCCCGCCAATCTCTCAGGAGGTATTGATTTTTCTCTTCCTTGTTGTAAATCAGGTTTCACTCTCCTGTGCTTTTTAATCTAAAGCCTCAAAGTGGAAAGGGAGCACAGCCTAACCCTTCTCCCCCTCTGAGCATTACCGGAGCTGGGCGTGGGGGCGGTGACTAGAGAAGATCCTCAGAAGGTCTCCCACAGCAGCCCCACCTCTGCCTGGTACCTGGTCTGCAGGACAACCTTCGCTTTAGGTCCATTCGCCCCGCTATGAGGATCCTCTCTCTCCTCCTTGGACTTTCTGTTTTTCAAGCTTCTTTTCAGGTAGGCCTGTTCTGAATCTTCTGGCTTGGCTCTTCCCCTTAATCTGCTCCTTCTCAACGTAAAAATGTCTTTTTAGTTTTTTTTTTTTTTAATTCAATTGAATTGACATATAGTGCATTATTAGTTTCAGAGGTAGAATTTAGTGATTCATCAGCTGCATATCATACCCAGTGCTCATTACATCAAGTGCTCTTCTTAACGTCCATCATCCATTTACCCCTTTCCTCCCACCCACCCCAGCCCCCACCCCAACCACCCCTCAGTTTGTTCCCTATAGTTAAGAGTCTCATATGGTTTGTCTCCCTGTTTCCATCTTATTTTATTTTTCCTTCCCTTCCCCTATGTTCATCTGTTTTGTTTCTAAAATATCTTTTTTTTTTTTTTTAAACTTCCCTCCCATTCCCTCTCTTTGGAAGGAACTTGGATAAGATGTTCTTCATTCACAGCTCCTGGCCTCAGAAAATTTTTCTCTTACTTAGTTTATGTGCTCAGGTTTACACAGCTCAGGGTTCAGATGGGCAAAAATAATTAGCACTCCTTTAGAACCTTTGCACACACGAGGTGATTGCTGCGGTGCTGCCTTCCTGCAAGGCTCCGCCCACTGAATGAGCTGAACATGAATTAATCAAACTGAAACTGGTAATGTCCCTCAGCAACTAAGCAGATTACCTCTGCAAGTTAGAATCTGGTACTTACAAGGGCATGTCTTGGGTGTCACTCCTGTCAGTTACTTAGTTTCCAGGAAAGACATTCCTTCTTGCAGAGTTCCTGTCCATGTACCTAGCTCACTTGATTTTTTACAAAACTGGTACAGCTCCTAGTTTAGTCAAAACTTAATATTTGCACTCAAAATGAAGTTCAGTGCATTCATGCAGTTCATGAGACCGAGTTCCTGATGGAGAAGGAATCGTTCAGACCTCTTTTCAAAGATGTGTTTTAAAAGAATGAGAGAGATGTCCCGGAAATGTCAGCAAGTGGTTATCACTGTGTGCTAGGATACTAGTGGATTTTTGAAAGGTCTTTTTCCTTATACTTCACTATATTTTCTAAAGAACATGTAATACTTACTAATCAGGGAAAAAACTTAAATATATTAACTCCAAACACACAATACCCTTCATGCATCTTAAGAGCTAAAATATTAAATCCTCCTTCTACTTTACCCTTCGACTCTTATCAATCACTAAGTCCCATAAATTCTGTCTCCTCGAATAGTTTTCAGAACTGTCCTTCTCCACCTCCCCACTAGCATTGCAGCACCCCTGTCATCTCTTACTGGTTTCAGCAAACAGCCTTAACTCCTCTACTACCCAGTCAGTCCCAACACTGCCTTCTCTCCTTAAGATGATCATGTCACTGAAAAGTTTACTATCTGGGGCACCTGGGTCTCCCAGTAAGTTGAGCATCAGACCCTTGGTTTCAGCTCAGGTCATGTTCTCTGAGTCTCAGCATGGAGTCCATCTGGGATTCTCTGCCTCTCCCTCTGCGCCCCCCAAATAAATAAATAAATAAATAAATAAAATTATCAAAAAAAAAAAAAGGCTGAAAATCCACCTGTCCCCCACCTCCATTGCTATGAAGTTCAAACTTAGCCTGGTTGGCAAAGCCCTTCCTTCCCAGCCTGACCCCAGCCTTTCATGTTGGCCTCATCTCCTGCCCCCCACACTTCACCACACAGGATGACCCTATCCCCCCACAACTTTCTGTTTTCTGTGTTAGGTGACTTTGCGTGTCCATGGCTAAGACTATAGAGTGTGGGAATACTGCTCTTCTCCTCCTCTCTTCCCCCTTCCCGGCCCCCAAGCAGCTCCTACATCTGCTTCAGGACTCATTTCAAATATCACTTTTTAAATGAAGCCCTCAAAACTTTCAGGGGCAGACTTAGCAGCTCCTCCTCTCTGTACTTCAATAGCAAGTGCTTTCTTTACCCAGCAACTGTTTCTGCGGCTCCTATTATGTGCCAACCACAATGAAGCAAACACGAATCATATTTATACTGCTGGAACACACCATGAGAGAGACAAACATTAAATCAAGTTGCATAGATAAATGATTGCAAACTGAGATAAGTGTGATGAAACCTGCAAAAAAAAAAAAGTGTGTGGTTTACTTTGTACATACGCCAACCATAACTCTTACCACATTGTGTTATAATCTGTTGATTTGTTTGTCCAAAGTTTTATCTCCCATCATATTCATCCATGTAACCCCATCTAGAACACAGTGCCTGGCTCATAGTATATGGTTAGTAAAATTTTTTTACATAAACAGATAAATAATCCCTGCGAAGTGTCTTATTTCATGTATTCACATGCTATTTTTGTATAAAATCTGAAAGACTTCATTTCTCAGTTTTCAAAATTCATTTCATTAGGTCCTTACCTTATCTTTCTAATTTGGTTCTCCCTAACATAAATTATCTAATTTCTTCTCATTTGTTGTCACCCTTAGAAGATACAGCTAATTTACTATTTGTAGATAATCTACTTTTGCTGGAAGAAATTTATTCTTTTGTTTTTTATAAATTTGACTTTTAACACATAAAAATCCAACTTGAAAACATAAAGCTAAAAGACACAAAGCGTAATCCATAAAAGAATAAATAATTGAACTTGGTCAAAATTTAAAATATTTGCTCTACAAACAACACGATTGAGGGAATGAGAAGAAAGACTGGGAGAAAATGTTCGCAACTCATGTATCTGACACAGGACTTATAGCCAATGTATATAAAGAATTCTCAAAACTAAACAACAACAAAAACAACCAACCAAATTTTTCAAAGGGCCAAAGGATGTAGACAGACATTTTACCAAAGAGGATACACAGATGACAAATAGTAACCAAAAAGACGCTCAATATCCCTAGTCATTAATAAGATGCTAATTAAGACCTCAATGAGATACACTTAATAGAATGGCTTAAAACACACACACACAACTGATAATACCAAACACTGATGAGGATGCCGAGCACGGAGAAATTCTTGTACATTGCTGGTGCGAATGCAAAATGGTACTGCCATTCTAAAAACAGTTTCACAGCTTTTATAAAGTTTGCTGTATGCTTAGCCATACAACACAATCTTCCCAATACTAGGTATTCACCCAAGTAAAATGAAAGACCTATGTTCATACAAAAACCTAACAGATAGTTATAGCAATTTTATTATTAAAATCTCAAAATAATCCCAAAGTCCCTCAACTGGGAAATACATAAAACCATAGGACATCCTGAGAATAGAATACCACTCAATAATAAAAGGTACAGACTATTGGTACAAACATGGTCTATCTCAACACATCATGCTAAGTGAGAGAAACCAGACTCAAAAAGCTGAGGCACACACTGGTTAGGAATGGCAGAGCAGTGAGATAAAAGCACTACAGGTTTTTCACGATGACAGAGCCACAGTTGGAGATCTGGAATGATCTACTTTTATATGAGGCGGTTGTTTAAACCATTGTTATTTCTCATTTCTTGTCACATGGAGCTAAGCCTCATTTTCCCTAATATAATGAGTGTAGGAATTAATCAATTAATGAAGATATCACTAAATGTGGTCTTTGTACAAGAAGAAACTGTAGCCTCTCTTAGTCACTGAAACACCACCAATGCCTCACACAATACCAGTACACACAGTGGGTACTAGATAAATATTGGTTTAATAAATAAACAGATAAGAATAAGGATAAAGTTGCAATTTTATGGGAATGTAACAAAATTTTCCATTCAGATGAGTGTTTTCCCCCGCTCCAAGTAGCTACTTTGGTGCATTGCATTTTTCATTCCAGTGACACTGCTCTTATTTCAAAATATATTCCTTTTCCCCTTTCTGCTTATTAAAATATTGCCCTTTCTTTAAGTAAAATTGTTTTCCTTAAATAAATTATTCACTCTCTTTCTCTCTCTCAATGAGCAAACAATAAATTTAACATGTTTTAACATTTTACTCATTTTTCAATATCCCAGTGGCTAATTTATCTTCTTTTCTTCTATCACAAATATCAGAAATTTATATAACAAGCACACAGTAAAAATAAAAACGCAGATTTTATGCAAAGCTTGAGAGATTTTGGCTCAAAAAACCATCATATTTCCAGATGTATCACTAAAAGTAATTTTCATTTATTGGACACTGATGGTTGACATTAAGCTCTTGAAATATCATTAAAATATTTCTGCTCTAACCAGTTTGCACAGTCAAGTGACTTTTAAAAAATCATTTACAGCTAAGCTGCTGTTATGGAATTTATTATAAGAACTCAATTTTCTCTACCAGTTTTTCTACCAGGAACTAGTAATCCTGGCTGCCAGCAGAGACCCCCTCAGTTGTTTTAAGACATCAATCAGTTTTATACCTTGTTTCTATCAGGGAACACTTTTTGCATAAGCATGAAAAGATCCTACAAGGAATCGATGCTGTAATTCTTCACATAAATAAGGTTGTCTCCTAATGACCATCTGACAATGAAAATACTAGAGGTTAAGGAGAGGAAGTTGAGTGAGATGGACAGATATCTGTAAACAAGATATTGTAAAAATGAATCCAGAAAGGTCTAAAAGTTTCATTACCTCCTTTTTTCCCTGTTCCTATCACCATACCTGAGAAAATCAACTACTGGTTAAATTTTTGCCTCTGATCTTAATTCTGTATGTAGGGCCAAGAAAAAATGAGATAGGTAAAATTTCAAGAGGTTGGGTTTCCATCATGTTATCAACTTCTTCTCTCATCCCCATTGCTGATACCTATAATTCCACAATCAGAGCAAATTTCCTTAGCCAGATGGCAAAGAGGGTTTATTGTGAACTGAGTGCTAATCTGAACTATGGTAATGGCTGCAGGAAACACTCTCACAAGGATCATGAAAGCAATCTGATGGCTCCATTAGCAAACCTTTGGTGGAAGAGAGCAATTATAATTTCAATTTTAGCCATGTGCAGATTGAGGGGGTTGCAAACATGCAGATAAGGTTACCCAGTAGATGGCTGGATATGCAGGTCCAAAACTCAATAGAGATATACATTTTTGAGCATTGTATATAAAATTAAACTCTCACTTGTGTCCACTTGTGTCCATAGCAGACATTGTGAACCAGTCATGTGCCCACATGTGGCCTTGGCACCCTTCTGAGTTCATCACTCATAGCCACCACCAACAGATAGCTGTAGGAACAAGATTCAAAATTTAGGATCATCACAAAGTATAGGATTAATCCAGGTTTAGCACTCAGTGGGCTAGTACAATAGGGTAATAGCTCAGGAAGTTGTTTATATGACAAGGGCATTATTCGAGTGATTGACCAATGTGTCTGGGTTGGATAAAGAAAGAAAAAGTCAAGGATGGACTTAAAAATATTTCTTTTCTCTTGTCCACCCCAAGAAGTTAAGCCAAAACAATGTCCTTATGTTAACCAATTCTTGGACCAGAAATACTTATCTCCCCCTGTGTTAAACATTACTGAGACCAGAGAAAAATAGCCTAACTTCTTGCTCCAGGGATTAACCACTCCTGGAAAACAAGATGGAAAGCATATTAAACTGCTTGCATTTCAAGGTTACCTTCTCATTGAGTGAGTACTTCAAGATTCTCCCCTCACTGTGCCTTCCAAAAGTATTATGTCATAAACGCTGCCCATTCTAACCAGTTCCTGCTTTTCAAGACTTGCCTTGAAATCGCAGCCAAGACTCTAAAACTTTCATAAATACCTGTGGAAATAAATGAAGGGAACCCAGATGAGAACAGTGGCTTTTATTCACAGCTGGCGATAGCAAGAGAGTCAGCCACCATTGCTTGGATTTGACAGAGACTACGCCCTGACAGAGCAGTGGTAAAGCCTTATAGTTTAAAAAAAAAAAAAAAAGTGGGGGTGTGGGGTATGATTTGAGTATGCTGTGATTGGAAGCTGTTGTCATGGAGAAGCTGGAGGTGGGCCAACAAGAAGCAGGGCATCCCATGTGACTGGTTTGAAGAGCATACGTGGCTTTCCCCGGTTGGTCCTGAGTTGGGGAAGCAGGGGCAGAATTAAGGGGAGCTGTCAGTCATGGACCAGTCCTGATCATTTTGTGCCAGTTGCTGCAGAGGTTATGGTTTGGCTTCCTGGGATAGTTGCTGCAGAAGTTGTGGGTCACAGTTCTATTGTTACATATGGTCTGGCCACTGCCCATTTGTTATGTTCAGTCTCTCATACCATAGCCTAATTTTCAAATTCTGAGTCTCTATTAAGACTGTCCGGGAGGTGTCCATACTTCAGTAGAGCTAATAAATTTAACTTTGCTTGATCTACAGGTTTTCCTGATAGTCTTTTGAAGAGTCAACAGTGAACAGTTCATATACCTAGTACTAAATGTTGGATGTTGTCATAATGATCTGTCTCCTGCTTTTTCCCAATGAGAGATTATTTCCAACAAGGAAACAGGATTTTCCAATAAGATCGTAGAGTTCTCTAGCAACACATCTATGACTAGGGGCCATCATGCTGGATTTGGCTGTCACACCTTGGGAGACCCTTGAATATCATAAGCTATTAAGACCTAACTCCCAGGATTGCAGCAGTCAGTCCTTCTTTTTTGGTGGAAAGGCATAAGACACAGTCTTTCAAGTCTAACACAGAAGTGCTTCTTTGCTACCATTCTCCATGACAGGTAGATTGGGTAAATGAAGAGACATTCTAAGGGTGACACTGTGAAAGTATATAGAATAAGCAAATCTGCAAGTGTTAAAATTCCCTGGAATTATATATGGAAAAAAAATAGCAGTGGGTTTGGCTGACAGAACAAATTCATTCACTTATTAAATATTGAACAAAAGGTACATCCTAGAATCTGGAAAGACAACGATGAGCAAAACAAAACATATCTGATGCCATGTTTCATTGAGCTTTCAGTCTAGTGAGGGACAAAGTCTTGATCAAATAATCTAGCATGAAGATATGAAATACGAGCATGTTAACAGGAGGATTTAGGAAACTCAGGAATCTCAAGGGATTAAACACCAAATTTACTTTATCATATAATGTGCCTGAGCAGAAAGTATTCATAAATAGACATTTAAAATCTCATCAAAAAGGGCCTTAGTGGATCTCTGCTTCCAGCTAAGATGGTACTATGGGGATTGAATTTACCCTCCCACTGGAAACAACCTATAAATTGACAATATCTGTATGAAACAATCATTTGCAAGATACTGAACACCAGACAACAAAGGACAGCAACCCCTGAGGGACAGGAAATATTAACCGCAGCATATTTACTTACTTGCCAGATTTCTCTCTATTGAGGATGGAAGTTATAAATATGGAAAGAGGGAAGGACAGAGTGGACTCTAAGGTTAACTGATGAGAATCTGAGATATTAATATAAATTTATTTTAAAATTCAGATGGATATAGAAAAGATACATATGTATATGGTTGTATGTTTCTTTTTATATATAGACAAAGATACAGATATACATATCAATATAGATATAGACTTTGCCCCATGGTTCTATTTGAGAGGGCCTAGAAGAAATCACTTGGATTACAAGCAGCACACATGGACGGTGAGTACCCTTAGCATCAGATGTTGATTTCTAATTTCCATTCCCCACCAAAGCACCTAGGACTCCTTAGTAAAATGGCTGATTCCCAAGCTAAGGCATGAAAAGTACATGATGAACTCAGAACATCCAACCATGACAGAAAGGACAAAATGGCTCAAGGAATGAAGGGGACATGTCAAAGGACACAGGAACCAGCTAAAAGTGGCTACCATTGGCCTAATCTGGGACAATTTGAACTTTAAAATAAATAATAACAGTAAAACATTAGAACTATAAAATCAGAAGAAATACATAATATATAATTTATTTTATTATATATAAATAATACAATGATAAATAAAAGCAAGAATATCTTAGCTCAAGAGCTCCAACCCTCCCACCTTGAACTTGAGCGAATACTTTACTTTCTCTGAGTTTTAATTCCTTCCTTTATAAAATGGTGCTAATAACAATGCCTGCACTGTGGGATCACTGTAAGGATTAAATGAGATAAGAGATGTGAGAAGTGCTTTAGAACCAAAGCACCTAAGCAGGTGTTTATACGTTATTCCCAGGACTTGTGTACAAGAAGAATTTGTACTAGTGTACTACAAACACCCAACTGAGGGTGCACTGCTGCTAGAGTACTTCGCCAGAGCCATAGCGTGTATGCACATGCATGTGAGCATGTGTGCATGCGTGCGTTTGTGGTGGGATTGGGATTGCCATGCTCCAAAAGCAACCACCATAATGCAGAGCATGGAAGTGAAGGTGGTGGCGCTGAAAGCTAAGAGTTAAGAGTCAGTTAAGAACATGCTCACTCGTTAATTAACATGCAAGAGTTGTTAAGTGTGGCTATTTCATAAACCACGTTTCCAACCTAACGGTACTGCAGGAGAGTGGGCTAAGTCATCCTCAAGAGATGGTGGCGGTTATAGAGCTTTTCCCTGCAAAGACCAAACAAGGTAAATAGATGTGAAGTGTGTTCTCTTCAAACTAACAACTTCTGTCACCTTCCCCTCTGTCCAATCAGTTTAAAAGGATGACTTCTCTCCTACAGCTAACATCATTTTCTTTTGCTATAAGAAACATGAAGAAAATGTGTAAGCAAAATCCTTTTTACTTATTGTACTACTTACTCTATACTAACATTTATTTTAAATCGTTAAAAAGCAGAAAATAGAATAGGAGAAGCTACATAAACTCTCCATGTAGATTCCCCAAAGAAAATGCCCTCCATGCTTCTGTTCCCTGGAAGAGATAATAAGAGCCCCCTGGCCCTGTGTGGGGGGTGCTGGGACACTTTGCAGATTGCGGGGCTGCTGTGCTCTGCAGGGGTACACAGGGCCCCCACAGAGTCTGGGAAATGCTCATCTCATGTCCAACACTCCGACATGGCAGGCAGGATGCCTGCCTTCTCCTTCCTGAGTCCTTTGATTGTTCTATCACAACAATCTCTTTGCTATCTCACTGGCCGAGCTCACTTCTAGCTCCTCTTGAATCTTGCCCTTCCATCTCAAATGCTTTTCCTGTTTCTGCAGTAACCTTCTACCTCAATTTCATGGAGAGTCATAAGGTTTGATGAGAAGAGAACGTTATTTGCCAGATTTTTAGTGGGACCTGCCAAGATCTATTGCTATTCTATGGAAGATTCTGTAGAAATGAAGGACTAGACCCCATTTTCCAAAAAGTATGCACCAGGAAGGGTGACGTGTGGGGCTTTTGCAAGTTGAAGAGAATGAAGGGCAGGACCTATGAGATCATCAAAGACTGGACTGTGTGTCACATCATCTTTCCTTGTGCTACTTCCAAATCTCCAAGAATCCCAGGTGTGATGGGTCATCGGGTCCTTGCTAACTTTGACGACAGCACACTTAGTTTAAAGGTCTTGGGCACTTGGGGCTGGGTTGGGCCTTCTCTGCTGCTGCCAGTTCATGGGATTCTACACTGCTTCATGATAGCCAGACATATCTCCAGCTATATACGGGGGAGGTCAGAGTCAAGACACTAATGGTTGAACATGTTTTAAAATTTAAAATTTAAAAATTATAACTTAGAAGGGATAGAGGAGAAAACTGTGCTTACTCCATCAGTTTGCCAGATCATCCAAAGGATTAAACAAATAAGCAAAGGTTTATTTTTATAAACCCAATGAAAACCCTAACGACCTTAAAATGAAGCAAGCAGAAATTAAATAAATCCAGAAATTAAAACATCAGTTCCTGGAAAAATGGAAAGTTGACTAAGCTATCTTAAAAGCTGTACAAATAGGTCACTGTACAGGGACCCAAGACGAGTTCAGATGCCAGTGGAGTAAGGTAGCAGATATTTCAGGTATTTCTATGAGATCATTCATCCTATTTTTCTGAACACATGAAAACACTTCCACAGTGTTGCCTGTCCCCCTGACTTTTTGTCTTGCAAAATATGCAAAAATAAATTGAAAATAGAGCACAGCAAAGAAGTGACAGCTTGTCTCTAGTCCTCTTGGCCTTCAGCAGGGGCAACTGGAAGGAGGACTGGCAGCTGGAAACATCTGCTCTCATGTCCACTCGGTGGCTGCTGGCTTCCTCACAGTATGGTGACTGGTTACCAGGGGTGGCTGTCCCAAGACAGAGCCATATGGAATCCCTTTGTTACATACTACCTTTTGTAACTTAAGCTTCAGGAGTCATGCACCAGCATATTTGCCCAAACTATCCAGCACAATTAGAATCACCAGATTCCACTATTTGATGGGAAAGGTGTCAAGGAATTTGAGAACATGTTTTAAAACCACCTAGCAAAATGAACAAGACGGTAAACAACATGTATTGGAGAGGATGTGGAGAAAGGGGAACCCTCTTACACTTTTGATGGGAATGCAAGTTAGTACAGCCACTTTGGAAAACAGTGTGGTGATTCCTTAAGAAATTAAAAATAGAGCTCCCCTATGACCCTGCAATTGCACTACTGAGTATTTACCCCAAAGATACAGATGTAATGAAAGAAGGGCCACCTGTACCCCAATGTTCATAGCAGCAATGGTCACAGTCACCAAACTGTGGAAAGAACCAAGATGCCCTTCAACGAACAAATGGATAAGGAAGATATGATCCATATATACTATGGAGTATTACGCCTCCATCAGAAAGGACAAATACCCAACTTTTGTATCAACATGGACGGGAGTGGAAGAGATTATGCTGAGTGAAATAAATCAAGCAGAGAAAGTTAAGTACCATATGGTTTCACTTACTTGTGGAGCATAAGGAATAACATGGAGGACATGGGGAGATGGAGAGGAGAAGGGAGTTGGGGGAAATCGGAGGGGGAGATGAACCATGAGAGACTGTGGACTCTGAAAAACAAACTGAGGGTTTTGGAGGGGGGAGGGTGGGAGGTTGGGTGAGCCTGGTGGTGGGTATTGTGGAAGGCACGTATTGCATGGAGCACTGGGTCTGGTGCATAAACAATGAATTCTGGAACACTGAAAAGAAATTTTTAAAATTAATAAAATAAAATAAAACCACCTGGCAATGATGCCTTGTTATTAATTTTTTTTCATTTATTATACTATGCTTCGTAACAATGGTGGGAGTGGTAAGAGCTCAATCTGGAAACTCATGTTTACGAGTTCAGGGAAATTATATTGATTTGAAATTTTCCTATCCTCTGTTTTGTATGTTATTTCTTTCTGGTATGCCTATTAGATTTTGGACCTCCTAAATCTATCCTCTAATTTTCATATCTCTTTTCTCAAATTTTCCACCTTCTATGTCTTTCTTTGTTCAAGTTGCAGAGAAATTCCTTCAGCATTATCTTTGAGTCCTTTTAGAATATTTAAAACTTCTACTAACCTACTTTTCATTTCTAAGAGCTCTTTTGAGTCCTCTGTTCTGATTTTATGGTAGCCTGTTTTTGTTACACAGATACAAGATTTCTTATTGCTCTAAGGATATTTACTGACTTGGTTTTTGATTATAAAAAACTCATATATATACATATATGTGTATATATATATGTATATATATATACACATATATGTATATATATATATGTATATATATATACACATATATGTGTATATATATATATGTATATATATATATATACACACACACACACACAAACTTAGAATAATATGGTGAACACTTCTCCCCACTCCCATGTACTCATCACCTCAATTCTGTGAAGAGCTGAAAGGGAAGAAAAGCAAAGGCTGTCATGCTGAAAACAAGGGGTTAAATGACCATCCCTATCCTGACTTTAGATCTCAGCTCTTCTTCCTGCTCAGTTATCAGAAGCCTGGGAGACAGGATACCCCCATATTGGCTTCCTAGGGCTTCCAGAGCAAAGTACCACAAACTGGGTGGCTTAAAGCAATGGAAACATGGACTCTTCACAGCGTTGGAGGGTAGAAGTCCAAAGTCAAGGCAACCTTCTGGAAGGCTCTGAAGACAAGTCTGCTCTGTGCTTCTCTCCTGGTTTCTGGTGGCCACCCACAACATTTGCCACCCATTGTCTTGTGTCACTCCCATCTCCGCCTCCACTGTCACATGGTAACCTCCCTGTGTGTCTTCCCTCTCCTCTGTTTTCCGTAAAAGGACAGGACACAACTCATTGGAATAATGCCCACCCTAATCCAATATGACCTCATTGTAACTAATTACAAAATACCGTATTTCCAAATAAGGTCACATTCTGGAGTTCTGAGGGTCAGGACTTCAACATATCATTTTTTCCAGACAAAATTTAACCCAGAACACTCCCTGTTGTAGCAGCTCGGGTAATGGGCTTCATTGAACTCTTCCAAATCCCAAGTTTTTCCCAAGTCAAGCAGCACTGGCCCCCTGCCTTTCAGGCCTTCCCCCTCTTAAAATCTAAATCTCCTGGCAAACATAGCCAACAGTACTCTTTTCTAGGACTATGCGCACATATGTCAAAATATCTCATCTATGAGTACACGCTTGGAAAAAAAAAAAAACTTTAAAGCATTTCCCAGTGTTCCAACCTTAATGCACACACATCTTTAAAATCTGCCAATCAGTTTTAAGTCCATTTTACAGCGATTTAGGAACGTAGTAACCTTCTGCTTTGTCTTCATAAGCCAAAGCTGGAACTTGAAAGAAAACCTAGAGTATAGGCTAATCTTTCAATTACTTAGCAAATTATGTTTTTCTTAAGTATTCCTCATTTTCTCGTGCAGGCACATGGACACACATGTCTTACTGTGGATTTCTTCAATTATATCCTTTGTGCTCCAAGCTAGGAATTGCACATATGTCCCTGAGTGTGTGGTGGCCTCATAAGGATTTCACATCCTTTTTCCCGTTTTATAATTAAAATGTAGATACCATTGGGTGGGCCAAAGCCTGAGTAAATAGCCTTTTGAACATGAGCCAAAGTTCCACTATTATATTGTGAATAGCCCTGTGTCCACTGGTAAGTACTGAGTGGCTAAACTGCTTGACTATATTTCTTCTGCAGATGTCACACCTTGTCACCAGCCACCCCCACCTCAGTAAGCACACCCTGCAGGCATCTGTTCCCTTTGAGGAAATGGCACTTTCCACAGAGCCCTTCTGCAGGATAAAACATGCTTCACACAAAGTCCATTCCCTATTCAATGAGGAGGGCATAAAAAGCATTCTTCTCAGAGGTAAATGGATGACCTAAAATGCAGAGGATACAAAGTTTTGCATTTGTTTCACACTGGCTGCACCTTATCAAAGTGAAGATTCTTATTGCCAAATCATTAGCAACTGATGGTGTGCATTAGTTAATTTACTGGAGGGAAAAGAAAAAAGAAAGGAAGAACTAATAAGTGTTTTGGTGGACAGACATAGGAGTCTTTCTATGCAATGAATGTAGTTAAAAAAAAAAAAAAAAAACCCACAACCCTAGAGAGAGGTGTAATTTTCTGTATTTCTTCACCCTTTGCCTGGGGCAATGAAGCCCTTGTCTTTGAACAAGGTCAGGTGCATTGTGCATGCCCAGGGTTTGAAGAGCATTGAAAGATTCCTGGAGGGGGTGTATCCCCAGTAGCAAATGGTTCTGTCAGGGAGGAAAAGGGACCCCACACAGGCTGCCTCTTTAATTCCTCAAAGGAAGAGGCCTTGCAGGCTCTTAACTAGCTGGGGTGGGTTAACACCTGCTCCGAGAAAGAATGTACTCTCTCTCTGGTCACAGGTAGCTGACTTCCTGATGGGCAGGGCTGGAGGCCCTCTCGCCGGAGAATTCTTCTCTCTACACAGCACTGGAAAATGGATAGAAGACAACTGCACAATGTTTTCTAAGTTGAAAGGTCATTAGACACTAATTCTCAAGCCTGGTAGCAAAAAAAGAAAAAAAGAAACTAAAAATGTCAAATCTGTACATATTTGTAAATAGAATATAGCTATTCAGGGCGCCTGGGTGGCTCAGTGGGTTAAAGCCTCTGCCTTCAGCAGGGAGCCTGCTTCCTCCTTTCTCTCTGCCTGCCTCTCTGCCTACTTGTGATCTCTGTCTGTCAAATAAATAAATAAAATCTTAAAAAAAAAAAAAAGAATATAGCTATTCATTTTTGTACTTCAGCATCACATTTGAATATATAGGTATTTTTATTAAGCATCATCATTCCTTTGATGAAGTAATTGAGGAAATTTGAGATAGGTGGAGTAAATCAATCTGATAGTTGAAGCTCTGTGTCTGTGTCTACAAGAGAATGTGTCATTTGGGGAACACTTTAATGGTAAGTCATTAAAGTTATATAATTACCAACTTATATAATGTACACAAGCATTAATAGAAGAAATAACTGCTCAGGTTCTGCCAAATGGACAAATAAAGAAGAGTCAATCATGGTAGAGGATGTGGATCTTACTCCAGAGACTTGGGGTTGAAAGAAATGTCATTTATTTGCCATTTGGAAATGAATTCAGGCTTTTATGATGGTCAAAAGGCAGGGAGTTCAACTTTCCACTCTGAACACATTGCAATGACAGATGAAATATTTAAAAGACAGGAAGAAAGAAAGACAGAGACAGACAAAGAGAAAAGAAGGAATGAGACCAGGAAGACCCAATCAAGCTTTGGCACAAGATAGAATCTCCATGGACCAGACACAGAAGGAAAATATAAATTGTGTGTTATCTGGGCTCTGGAAGTAGGCACTGGTGACTGGGAGCTTGGTTCCTGTGGGATAAGGAGCTTTAAATGTGAATGGGACTTGGAGCAGAGCCAGGCTTCCTGTTTGATGCCAGGGACAGACAAGACTCCTTCTCTACTGGGACTGTGGCTTCAGATGAAGCTGCGAGCAGGGGGAGATAAAGGGCAAAGACAAAGTGTGGCTGCCAGGAACTGCCTAGACTCTGTAAATGGATCGGCCATGTCCTTCATGGCCCCTAGGGGCAGTATATCCCAAGCTCAATTGTAAAGGCTGGTTCTGGGCTGGGCTAAGTAGAAACAACCCTCAAACTGTCAAGGAGGGAAAAGTTTGGAGGGGATACTCTAAATGAGCTTACAAACCAAAATTCCAAAACACAGGGAGGAGGACTAATTTCTCAAAGGACAGCCAATTAGCAAAAGACTTGAAAAGGATAATTCATTCCAACTGAAATTCATTTTAGAGAATAGTCTGAAAAGATGTCAACATAAATTTGTTGAGGTTCAAAAAGATACATAGACACATAAAGGTGTTTATGATCAAAGAAATACAAGGCAGAAATGAAAAGAAAATGAAACACATTAAATCACATCCTGAGTTCCTACATTGCTAGAAGGGCTGGAAGTCCAACCACGGTCATAATTAGATAATTAGACTTCATCAGCAACCTAGGAAGCAGTGCTACACCTCTGAGGCTTCTATAACATTATAAGACAAATGGAAGATGGCCTTCGTCAGTCATTCTGGTCATTGCTAATATCCTCATTGTCCAGGCTCCAAGAGTCCCCCATGATGACTCAGCTACTTAAGTGTAAGGGGAAAGAGATTGCGCTGAAGCTGAGAGCCTTCTCTCTAGGGCAGGTCTTCCTAGCTTTCATGCCCTCAGAAGTCACGTCACTGGCTTGATTTGAATGTTGCCAAGGTTGGGGATATGGGTCCTACCACTCTAGAACACTCCTATTACTTCAGTACTTAAAATGCATAGGTTCTCTCAAGTTCTACCCAGAAATTTTGATTCCCTAGATTTGTCACAGACCTTAGAATTTAGTGTTTCTAACAAGCTCCCTTGTGATTCAAATGCTGTAGGCCCAGAATTTGGTAAACTCTGATATTGTTTATGATCCTCAGTTTTTCAAGTGATGAAGCCAGGTGGGACCAGGGGGAACAATGCTTGTGCTGGTTACACAGCTAACTGTTAATGGAATAAAACCCAGCTCTTTCTTCTGCTTAATTTGGGTTTAATTCCCTCCTCCTTTTCTAATTTCTTAGAACCTTAAAGTTGCTGATTTGAGGCCTTTCTTCTTTTCTAATACAGAGGTTTACTGCTATAAATTTCTTCTCAAGTCCTGCTTTGCTGTAATCTCACAAATTCTAATATGCTCTGTTTCCATTTTCATTCAAGACAAAATACTTTCTAATTTCCCTTTGGAATTCTTCTTTGACCTCTGGGTAATGTAGAAGCATGTTATTTATTTTCCAAATATTTGGAGATGGTCCAGATATCATCCTGTTATTGATTTCTATTTTAATTCCTTTGTGGCCAGAGAACATGCTGTATATGACTTGAATCCTTTTTAATTTATCAAGACTTGTTTTATAGCCCAGAATATAGTCTCTCTTGGCAAATGTTCTCTGTGCCCTCGAGAAGACTGTGTATTCTGTTGTAGATGAATGGAATGTTCTAATAAATGTCAATCAAATCAAGTAGGTTGGGAGTGGTATTCAAGTATTCTTGCTGAATTTCTGCCTGCTTGATCTATCAATTATTGAGAGAAGGGTAGCAAAATCTGTAACTATAATTGTGGGTTTGTCTGTTTCTTCTTGTAGTTCTATCAGTTTTGACTTTCTATATTTTGGAGCTCTGTTATTAGATGTATAAAAGTTAAGGATTTATATATTCTCTTTTTGAATTGACCCTTTTATAATTTTGAAATGGACCTTTTTAAAATCCTTGATAATATTCTTTATTGTGATAACTACTTTGTCTAATATTAAAACAGTCAATCCAACTTTCTTTTACTTTCATATTAACATGCCATATCTTTTTACCCTTTTACTTTTAACGTATTTGTGTCTTTATATTTAAAGTTGTTTTCTTGCAAATAGCATATAGTTGGGCCTTGCTTGTTTTATCCAATCTGATCATTTCTACATTTTAATTGAAATGCTTAGCTTTATTTTTATTTAAGGTGATGATTGATAATGCTTAGGTTTAAAATGTACTGTCTTACTATTTGTTTTCTATTTTCCCTTTTTCCTCTTTTTCTGTCTTCTTTTGGATTATTTTTTTTGATCCCGCTTCATCTACATGTTCATTTACAAGGATATATGCTTTGTTTTTCAAGAAGTTTGTTTAGGGTTTACGGTATGTGTCTTTAACCTGTCAAAGTCTATCTTGAGTTGCTAGAATACCATTTTACCGATGAGAACGTTAAAAACAGCAGTTTCAGATCTTCCCCTTCCAGGCTTTGTGCTATTGCAGTTGTGCTTCTATATGTGCTTCTCTATGCATTTACGACCCCATATTACTTTATTATTACTCTGTTTACCTAACCTATTATTTATTAAAGGTATGTAAAGAATAAGAAAACTGTTATATTCTTACCCTTGGAGAACTCATTTCTGGTTCTCATCACTCTTTTGTGTAGATCCACATTTCTGCCCATCATTTTCTTTCTATCAAAAAGGCTTCAGTATTTTTTGTAATGTACAACTACTGGTGATCTACTACTGAATTCTTTACACCTATGTATATCTGTCTTTATTTTTGGAAGATGTTTTTGTTGTCTATAGAATTCTAAGTGAATAGTGTTTTCTGTTAGTACTTCATTTCTCCACTGTCTTCTCACTTTCATTGTTTCCTATGAGAAAACTGTGGTCACCCTTATTTATCCTTATTCCTCTGTGTGTAATGTGTCTTTATTCCCAGGCTGTTTCTAATATTTTTATCCCTGGTTTTAAGCATCTTGACTATTATATGCCTTAGTTCTATTTCTGTTTCTTATGCTTTTGATTCTTTAGGCTTCTTATGTCTGTCGCCTTATTGTTTTCATGAAATTTGTAAAATTCTCAGCTCTTCAAATATTTTTTTCTGTCTCCTCCTCTGTCCTTTCAGGAACTACAATTCCACACATATTAGACTGCTTAAAGTTTTCCCATAACCCTCTGTTCATTAATTACTTTTAGATCTGTTTATTACTTTAATTCCTTTTTTTCCTACCCTCTATGTTTCATTCAGAATTGATTCTCCTTCTGTCTTCAGGTTTTTTCTTTTTTTTTTTTTTCTGTAATGTCCAATCTGCCATTAATCATATCTCATGTTTTTTTCCCTTGAACATTGTAGTTTTCATCTCTAGGAGTTCAAATTGCATCTCTTTCATTCTTTCACTTCTCTACCAACAATCTTTAGACTTTCACTGGCACTTGGAATATTAATAATAACTGGTTCAATGTCCTTGTCTGCAAATTCTATACTGTGTCAGTTCTGGGTTGGTTTTAATTGATTTTTTCCCCTTCTCATTATGCTTCTTTGTATGCCTGGTAATTTTTGATTGGGTACCAGAAATTAGAATTTTACTTTATTTGGTGCTTATATTGAATTTTGTTCTGGGATGCAGTTATTTGGGAATAACCGATCCTATCAGATACTGGTTTTAAGCTTTTTTAGGTGATACCAGAGCAGTTAGTCTTACTAGCTTTACTAGTCTTACTAGCTAACTTTTCTGACTATTGAAGCAATACCCAACTGACTACCTGAAGCTTAGTGAATAATGAGGTCTGAGTGGTGAGAAGAGGCATTATTCCCCACCCTTCATGTTCCCTCTAACACTTTCAGATGGCTTTTTCCCCAGCCTCACATGCATGCCCTGATCAATACTCAGTTGACTAATGGAAGTAAATCTTCAGATCTCTAGAACTTTCTTTCTGTAGCTATTTCCTGGCCTCCTGACTCCCAGCTCTATTTACTCAACTTAAGGAGAATTCCAAGATCTATTGAGGTTTTCCTTTGCTGTACCACATCTGAAAACAAACAAAACAAACCCTAAAATTTCCCCCAACTTGTTGCTTAGAAAGATCTGTAAACTCTTTCTGGGCAAAAAGCTGGATCAACTGTAGGATTCTCTTCACTTTTTTCCTCTCCCTCAGGTATCACTGGTCTTTGTTGCCTGATGTCCAACATCTTGAAAAGGTTTACTTCATATATTTTGTTTGTATATTTAGCTGTTTCGGGTGGGAGGTAAACCTGCCCCCTACTATTCCATTTAGACTAGAAGCAGAAGTCTTCTCAAATACATTTTTAGTATAAAGAATGAATTTACGGGGTGCCTGAGTGGCTTAGTCAGTTAAGCATCTGACTCTTGGTTTTGGCTCAGGTCATGATCTCAGGATCATGAGATGAAGCCCTGCATTGGGCTCTGCGCTGAGCGTGGAGTCTGCTCGTCCCTCTCATTCTGCTCTTCCCAATGCTCTCTCTCATAAATTTTTTAAAATCTTTTTAAAAAACAAAAAATGGAATTTATATAAACAAAAGTATTACAAAATTATTAGCCTGATTTCACATGAATATGGCAAAAACCATTAAAGTGCTTTGTAAGTAACTGAAGTTTATAAAATGCCTGTGTATGCCAACTCATTTACTACACAGGGGAAGTAACTGAGGCAAGAGATGTAATGAAATTCATGTATCTCCTTAGTGAGAGAAATAAAACCAAATTCACTTTTCCTCAAATGTGTGCAGTATTCTTGTCAATATCTTGCTGTTTTTATTTTATTTTATTTTATTTATTATTTTTGAGAGAGAGAGCACAAGCAGCAGGACGGGTAGAGGAACAAGCAGACTCCCCGCTGAGGATGGAGCCAGACATGAGTGTCGATTCCAGGACTCAGAGATCATGACCTGAGCTGAAGTCAGACACTAAATTGGCTGAGGCACCCAGACACCCCTACATTTTGCTGTTTCAAACTGCCCCCAAACCTCCCTATTATAAAGGAGAAATATCATATTCTTATAAAATATACCCGATCAAATCATCATGTGGGGCACCTGAGTGGCTCAGTGGGTTCAGCCTCTGCCTTGGGCTCAGGTCTTGCTCCCAGGGTCCTGGGATCAAGCTCCACATCGGGCTCCCTTGGAGCCTGCTTCTCCTTCTGCCTGCTGTTCCCCCTGCTTGTGCACATGCACTCTCTGTCAAATAGATTTTTTAAAAAATCTCTAAAAACATTGTAATGCCTTTGCATTCAGAAGCCATAAAAAACAACCACTGGTTCCATTTATTTGTACACTAGTAAAAACTTTTTTTAGCCTTATAGACACTTCAGGGACAAAATTGTTCACATTCTTTCCACTGAAATAAAATACTTTTGCAGTTCATCTGGAAAGGCAAAGGATTGTATCATGTTAAGTGACTGAATCTGACAATGGCCTCAGTCATCTCCGATTGTAAATGGTTTTCATGAGGAACAGGAGGACAAGTCAGTTGTCATAGAAAGCATACACCTGACCGCTAGCTCCCCATCTCGGCAGGTCCTTTAATCCATTAGGCACCATAGGTACAATCTCTTGAAACGTTCAAGATTTCCAAGGGTCTGTGGAAATATTTGAGATGTGGAAAAAGAAATTGATTGCTTCCAAATAGAAAAAAGAAAATCACAAAATTAAAACTAACGCTTTTATTTCTAAAAATGTAACACTGGAAGCGGTGACTACAACTCAACTCTGTATTTCAGTCTGCATTTAATTAAATGCGGGTTGTCACTTCATTTTAATATGCTTGATATGATGTGAGTAGAAAGTGTACAAGAGTGCTTAGGGTCAAAAGGACTAAAAGACTTTAAAATGGTCCAGATTCAGTTACTGAAATTCCAGAGAAGCATTCAGTGTTGCTAGTAACCTTTGCTTAGACATAGTGATAAATCTCACTACATACAGGTTTAGTTAGGGTTTTTTGTTTTTCATTTTCCCAAATGGGAGCTCGGCTTAGGTAATTCCTAATTGGTTTGCATTTTTGTTAATTGTGAAGCCAGTTCTCAAACAGGATCAGTGAAATCTGTATCCCAGCAGAAGTCAGTCTTTTTTCAATGATCTTCCTTTGAAGACTTGTAACAGATCTGAATTGCCTCCTTTGCTTCTGAAATGCAACAGCATTTATATTTCTTAATTTTTCTAAATAAAATTAACCTGTTTCCAACACTCCTTCATCATAGTTAAAGAGTTTGGTTATCAAGACTTCATTGCCATTTTCAGGTCTTAGAATTATTCCAGGCTTAGGTCATCCAGAAATATGGAGGACAACCCAGTTGGGATGGAGGCTTTCCCTTACCTCACAGACTTAAGGATCTACAAACAAACAAAAACTAATACTGCTTACAGTCTCTCAAGCAATCCTTCACACCCTCACCAAGCTCAGCTAAGGGAAACTTTGTTGGGCCCCGACGTCAATGCTGCTTGGCTCCTAGTTCTGCAGACATGGAGTCACTCCCCTCTAAGGTTCTGCCATTTCCAGAACATTGCATTGCAACCACTTCGTTCCTTTGCCCAGTTTCAGGGAAGCCAACCATACCGCAGGGTCAGACTTCTTTCTTCTTCCACCCACAGAGCACCAGGTCCCATGCTTGTTCTTGTACACAATGCCGCCCATTCTATCAATGGACCCAGAGCAGTGTTTCTTGTAATGAGACCCAAAGAACGCTGGCGGTGCCAGGTAGCCCATCAAATAATCGGCATGTGCTTTAACAATTTCAGCTGACAAAAGCATTGCACCAACTCTGCTCTCTTCCAGTTCACAAATTGGAAATGTCAGATCAATTATGACTTTTACAGAAATGCCATTAGATCCTTTATAACAAACCCAAGCCTACCAAGAAGCTCCTGATAGGACTGGAGCCAAAGGGAATGCAAAGAGATAGAAACTAAGAAAAGACTAATGTAAGAAATAAGTCCTTGGCAGTCTGGTCAGTAGCACTGAGTATTAACTAATGAGAACTCTTCCCAAAGGCTGGAATAGCCTCCTCAAGTAATGTCACTCAGAATGTTATCTTTGTTTTCTTCAGTTTCCCCCACTATTAAATAGACTGAAAAATAGCCCTTGTGACTTACATGGAGATATTAACACACCTCAGGGCTTACAGCTCAGCCTTACGCCACTTAAAGTAATATGATGGAGGGCAAATGATATCAAGTAATAAGATCTACTCTTTAAAAAAGCCCCTGTTGGGCACCTGAGTGCCTCAGTGTGTTGAGCCTCTGTCTTTGGCTCAGGTCATGATCTCAGGGTCCTGGGATCCAGGCCTGCATTGGGCTCTCTGCTTGGCGGGGAGTCTGCTTCCCCCTCTCTCTCTGTCTCTCTGCCTGCTTGTGATCACTCTCTGTGTCAAATAAATAAAATCTTTAAAAAAATTTTTTTTTTAAAAGCCCCTGTCATGAGTCCTTGTGAATATAGTTAGACTTTTTAGGAGAAACTAGGGAAATTTCTAAGAGATAAGAGTTTAGTAAATGGGACAAAAGCTTAAAATCTGGCAAAAGCTTAAATTAGCACCTCTTTTCCCATGGTAAACCTTTCCAAGAATACTCAAACTCAGTCTAATGCATTATAGAAATACTGGTATTTTCTATTATTCCCAGACTTTAGGGTAACTAATAGGATCTGATATCAAGAATCATGAACTATCTTCAGAGCAATGCAATACAACCAAGAAAAAGAGTTTTTCGATGTTGCCAAAGAGCTGTGTCCTCAGTAGCTCTTAACAAAGTAGGTGCATGGTTGTCTGCGTTTCGCCTTTTTATTCTAAACTATGCAATTAACACCACTTCTGCCCAACTCTGTTCTCTACACTTGATTCCTTTACACTTTATTTTGTCAGCATAAAGTATAGTTAATTATCACATTGTCTTCTCACTAATTACTGTTTGAGATTATTTTCTTTCCTCAACTTAATGTTAAACTTCTTGCAAACAAAAAATATTGAAACTTTTGGTACCATCTGAAGTAAAATAGGTACCATCTGAAGACCTACGCAATCATACAATCAATCATTAACTGACTCTTCAGTTTAAACCACACATTAAAAAAAAAGAACCAAACCCCAGATTAGATATAGCCTCACAGTTCCTGCAAAATAACAGATTATTTCATATAAAATCTTCTTTTATTCTTTTGAGAGTGTTTTTTGGAAAACACTGGTCAGGAAAGTACGATATCCCAGAGAGATGGTGACATCATAGGAGGGTGAAGTTAAAATGGACTTTCTCACAGGAATGAAACTGTTCCCATTCTCATTTGAATTCTTGAATTAGACTGATTAAATTCATAAAGACAGAATCATTTCTCAGGCCTGTTTGGAAGAGTTGAATCTGGGGCAGTCGGGAGACTACAGATACAAAAAACATGACCCTAGTCAAAGGTCCTCCTGAGACAGAGGCTTCATTACTCAGCCTGATGAGACTGACAGCCTAGTATCTGTCACTACCTTCAAAGTCCCCGGTCCTATCTGCTCTGTGTTTCAGAGACAAGATCGCTGAACCACAGGCAGATGACCTCAGTTGCTGAGTGAACCTGTCGGGCTTGCTTTTCTTTGTCCTAGTATCCTTTTGTGAACAACCAGTTTCCTTCCCTTCCCTTCCTGTCTGGTTTGCATCACTGACAAATTCCACTTTTCCTCTTTTGAGAAAGACATTCTTCCTCAGCCCTGCCCATGTGGAAGAGCACATTCCACTTCAAGATGAGCTGGAATGCAGCCTTCATCATAAAACAATTGTAAGTGGTTGAGATAAAGCACCCAATAAAGCAGCTGGAAGTAGAAAAAGGCAGAAAGAATGTGTGCCTTCTTATGGAGCAATACTCCCCATCCATCAGCTGAAAAGGAAAATCTGGGACATGGCTTAAAGTTTTCATTAAAATGCAATAGGGCGTCAGGAAGTCGGATTTGGACCAACAACAATGAGATATTTTTCTTACAGTTCCTTTCCTCTTGAACAGCCGTCCTGCAGACTTCAAAGTTCTCTCTCTGACCAAATTCAGCGAGGTTGCTTTTTCCTCTTCTCTTTGATTGAACCGGAGCTTTGGGAAGGGCAGCGAAGTAAGCCAAATGAAATTGCCAAACTTATGGTTCTCAAGTAAATGAGATTTTCTCTAATGCTTACCAACTGTCATCAGGTCAGATGGATTTTTCTGCATGAGGTCCCCTGATGCATTAATTTCTCTGCTGTCTTATAGTATCCCTCTGAAAGCAACCCAGCAGCCATAAAAACATAAAAAGAAAATGCATAGCATAACTGGTAGACAAAAGAGCAGGAAGAAATAAAAAGTTAGGAGAGGGAGCATGTCATTAGAGAAGCATGTCATTCACTCGACTTCCAATTCACAGGGCAATTCACACGTCACACCTACCAGAAAATGGCATCGTGTGCTAGATCTCAGCAGCAGAACTAGAAATCTAAATGGTAGCTGCCTCTTCTCTTGATGCATCTACTGTGGTAATTTAAAACACAAACAAATAACCAAAAAACTTTTGAAGGCAGTGGAACCACAATGTGTAAGGCGGCTGACAGTCAGTCTTGCACATAGGGCTTCCTCTCCCCACAGTAGCTGCCCAGACAAGCGTCCAAGCAGGTGCAGAGCTGGAGGCATAGACGTTAACCACGCTAGAGGGTTTTAGTGATCCAGCAAGTAGCAACGTGGGATTTAATTCCTCTGAATACAGATGACTATCGTGTAAGTCAGTGGGCAAGAAGACATTCCCTCTAATATATTCACGTATGGCTTCTGACTCACTCTGGCTTCTTGGGCTCAAAATTAGTATTGCTTTTAATAAATACCACAAGTCACCTTCTGTCACCTCCCATTTCACTGCCTTCATCTTCCTTTCTTCAGAAAACATGTCAACTGATGTGTACTGATTGCATACCTCCCATGTCCAAGGCACTGTCTGGTCAGTCATTAAAAATATACAAATAATAAATAATAAATAAAGATGGTAGTATTAGCAGTAACAGGAAATGCTTATATATGGATTACTAAGTGCCAGGCCCTGCCCGAAGCTCTTTATATGTATTATTAAGTCATTCATCTGTCTAAACAATATTCTAGGAAAGATACGATCATTATTTCTAAGTTATAGATGAAGAAACTGAGGCACATAGAGGTTATGTAATTTTCCCAAAGTCACATATCCAGAAATAGAAGAGCTGGGATTTGAACCCATGTAGTCAGTCTCAGGAATGTGTGCCTTGAGCATGTTTGCTTTGTGTGCTGTGTCTTTATAGATAATAAGATGAATGAACATAATTTCATTCAACTTATTGTCTATGCTGAAAAAGAGATGTTTCTGCTCCTAGAGCTTCAAAAGTCTTCTCCTTTTTGGAACTTAATAAAGGAGTGTGGGCAATGTGAGAAGACTGTATCTTTCCCTTCCAGATCATTCACTACATACCTATTCTTTGTTAGGTATTTTATACATCAATATCATTAATAAGTCTTTCTGAGTAGATTTTCTTCTCATTAAGACAATTTCTTTAGATCAGTTTTAGGTTCACAGGAAAATTGAGGGAAAAGCACAGAGATTTCCCACCTACCCCCTACCTCACACAAGCAAAGTCTCTGGAGTATATATTTTTAATCAATGAAAGAAGGGTGGGTTAGAGGAATTAGTTAATTTGCTCACCAATCTATAACTGATAAGTATCACTTGGGACTCACACCCCAGGTCACTACCAAGACCATGTTCTAACACTTTTCCCTATGCTGCCAGTCTTGTTTGGGGGATGGTCAAAGTTGCTCATGGATACCTCTGATTAGCGTTATTAATGCCATGAAATCCTTTCTCCAACTTCCTTCTTTTGTACGATTTACATCCCCAGGTAATCCTTATACCTGTGTATATATTTGAGAAAGCATATCTATAGCCTTTCACTTAGGGACCATCGCTTGTCGAAAGCCTGAAACGTGGAAGAAGGTAGATGCTTCTCTCCCTACATCATAATGTCATGAAAGAGATAACATGGCAAGGCTGGAGACTTGTGCACTCCGAAGCCTGTGGTTTTCTACTCCTTCATCCTAACCCCTGAGCCCTGGCCTGCACAGAAGATTCCGAATGTCTGAATATTTATGATCTCTTTCACTCATCAAAATGAGCAACACAGCTTTGGGGACTTGGTGGGAACCAACAGGAAACGACAAATCCGGGTCACACCAGAAGGGCTGAGCCAGTTTTGAAACTGGGCAAGAATAATGAATCTGCCTCAGTTTAAGTTGGTTTCCACTTCTCTTTCCCATCAAACTAGCAAAAAAGAAGTGCAAATAACATACATGTGATTAAAAAACAAAATGAGTAGTTCTTTCCATGATAATCAGTGGTACAACTCGAATCCGTCACATTGAAGGACCTGGACCCACAGGCTTGTAGATTTATAATATAGCAGTACTGTGTGCTGGGCCAGATCCACAGGTAAGTGCCATCCTGGTACTATGCAAGAACTTTCTTGCAACCCCAATCCTACTTCTGAGTTCTATCCCTTGCTGTGTCACTGGGCCTGCAGCAGGCCTGGGCATGGCCTACTGTGCCAACAGATAAAATCACTAAAGTCACCTGCATAGGCTTCAAAAGTGCTGTCCCTTCCAGATGTCACTGGGTATCTTTTCTGGGCTGGGTGTGAGACCATGGATAGACTGTTGGGTGAAACAGCACTTCTCCCTGAAAATCTGGGTTTTAATTAACTGAGGTTTTCTGGACATAAATCCTCCTGTCGAAGAAATTCAGGGACTTTCTTAATCACCTGAGAACTTGAAAATATTTAAAACAGGTGCCCACTAATTTCCCCAGATTTTTATGGGACCCTGGAGACTCACATTAAAGAACTTGAATCCTATGTGCAATAGGCCTTAGATATTACAGACCCACTGGATGGACTAGGCCTCTTTAAAAAGAAGAAAGCAATAGGAAATGAAAACCAAACCTTTGGAGAAAAAAAAAAAAAAATCCCCTTGAGGGAAGAAGTTAACTCTGGCCAAATGAGCAAGAAGGGCTGAGACTTTGGTTCTGAGTAGGGGTTAACGTCCTCACAAGCCCACCCAGGTACAAGCCATCATGACCCCAGGATGTCTGAGATCTTTGTAAAAGAGAGGGATGTGGAATAGAGAACTTGTCCTTAGAGGCCCCACAGCTCTGAGTTAGGAAGCCCTCCTGGAAGCCCCAGTCAGGCAAGGCAGAAAGTACTTCCCTCATCAGTAGTGAGGAAGAGAAGCAATAATGTTGGCGAGTCAGACGGAGTCAAGAACTGTGTGAACAGGACCCGTGGGCAGCGGGCAGGTCGGTGGTCTCTGGGGCAGGCTGGGCATGGTCAGTGGGAGAGTCCCAGCTCTGGGGGTGGTGTAGGTGTAGACAGCCCTGAGGAGAACTGGCACCAGTGTGGGCAGCAGCAAGGGCTATGTCCAGCTGGCCAAATGACAGCAGGAATGTGAAGGGGTCAAAGCAGAAGTGCAGGGAGCCCAAAGCAGCACATAGTGTCTCTGATCCCCAGTGGACAAATTCCAGCCTGGAACTTTCAGAGGAGGGGTAACTCTGTTTTGTGCCCTTAAATCGTAAGGAAGGAGCAAGGCAGGAACTAGGGACAGTCAGGTGACACCTGTAATATATTCAGAGATTCTCTGCCACTAGGGGAGAGAGGATCATAGGAGAAGATCAGATACCTTGCTGTGAGTCAGGCAGGGACTTTGGAGCACAGAGGTTCCAGCTACAATTGCAAATATGACACACATATAATCATCACTGTGTGAAGCCCGAGACTTACAAATTACATAGATAACGCTTGACATCTTGTCCACACCGAATGTGCTGTCTCTGTTATTTGGAAGGAGTACTGATAGAGTTATATTTCAGTAGACTGGTTTTCAGAGGCCTCTAATTCATACTCTGCCATCTTTCTTAATTTGGCAAACATTTTTTTTTAAGGTTTTATTTATTTATTTGACAGAGAAAGAAAGAGAGTACACACACAAGCAGGGGGAGCTGCAGGCAGAGGGACAGGGAGAAACAGGCTCCCCACTGAGCAGGGAGCCCAACGCAGGGCTCAATCCCAGGACTCTGGGACCATGACCTGAGCCGAAAGCAGACGCTTAACCCACTGAGGAGCACAGGCACCTCTGGCAAACTTTTATTGCATGTCGACTGTATGCCAGATAGTAGGCCAGAGGCTGAGAATACAAAAATACATACACCAAAATAAATATGCTAGAGTCTCTGACCTCAAAACCACAGTTTGCTGGGGGAATTGACCTATTAAATCGTAAACATGATGGTAAGTGAGAAGCGTCACAGAAGAGGTACGGCTGTGTGTAGTCTGATTCAAAGGAAGGGCTTGGGGGTAATGAAAGGTAGCAGCGTTAGGGATGTACTACACAGGTCTCAACAGAGTCAAGGAGTTTGCTTTGACAACAAATAGGAGGAAAGGCATTGCATCTGTAGGAGTACATGGAGAATGCCCAGCGTAATTTCTAGTCCTTCTCTCTGCTCTGTAGGCTGGGAGCTGGACTTCTATACATTGCCTCCTCCCTCCTTCTCTGTGCTAAGCAAGAGATGGGAGGACAGCTCCCACTCTGCCTGGGAGGGTTCGGCGGAGCTGTGTTCCTCCATCTAAGACCACAACACCCTACCAAGTTCTGGGCACAGAAGGGAACGGTTACCAAGAGGAGCGCGTTTAGCAGCTTCCTGCTGTTGCTGATGGCAGGCTAGTTACCCTCCCTTACTGTCTACACCTCTAGAACTGTCTACTTTTCATGGGCACCTCTGTTCCTCGTTGGGCCCCTGCGTGAGCCAGCACTTGCAGCAAGAGGATCGTGTGTGCAGAGGAGATGGGAAATGGCCCAGCTCATTTCAGGAACTGCCACTGGCTCCAATGGCTGGGGGTGGAAAGCAAGAAGCCAAGAGAGAGGGACTGCAACTGGAGAGGCTCTCAGGGGCCAGGCTGCAGGGAGCCTCCTGCTATGGAGAGGGATAAGCGACCTTATCACAGACCCAGCTAATACCACTGGGGTTTATGTATTTGGCTTTCTGGTGATTTCCTTAGAATTCTTCAGAATCTCCGATAATTCATGGCTTTGGATTAAAAGCCTTGCCCTCCCACTGAAATACAGAATAAAGCTTTCAAGTAACTTGCTTGAGAGGCAATAGAACTCCCTCTGTGTTGTGCTGAGAAACCCCGTGAATTAGTCTTAGAATTGAAAACATGGGACTTAGGTGAAGGAAGTAGTTCCCCTCTAGATGTGGAAAATTCTTAAACAAATCATCTGCTGGTGGATGATCCAGAGCTGACTGTTCCCCTAGAATTAAAAAGAGTTGTTATTCTTCACTTTATCTTTCCTCTAACCAACCACCAAATTAACCTAGGAACATGAGCCAGGTGAGAGTGTTTGCAAGCCCGGAGAATACAGGGGTGGGTACATTCTCATTCTTTCTCAAACTCTGACCTCGGAGACTAGAAGGGGAATCAAGCGGAAGAGAAGACAGTTCTTTGCTATTGAGCACAGCATATTTAACATAATAGGTTATTGCTGGTGGACTGACTACTCTAAAACAGAGATACCTGTCCATCTCCCCATGTAAACAATGAATCTTGGTACACTGAAAAGAAATTTTAAAAATTTAAAAAATTTTTTAAAAAATTCAAGACTACAGTTGAATAAAATACCAAAAATAAATAAATAAATAAATAAATAACAGAGATACCTGGATAAGCCCTCCGGCCAACTCTGAATGAGACAGATATTGTAGGTAGGCAGAGACAACACCCACTCCCAACCCCTTTATCCTTTGTGAACTTCTATCATGGGGAGTAGGAAAGTGAAATATTCATTTTACCCACTTCCCTTAAAGGAAGGATCTGTGATGAGATTCTGGCCAATGCAATGTAAGTGGATGTCTGCCGAGGGGTTTCTGGGAAAGCTTTTGCATTTCTGATAAAAAGGGGCAATTGCAGTTGGCATCATCCCTTCCTCCTTTCTTCCTAACTTTAACATGAAAGGGCTGTCTGGAGCAGCAGCAGCCATTTTGTAAACCAGAGGATATAACTCTGAGGACAAAAAGGATACCAAGAGACTGAAACCAAAATGGCATAGTTGAGCAGTTTAAAGAATAACCATGATTCTAACTCTAGATTTCTTGCTATATTAGATACTATTTAGGCTACTGTTTGTTGAGTAATCTGTTTGTTTGTTTGTTTTTTAAAGATTTTATTTATTTATCTATCAGAGAGAGAGAGGGAGAGAGAGCAAGCACAGGCAGACAGAATGGCAGGCAGAGGCAGAGGGATAAGCAGGCTCCCTGACAAGCAAGGAGCCCAATGTGGGACTCGATCCCAGGACGCTGGGATCATGACCTGAGCCAAAGGCAGCTGCTTAACCAACTGAGCCACCCAGGCGTCCCTTGAGTAATCTGTTCTTACAGCTAAGTATGTTCCTAACAAATACACAGGAATCACAGAAAACCCACATCTTTTCCATAGCTCTCATTTCTCAATTAGAATCTGCATTTTTAAGATAATAGCATGTACTCATATAATGAACCAGCACTTTTTTCCAGGATGGCCCTGATATGTTTCTCCAAAGAAATGAATGTTGTTATCTCAACTGACACACATTTGGCAGGAACAGTAAGTCCACTTCCATTCCTGGCCAGCTTGGAGTCCATGGTGATCATTACAATCAGTTTTGAAAAGACTTTCCCCTCTCTAACCACTATTCCCACTCACATACTCAATTGACAAAACCCCAACACTCTAGAAATCCAACTATCCCCATTCTGCTTGTGGACATCCAAGCTGCTCAGTGTTGTAGAGTGGTTTGACATTAAGCACATAGCTGGAAACCTCAAATGGGCCTTCAGCTCTGCCCAAAAACCTAACCACATTTCTTTAGGGCTTACTTTTCCACTCCAGAGATGGTTTCCATGCCCTCTGTTCTCTTCTCAAGTTTCCTATTCAACCTTCTCCCTCACTCTCATAATTTACTCAGAAACTAGCAATTGTCAAGGAGCAGTCCAGGTAGGACTACCTCCTACCACAGTCGAAGAAATAGCTCCCCCCACCCCCAGTTAAATGTAGATCCCCTCTTGTTCTATCCTTACTAGTCACAGTGGTCTTTGGGCCAGCTGCATCAGCATCAACTGGGGATCTGTTAGAAATGCAGAGTGTCAGGTCCTTCCCCAGACCTACTGAACCAGAGTCTGCCATGGGATAGGCCCTGCAGGGGTTTTCCATGAGCAAGGACACTAACATTTGAAAAGTACTACTCTTGATTTTATCCCTTCTTAAGAACTTTGTTCCATTTGTCGTTCTTTCTCCTGAGTCCTCATTTGATTTTTCCTACTGATGCAATAATAATGAATGCCTATCAGAACAAATACAGTCTAATACTTCTTATCTGATAAGATCAAAATGGTCTAAGATCCGCATTCTTTTGCAATAACTACTCCCTTTCCCTGCCTTCTTTACCATGTTTCTGGGTCAGTCTTCCATGAAGGCTGCCTCTACTTCTTCCTCTCCTATTCACTCACTGATCCCTTCTCACTTCTATTCTCCTCTCTTCCACCAAAACAGCTGGTGTGGAGGTCATGTATCACCTCTAGGAAGCAAAACCCAATGCTCACTTCTCTGATCGCTTCTCTCAGATCTCTCACTGATGAGCACTCCTTCTGTAGGGATTCTCACACTGGCCTTGTCCACCCTGCATTCTTCAGGTTTTCCTCTTTCCTCCGTAGTGGCTCCTCCATAGTTATGTTTTGGCCAATTCCTCTCCCTTTACCTCACCACTAATTATTGGGATTCTTAAGACTTCATCCTGGACCTCTTCCCGACCACATCCTCTGGTGATCTCATTGCCATTGCAAGGCTTTGAAGATCACCATAATGCTGACGTTCCCCAAGCGTATATCTGTAGGCTCTGAATTGCTGTTTGGTCCATTCATCTGCTTATGTGATACTTACATGTGGCTATCTTGTAAATATCTCAAAGCTGACATGTTTAAAACTGAACTCTAGATTCTGACCCCCTCTTATCAAAAGCTTTTCCTTCTTCATTCTTCTCCATCCCAGTGAATGGTACCACCTCCATCCAGTGGTGTAAGTCAGAGACGTAGGAGACATTCTCCATGCCCCTTTCCCTCACTCCCTACAATCAATAAAGCTTTCTCCTTTGTCTCCAAAATACATCTCAAATCAGTCTCCATCTCTCCTTAACCATCTTAGCCAAGCCACTACCATTGTTCACTTGAACCACCACAAAATCCTCTTAGCTGGGCTCCCTACTTTTCATTCTTGCCTCCTCTAACCTATTCTCCATTTGGAAACCAAACTCATCTTCTAAAAGTATGAATCCGATTAAGTACCCGACATGTTTAGAATTCTTTGATGGATTCTTATTGCATTTAGAATAAAATGAAAATATCCGTAAACTGTTCACAGGATGTGATTCCTTCCTACCTCTCTGCCTTTCTTCTCTCTCCCTCTGTACTCAGCTTCGCCTTACTTCCTTGAAAATGTTGTCTTTTGCACATCAGGGTAACATCATGTTTTCTCTTCCTGGCTCCTTCTAGTCCTTCAAAGACCAGATCAAATGTCTCCTCTTCAGTGAGTCCTTCCTTGATCACCATATTAAATACCCCCCTGTACTGTCCCTTTCCTGTCTCTTCATTGCATCCTGTTTATTTCATAGCATTTGTATGTGCATATTGACTTTCCTGCCTACCCACTGTAAGGTCAGCTACAAGACTGTGCCTGCTTTATTTCCGATATGAATCTGATACCTCACACAGCGCCAGATACAGAGTAAGTGTGTAGTAAACAAGCTTACCTGTCAAACTATCTTCTTTCCAACAAAAAAAGGACTGCTTAACACATGCCCCCCATCACCAACAATTTAAATATAAAAAAACACAGTGACCGAGCAAAGACTTTTGGAATCAGTATAGATAGAAGTTGGGGGGAATGCTTTAAATTTGCAAGAAATGTTTTTCTCAAGGGGGTAGAGAGTGTTTTAGTCTTTGAGGAAGGCAGTTTTCTTGATTTGAGAGAACTGTTAGAAAGGAGCCCTTGTTTTGACATTAAAAACAAACAAACAAACAAACAAACAAACAAAAAACAAGTACCTACCAAGTTCTCTTTGAATAAACTTTGAAGTGGTCATTTACCTAAAGGCAAATGTTTTAGTCTGGATGCGAAGCACTCTGGGTGATCTGAACGACTGACTAGCAGATCCTATATTTGTATTTTGCACCCCTTCATTAATAGATAGGGAAACTGTGTTACCATGCAGACCTTATCTTGCACTTTACCTGCCATTAACTCTTGTCCTTTGGAATATGCATGGAATATTTTGGTATGTACAGCTCACTGGGACCTGAAGACTGATGGAATTAAAAGAGTAGCAGCTGCCATTCTCAAGAACTTATACAAGTGAGTCAGGCACTGGGCTAAGAGCCTGACGTATACTGTCTCAGTTATCTGTCTTTGTTTCCATCTTACATTTGAAGAAAATGAGGCTCAGAGTGATTAAGTAATTTCTGACATGGGGTGCAGCTACTTAGCAGCAGAGTCAGAATGTGAAGTTAATTCCAGGCAGTGTCAAGGGGTGTGTCTTAACTAGGCAGCATTAATGTGGTGGACCATGGGAAGCAGTGATCTTCACTTCTTGCTGGGACAAATGCACGAGAGGAAGCAATTCAGCAGGACTGGACTGGACTGGGGCCCTCCCACACAAGGTGTCACGGGAGACCAAAATCACTGGTGTTGGCCAATACGTGCTGAGTCATTACCCTGCTGGTGCCAGTGGGCAACACTCTTGTGGGTGAAGCAAGCTTTCCCTGTATGGAGAGTGCATTTCCACGGTCAACTGTCTAGGTTGCTTCTAGAACAGGACATAAGGTTTGGCGAGGTGGACCTTAGGCTGAAGAAGCTAGAAAGTCTATCCATTCCCTGGGCCTTGGCTCTGAGGGCTTGGGCAGACTTGGCGAATGTGGAGCGCCTTTACCTCTCTACATCTGGGCCAGTGGGCTCTGAGTACAGCCAGTCGAAACAGAACAGTTAAGTTATGCTCTGCTCACAGTTTTGGCGTCCAAATCAAGAGAAGAAACTTCTCTCCAATTTGAGAAGGAATGTATGATAAAAGGGTCAACAGACCCCAAGCAAAGTTGTGCCAAGACCTGCATAAGCAAACCAAGAGACGTAATACCTAACCTAATTGCAGTTTCAGTCTGTCCCAGAAATGTAACCTTCCACCAGTCAATCTGGAATTACCTGGTCAGAACTAATGAGGTAATCCCCCCAGAAGACCCCTTCTCTCCCCCACAGGCTAGAGATGTGCCCTGAAACAATCTGCTCTTTCCTTGCCCCTCCTCCATTTCTGTCTATAAAAACTTTCTATTTGTGCAGCTCCGTGGGGTTCCTCTCTAGCTTCTAGATGGGATGCCACCAAATTCATGAATCATTGAATAAAGCCAATTAGATCCTCAAATGTATTCAGTTGAAATTTGTTTTTTAGAAAATGATAGAGAAGAGCAGCTACCTGCCCCACCTCATAAGACCAGACTGATGTTTCAGTCAGTGACCTGAGGGATACAAAGTCCTGGTGCTTTAAAAAAGTGTCAGAAGCATTGGTGTGGCAGCATGAGAAAGAAAAAGAATACTAGGGGCCTCCTTGAGGGACCCGTTTCTGAACACTGGTGAGAGAACACTGGAGGACCCAACCTAACAGGACATTTTGTCTTCACCTCCAGGATGACAAGAATCTAGCCCCTCTCGTTCATAATTTATTACTTATTAACTGTGAAATTATATTTCTAGTCATAGGCTGGTGAGACCTTTTCTTGTTTAAGGTGGCATTCCTTGATTTATGACTGGTGTTTTGTGTTTGTATTTCAGCCGGAAATCACTCAGGTGTTATGACAGAAACCCAACTCAAACTACTGTATGCAGAAAGGGAACTTACTGGCCCAGTGTCTGAAAAGAAGTAGCTAAGAGCTTGGAGCTCAAACATGTCTTAAGGACTCAATACAATCCTCTTTCTCCTGGCTTTGCTTTTCTTTCTACTGGCTTCACCCTTGGTAAACTCCCCTATGTTGTAGCAAAGACAGTCCTTGGCCAGTCCTGTGTTTTATAACCCTTACAGCTAGCAATCCCAAATGAAGTATAAGAAAGGGCCACTTTGGGGTGCCTTGTTGGCTCAGTGGGTTAAGCCGAAGACAGAGGTCTTCGGCTCAGGTCATGATCTCAGGGTCCTGGGATCAAGCCCCGCATCGGACTCTCTGCTCAGCTGGGAGCCTGCATCCCCACCGCCCCCCCCTCCTCTCTGCATGCTTGTGATCTCTGTCTGTCAAATAAATAAACAAATAATCTTAAAAAAGAAAGAGAGAAAGAAAGAAAGAAAGAAAGAAAGAAAGAAAGAAAGAAAGAGATGAAAGAGCCACTTTTCCAAAAGTTCTCACAAAAATCCTAGAGAAGACTATGATTGGCTTGGCTTGAGTCACATGCCCACACCTGAATCAATCAGGGTTCAGGCTAAAGGGGTAGGATATTTTGGGTGGCCAGAGCTGGGTACCAGAGGAGGTGAAGGCCATGTGATTGAACAGCTCCACCACACAGGGGAAAGACAGCTAGCTCCTGAAAGGAAAAGATGCTAAAGTGACAAAAAGTAACTTATGTCCCTTTCAGTGAAAAGCATATAATCAGCTAATAATTTAACTTTAACTATATAATATAGTATATAATAATTTAACTTAACTATATAATATAGTATATAATCAGCTAATAATTTAACTTTTCCTTTAACTTTAACTTTATAATATGTAATATAGTAATTTATATAAGTTTATAATATATAAATATATTATTATATATAAATTTATATATTATAAATATATATTATTATATAATTTAACTTTAACTATATAATATAGTATATAATCAGCTAATAACTTAACTTTTCCCACTTTACTAGTGGGAAATGGAGAAGATACATGGATGTGCAGGCACAGGGAATACAGTGGAAGAACTAGAAAGAAAGGAAAAATGCTAGAGGTAAAAAAAAAAGGGGGGGATGACAAAAGCAAAAAAAGGGGGGGTGAAAATGTGTTGATTTCAAGGAGCCAATCATGCAGTTGAATACATCATAAGTAGTATAGGTACCCATGGTTTCCTGAAGATACAGAAATGATTCTCAGACATGAGGTCCTGGAATATACAACCCAAGACATTATCCTCCCCTTCAGTCTTAAGGGAGAAATGAAGGCCATTCAGAGACTGCATTTTGAGATGCAAAGAGGAAAGGTGGCCATAATAAATTCACAGGTTTTAGATTTGTCCTCTGTTATTTCCTATAAATTAAGTTTCTATGCAGGGGACCTGTATTTTAAAATAATCACAGGAGTTCTGGCAAAGGGAAATAGGCCAACAGTGGCCACTTTCTTTGAAGTAGGTTACCAGTGGGATCTATATATGCTTAAACTAATACAGTGTTTTACATACAATACCCAGCATGGCTAAAGACAGAAAAAAAAAAATCAATCTATATGTTGGTAATGATCTTGATACAGTCTGAAGAAATCTTACCAAATGTTTTTGATGAGGTCCAACTGATCAAAACTGATTAGGTCCATCAAAACTGATCTCTGGGATGACAACCTGGCTGTGGAATCCTGTTATACAGATTAATATCTGGAATCAAGGCAGATTTCATAAACCATAAACCATCTAGTAGAAGCATATAAGTGTCTTTGCTTCTGAATCCCTTTAAAAATAAGAACGGGCATGCCAATACAGAAGGCCATACAGAGAACAAGAGAAAGATTTTAGAATATATTGCAACTGACATCTTATTTTCACAAAGAAACCCGTACAATATAACATAGTAACATGTGTTGAATTCCCTAAGGCACAGGTAGCCATGAGACTGTGTTTTCCATAATCATGTGACAGAAGGGTGATCACCATGGCTTTAGCTGGAGGAGCCACAGAAAGATGTATCTTATTTTCAGCACTTCCACTCCTCTTTCCTCCACAATTCCCCAGTATCTTGTCTACAGCCACCTTCATCTACAGCATCCACAGTGCTAGGATTTTTCCCAGGTCAGTAGCTCTTTATCTAACATGTCATCCAGCCATGTGAAAAAGAGCAAAAGTCTAGAAGAGGTAAGGAATGCCCATGGGGCTATGTGAATGACAGAAAGAAGAAGGCTAAGAGTACAGGTGTCTTCGTGTCAGTCTGCCCCTCAAGGAACTAATCAGTGCCATTACAAATCAACAAAACAATTATTTTATTGAAATTTAAACACCAGCCAACATCCCTGCTACATCATTTTCTAGGTGCCACTCATCTTTCAACTTCAAGAGCTAGGACACTATATCACTTGGTTCTGAAAACAAAATATTAGTAAATACTATACCTTGCCAATTCATTTTAATCAACGCTATCTTGAAATAGCTATTTACTAATTTTGCGTAATATAATTAAATACCCAGAACACTATATTTAAGAAATATTAAAAGTATCACTTATCCTACTGGGAGTTGGGAAATTCCAAATTTAGGAGGTCTACAATCCCTGGTGTTGTGAAAGTAAAATTCTCCATGAGGACAGCAAATTGGAATGGGAATTAGATAGCACAGCTCCCATTCTACTAAATACTATGATACGTGAAGAACACAAAAGGCAGGAGCTGAGAAATGCTTAGAATCTGGTTCAACATTTCTTCCCTTAGTGATTCCAGTCCACAGAGATTGAATTTAATATTAGGTTTCAGAAGCTTCTAACCATGAGCATTTGCAGAAAAAGGAAGAGGAGCATGGTAAAGCAAGTTAATTATTTATTCCACTGTCCAGACTGTTCCTTCTCCATCATTTGTTGTCTCCCCACTTTCTCTAACACCAGGTAGGAAACCTTGAGGCCAACCTTGATTCCTTCCTCTTCTCTAGTGCATAGCCTTGACAGTCTCATGTTCTACCATTCCTACCCATTCCACACAGCATTTACCCTAGTGAGGCTAGGTCCTGTCATATCTTATCTAGCATATTGCAAGGATCCTTTGACTGGTCTTGTACCATCCAATATAGTTTTACTCCAGTCTTCGTTCCTTATGCTACCTAATTAGCTCCTAAAATGGTGTGTGTTGCATTCCCACTACTCAAACCCCACCAATATACCTCAAAATCTTGTTGCAGGAATTCACATTTCCAGGCCCTATTCCTAATACCATTTTGAATGCTCCTTGACTCAAATACTCTATTTCAATCAAATAAATCTACTTCTCCTCAAATAGAGTAGATAAAGAACCTAGCACATAAGGGAGGATAGGAAGTACTTGTTTTACCTACTTGGAATAAAATAAAGCTACTGTATTCTTTTTGACTTTTGCCCGGGCCATTCCTCCTATTTAATCCTTTCCCTTCTCTTTGCCACTTCTCAGAATCCAATCTTTCTTTCAGGAGGTTAAATTCCAACCTCTTCCTTGAAACCTTTTCTGTCCATCCCACTTTGGTCATTCCCACTCTAAATTTTTACAGCAGTTTCCTGTCAAAAGCAATATTTGTTTTCTGTTGGAGAGAAAGCTGGAGTATTTATCCTCCAGTCCCCATCCATCATGGCTTGAGATCTGTCTCCAGAAGCACTGACTCTCTGACATTTTGGCCAGCCCCATGTATGGACCAAGAATGTTTTCACCAAGGAAAACCCTCAGCAAAAATCAGCAGATCTTGCAGTAGAAAGCTACAAGATTTTAAGGGAATGTTGAATGCCTAGGGATATGGCAGGGAACATCCTTTCATCGAGTCACAAGTGTTGGAGGGCAACAAAGAGATTCCCCAGTCAATCTCTCATGTTTCAAATATACTTCTCCCTGCCCTCCTGTTATAGCAGTAACCCTATCCTCTCAAGATGTCAGCATCAGGAACTCTACTAACTCCTTTCTCTAATGACTAGACTACTGGCATGATTGGTATCATATCAGAATTGATCATTAATTCATACAAATGATGGATACTATTATTAGAAATAAGGGTTTTGAGAGTCTCTGACTATATGTTGCTAAACTATAAAATGTTACCTCTGTTGGAATCAGAGAACACCAAAGAGATATGGGCCTGAGACCTGAAAATGTGAAATGAGGATGGTACAAGTCTAGATCCTAATCTCACTTGGAAGGAGTAATGGTGGTCACCTCTGAACCAGGCTGAATAAAGCATAATTTTGACTGTCGCTGTTCTATACATGGTGTTAAGACTTAATACCTCAGACTTTGGGGAATATAGTTGTGGGTTCTGATATTTTTTTGATGAAGATAAAAAACCAGGATAAGGGCTTTCCTTGGGAAGAATTGGCCATTTCTAATCTCAGTGGTCCTGGAAAGAGCCAGCTTTAGGACAAGAAAAAGACTAAAGAGACAGGCTTTCAAGAAACTAATACCTTGAAAAGGAGATAAGCATATAAACAAGTGATTATTAAAATAAGCAATTATAAGTAAGAACAGGAGAACTGGGTTATCATTATTTTTATTACAATTCAGCTGCCCAAACAGGTTTAGCCTGAAATCCTATGAATCAGTTTCACAAAAGGGAAATACACAACCCATATTAAGGACGCACACAACTAGAAAGCAACCACTTTGTCCTGCAAAATAATGTCCAAAGTGATGGAAACTATGCCAGGAAGACTAGGGCTAAGGCCTAGGAAAAAAGAATGAGTATAAGAATTCAAAACAGAAGCAGTGATTATATTGGGTTTATTCCTCTCAAAATCTTTGATAAGACTGACTCTAATCTACTGTCATGTATTTATAATGATGCTGTTGGAGGCTTCCTAAAGTACTAAACAATAAGTTACTACCTAGCCAGCCTGGGTTCTTGTTTGGAGGGACATATCTATGACTGGTGCTCCCCTAGTCATAACCTTCTTCTATTGCTTACAAGATCCAGTGGGGACAGCTATAGTCCCAACACCAGAATAGGAAATTTTCTCTCCATGCCTCTTAAGGAACTTTATTTTGCAACATTGTTTTTTTATATGCTGTATCCCAGATCCATTGATTTCCAAGGCAAATACATCTACTAAAACTAATTAGAAAAAGCTAGTTATGTCATGCAGTGACATAATCACCCCTAACTTACAGAGCATATGTTCTTAGGCTCAAAAGACACTCTCATTATCTACTCCCACTGGACAGATCCTAATTATCACCAAGTCTGTTATAATAAAAAGTAAGTATATTGGTCCAGTCCTTGTACCACATAAAAAGATACTAAACATCACACCTGGGACTTTGGTGCCTTCTTTTCACAAATGTGTCCCATTTTCCCTTTGCTCACAGTGCTGCTAAATGTTCTCCTATAGTCTGAAGCTAATGGATAAAGCCTCTACTTTGTCTACTCTCGGCAGCTGTGACCATCATCTAAGTGAATATATGAATTAAATTAATGTGCAGCGAGTGCCTACAGTGTCCCAAACTATATTAAAACTGAGGAGTGATGGCCCCAAGGAATAAGGTCCTATTTTCTTTGAAGCTTAGAATCTGGGTAAGGAATAGATTAAAACCACTGAGTACATAGTTCACATATCAACTGTGAACTAGAAAGATGGATAACTCATAAGAGTACTTTACTTTGTTTCTGGGATTTATTTTTGTACTAACCTGCTCAGGTGTGGATGAAATTCTGAGAATTTGTAAAACTTCAATCAAAATAACAAAACCACAAAGTGAAACTCTGCCTCCGCCAAGAGCGTGTTTAATTTCCTCTTGGCAGTCCATTCCAGACTCAAGAGGTTGTCACTGTAGCTCACAGAAAAGAGAAGGAATGCTCTGGGTAGATTCTGGAGAGTTTATAGCGAAAGGACTCTTTATAGATGCTGGAGTGTGATTAAGGAAACCTACAGGCAAATTCAAGGGCTCTAAGGACAGCACCAGGGGAAGTCATTACCACCATGATACCTGAGAGGAGGAAGGGAGCATAGTATTGGAGCGGGGGCAAGCTGAAAGAATGGAAAGGTGTCCACAGGGAAGGAACAGTCATCATGGAGGAATGTAGCCCAGACAGAACTACAATGCAAAAGTAGAGGGAGTGGGGTGAGCAAACTCTGACCTCCTCCTCTTCCTGTCCTTTGATCTCTTACATTGCCTCCCCATTGGCCAAATCCAACCAGAAACCAGAGGTCAATAGAGCCCGTAGGGTGTAGCCTATAGGGGTCAGGATAGAGAAAGGTGGAAAATGGATTTGGGGAAGGACAAAAAGTGAATGACCAGCACAATCACCATCTAGATCTAGACCAAAAACCAACCTCCACTGAGTTGTCTTTTCTTGGTCTTATCAAGATCCTTGTTCCTAAATGTAGTCCACATGGGGGCTCTGTGTATGTGTGGTGGGGGAGGTCTGTGCATAAATTCACTTGGGAAACACAGGATTAACACATTTAAACAAGCTTCACTCTCCAAAAGTTTTCAAAGCTGCAGTATACCAAGGTCTGTCGTGTTTTTCAGTAAATAATTGTTGAGAGCTATGATGGGCCAGGTACCGGGCTGGGTGTTGGGGATACAATGGCGAACAGGACAAACACCTACACTTAGATTATATGCAATCAAATGGAGAGCAAACAATAAACAGTAAACAAAAAGCTGACTAAGTACAACGTGTTTATAATGAAGTTCCCAGATGAGGATTAAAATGTACAGCATGTCTCAAACAAAAGTATTTAGCTTCGGGAATCTTTGTTTCTAGACATTTTTTAGGGAGTGAAAGGCTCTCTTTCCGAGAGTCCACTCTAAGATTTTCCTTGACTATCAGTTGCATATTTTGATCTGAAATATACATAATTAAATGCCTAATACCTAGTTTTTGATGACAGCTTTCACCCTGCGGGCCCTAGGCAGTCAATCAGAGAATAAATCTGATATTTATGGAAAATGGGTAATGGGAAGATAACATGAAAAAGGAGAAGCAATATCTTAGTTGTCAAAGCCACTTAAATCAACTTAGCATTTTCCTTGCAGCATAGACTTTTCTTAGCCTCTACCCCATAAGGTGAGATGATCTGAAATGACCATGGGTAGATGTGCTTGAGGAAGATACACATACTTACCAGGTTTTAAGGCAAAGTCTATAGCGGTTTGAAAAACATGAGACAGAAAGCAAGAAAGTCACTTTCAGGAAGAATTTTTTCATAATGGACATTTACTTGACTTTCTGTTAGAGAAAAAAAGCTTTTCATTAAGAAACTATGTGGCCAATTGTCATAAGTACTGTTTGGTGCCCCACCTCGATGTCCTAACCAGGCCGGTACATTCCACCACAGCTGCTTTAAGTGGTTGTTGTCTACTAAGGGCCCCTTCTCACACCTCCCCAAACCCCTCCCCCATGGTGTAATGGTTTACACCAGAGACATGAGGCCAAGGCTCAACTCTACCAGAAACCACATCCTGGCTCAATCTCCCCTCTTCACTTTCTTCCTAAATTTTTCCTAAAGAACACCGCCCTAGCCCTGACCCCCTGTCTTCATCAAGCTTCACAGGCAACTGAGAATCAGAAGGGATTTAGCAGAAATCACAGAGCAAGTTAATACAGCAAGAAAGACATTAGTAACCTCTTTACTACTCTAAGGTTACGACCTGAACGAAATGTGGCCATGTGATATTAACTACTAGTACAATAATATTTGCTTTGCACATAATAGTTTATAACACACTATCATAAAATAGTTTGTCTTCACAGTAACCCAGTGACCTGAGTAAAGTATTGGGATCCCTGTTTTATAAATGAAGAAACTGTAGTTCAGGGAGATTAAGGAACTTGATCAATGTCTGATAGTTACTAAGGTGCATAGTGAAGATTTGACAGGTTTTGTTGGTTTTTTTTTTTTTTTTTTTTTTTTTTTTAGCACATTTGAAGCTTTTCTGCTTTCTTGCCTATATTATCCACTTTATCATGTTTGGTCATTTTCTAAGTTTTTAGAGTTTATACCATCAGTTTATGGCTTAGTCATCATAAAACCCTGTAGTACAATTTGTATTTTGGAATACAAGACTTTCTAGAATTTCTACAAGATACTGAACAAAATAAGCCGCATAATTAAACATTACCTAATTTCTGTGAAGTTGATATGTCAAGATATGTCTCTCCACTTATTCAAAATTTGACTTGTGGTTCTGCAAAATTAATGTCCATTGATTTCTCAGAAAACTGTGCATTCGCTTCACAAAGAGTTTGGTTTTTGGAAAAACCAAACAGTACATCATTATTGATTATGTATTGTCTTTCCTTAAGAGCTGTTGAGAATGTGAAACTCTTCCAAATGGGTACTCAGACATAACACTTTATTTAACTCATTTCCCAAACCCAGCCTGTCTCCTAGCTAACTACAGCATAATTTACTTTAGAAATATCAATATGTTTTTCTCAGCCAAAAAAAAAAAAAAAAGTCAAACAAGAAAACATTGCCCTAAGGCTTAGCTTTTCTACTTGGAGCAAATATATTATTTTAGCTTTGTGGGAGAGAATAGAAACCATCTTTTCTCTGTGGCTTAAAAGAATATACCCTCCATTTGCCTTATCTCCTTGAGTTTGTGCAGTTAGGAGTCACAATGAGAATATTGATGAGCCAGAGAGGGAACACAGAGCTATTGACAGGCTCAGGCATATCTTGGAAATTATCATTCCAAATGCCTTATGCATTTATTTTTCTCTCTTGGCATGCATGAAAGAGTCAAGCAAATTTCATGTAATTGCTATACTCTAAGAGTTCCAGAGGGAAATTACTGATCCCAATTATTTACTTAAACTCAAATAGAAAACTCAGGTAACCTCAGGGTCACATTGAAGCAACTCCAGACTTGGGTTACAACTTTTAAATTAATGGGAAAGAGCAAGCAGTTAAGGCTGTTGGGGTGCACTGAGCAGTCTCGCCATCATTAAAGATCCACTTGCAGCCAAATGACATTACACCCTGCTCTGGGAAGGAGGAGGGTTTAGCCATTCCAGCAAATCCCTAACATCAGGTGGTTGCGGGCTCCTGCTGCACAGTTCTGTGCCTATAAGAAGGCAGGGTTCCTTCGGTGTTGTCGATGAGCTGACAGTCATGGGCTGTCATTTTAATTACTTTTTAATCCTCAATAATCATGTTATCAAAGGATTTAAATAATATGCCATGCCTGGCATGGGGCTGCAGGCACCACACACGTGAGGTATCAGTGTACAATTAGCTCTAATGAGCGTGTAGAGAGCTTAGCTCTGCAAGCTTCAAACAAACATAATTTGCAAGTCGATCACACATCCCTCAGAGCTGGAGATCTAACTATTAGATTGTTGAAAGGTACAATCTCTTTGGAAGGTTATTACAGTAACAAGATGAAGAAAGATTTGGAATGGAACAAGAAACACACACGGAGTCCCAGACGATGAAAGTTCACTGCTACCAATCGGACACATACATTCAAGCAACGAGTTAGTCTGTGGATGGGCTGAGACCACAGTCATCGTCCAGGCATTTCATGACAGCTGGGTTTGGATCACTGTGCTGGCCACGTCTTTCCCCAGAGATGGGTCTTCAACACAGGGAATGACAGCTCTTCTCGGCAGCCTCCCTAAAACTCTACTTCGGCTACTGACCCTTAAAAGACGGGCACTCCCCCTAGCTTACATTTGTGAAAATTGTTAAAAAATAGGAAAGAAAGAAAGAAAGAACTGATGCAATAGAGCAATAGTGGAGGAAAAAACTTTTCAATATTTCCTTTCAAGCTATCTGATGAAATTAACTGGCAAAAATGAGGAATGGGGTTTTTTTATTTATTATCTTTAGCTTTATCTGCATAATTGCTTCTGATTCCATCTCCCAGATCTTGGTGGTGACAGACCAGACATCTGGGTCCCTTCTTAGGGTCCAGAGGGAACTCATTAGAACCCAGGGTTGATAAGGCAGCAGCTACTTTGACTATGACCAAAGCCACACATTCCTCTGCTATTCTGGCTTACAGGGAGTGACAGTCCCCGAGAAAGCCTTTATAACAAGAGATTTCATTCTCACTGCACTTTCCCACATGACACTGAAAAATATAACTGTTCTGAGAAGTTGAACGATGGGGAAACTAAGGCAGAGTTGAAGAGCTATTTGTCCCACATCAGAGAACTGGTAGAGCCAACTATCCCAGGTACCATGGTACATCTTTGTCAGCAGAAGAGTTGGGGATCAGCCACTCACAAAGATGCACACTGTGTCATCAAATGGATTCTCAGCAAACACCTGAAAATGACAACTAATGTTTGTGAGTCTCTCTGGGACTTACAAGTACCTTCCTGGGTCATGGATTTCTATTTCAGACTTTATATGTATATATTATCAAACTGATTTAAAATGCTTAGAGAATACTGGATGGAATATCTGGAAGATTCAAAAGTTTCCCATTCTTAAGGGTTGAATGTTAAATCTATCTTCCCAGTATCACTCAGTCAGACTCACAGATAACACTAGGATCCAAATACCCATATTATTGGTAGACTACAGAAAAATTTGTTTTTTCTGAGATAACAAATATTTTGCATTCTTGCTCTCCAGTTAACAGTTTAACTGGATTAAACTGTCTATTAACAGGCATCATATTGTTATTTTAATTTAAGAAATATTTAAAGTCTGTCAAAGTAAACTGTTAAACATGCAATGCCAGGCTTCTTGCTACTAAGAAGAAGCATGATTTTAAGGCACCATCTTGGTTGGTTAAACTATGTGTACACGAGACAGTACATGACATACATTTACAATAAGTTGCCTCAAGCATGGTGTCTGTAACCACCTCCCTAGACAACAGGATCAGATGCCTCTAATTCCTTTCAAAATCCGAGGCTCTTTTCATCAAAGCTTTAAAAAGTATACAAATTAAACTATACTCAGAGAGACACATTAAAAGAAGCTGAAGACGTACCCCAATATTATTTCGCCATTCCTGTTGTAAAGAAATCCATCGTTTCTTTTTATAGTTTAAAAAAAAAGAAATTACCAATTTCAGAATAGCAAAGTTCGATCATTTGTATTTGTCTTCATATTTTCAATGACTGATAGGCAGGTTTGTTTGTTTGTTCTAATGAATGTCCCTTTGATGAAATCAATTCATCTATTCTAAATGTGATGCTTTATTTTCAATTATTTCAAGAACTGAGTGCATTAATTATCCCAGCAGCAAGTCAAACTAAAACACTAGTTATAGACATTTAAACTCTGACCCTAAGTAGTAGTTGCCCTTCAAGATGATTCATTTTATTTTTTTCCCTCTAGAGGTCTAATCTTTCTACCCTTCCCAGACAACCTATAATTCTGCTCCTTTGCCCTCTCTAAAATTACCCAAGTGCTGTCTGCCTTCAAGGGAGATTTACTGCTCTAATGGCAGAAGCAGTGAAGGTCAGCTGGAAACTTCAGGTCTATCTGCCCGGGGACAGGGGATTCCTCAATAATTTCAGCAGTCCCTGAAAATAATGACTGGTTTCGGTAACCCGATGACAGGCAAAACTACAGCATTGTAGCAAGGAAGTTTGCTTCTTCACTGAGAAGAAGGCGTCTTCGAGTTTCTGTACCTAATGATAAGGAACACGGGCCGCCATAAACAAGCCATTAGAAACAACAATGACCGCAGAGTCATGGGCGGGGGTGGTGGTTGTTGCTGTGATCCTTTAGGTGCCCACAACGTTCGATTCTCATGCCACATCTTCCACGGTCTTTCCTCAGGGGCATGCAGGGCAGGCACCTGTGTTTTATCGCTCCTCATGAAACCTTTTCAGACCTGGCTTCCTAACTTACCTTAAAGGATTTACGAGATGATTTCAGCTCAGTTCTTTGGAGGGTTTGGTCTCAAGCTAAGTTAATATCCATAAACTTTGTGAGCTAGAAATGGACTCTGATTGTAAAAGTCAATTCTCCCTTGCCTGGGAGGGGCTTACCTGGGGCTGCGCCCCACTTCCTACCTGCCCATGGAGCAGTCCGCCCAACTGCAGAAGAAGACCAGATAGGAGGTGCGAGGAGAGCGGGACGGCATTGGAGGTTGGCGTGTGCACCTGCGCCAAGCCAGATGTTGCCAGCCATTCATTCAATATTTACTAAGTCCATTTACGATGAACTCCTTAGTATTTTCCAGATCCCTTCCCCTACTAATCCCACACTGAAATTCTAAAAATAAAATCTGTCAGATAAAACACTGTATCTGTGGGCAAATCCACAGCTATTTTACTGCATAGTGCACTTCTTAATCAATTTTTAGTCTCAAGTGGACAAAAAGTAGAAAGAAAAATGGATCAATAGCATGGGGCAAGGCTCTGGAATATGAGAGTTGAGTTCTCAGACTTGGCCTAATTTTGTCATTGGCATCCTAGAGGGCATTATTTTAAATAGAGAACTGGGATTGTTCCAAATCCATACCATCTCTTTTCAGGTTTCAATTTCTGTAATTAGGATCATTCAAAAAGCACCACATGAGTACTCCAAATGCATCACTGATGCATATTAAAGAGACATGATTTCTACTCTCAAGGAACACATAATTGGACAATTTTCTATAAAAGAGTCTTCAAAAATCATCCCCTTCCATTCCTTAGCCCTCATTTGCCATTCTCAAAGGGTGATACTGGCTTCCTCCCTGGATCTGTATGAGGTCAGAGATTCTCATCTCAGTCTTAAAATGTCTTCAAAGAACTGCTCCCTCTTAAATCTCTTTACGGTCTTCACTGTTCCTTTTATGTGCTTCTTCTTTAGTTTTCCACAAACTTCCATAGTCATTTGATATTGTTCCTTCCTTCCTTTCTCTTAAACTGGATTCATGAACAAACTAGATGATACAAACTATATATATATATATATATATATATATATATATATATATTCACAAGCTATTTGGCTTTTGTCCTCATTGTGAGGTAAAACTCATTAGGTTGTAACAGCTATTTTGTATCATAGTGCTGGTATGTCTACACTCAGAAAACACACAGAAAAAAAGTTATTGGTTTTCTAAATACTAGACCATTACCTCACTAATTGCTATTCTTGTTTGGAGCTACTTATGCAGGCTTGAAGGACGTAATTTAGTCTAGCTTCCTTAAATAAGTTTCTGCCTCATTTTTCTTCCTTTATTCAAACTTGCTTTGTTCCTTTTTCATCCTTCAGTTTGATTATTAATCACTTGTCCTTGTTTTCCACCAAACTTAGATTAAATTTCTTAGTAAAAATCTCCCAAATCAGCATTTCCTGTGCTGCAAAAGACACAATTATTCACATTGTGTTAAGGATCTGCCATCTATCCACAATAACGTCTGTCTCCAAAAACAAAGGCAGACATATTACTTTTGTTGATTTTTATATTTTAGTTTTTGGCTTCCTCAGCAGCTCTGGATTTATTGCCCCATTACCATGATTTGGTCCCTTCTTCATCTTTGTGTTGTTGACCCTTCCATGTACTCACTGATACAATTACTTTCCTTCAGAAATGGAAATAAATCTGCTCAAACTTGGGATGGAATTATAATTTATTCCTTTGGCTGACTTCTTTGATTAGTTTCTCACTTTTCTTGAAGACTAGAGGATGACTTTACACACTATCTCTTTGTCCTTGCTTGTCTACTAGAGTCAACACCCTAGAACAATTCGGTAAGTGTCAGGAAGCATTGGTTACACATACATTTTTCCAGCCCCAGTAAATTCTGCACTACTTCTTTAAGGTTTCATCAGTCTAAACCATCTAGTCCTTGGCAAAGCCAATGGGCCTACATTGAAGTTTTTTAAGGAAGGAACCTAACATTTCCTGAGTGCCTTTCAGGCAGCTGTCATTATTACCACATTAACTCATTTAAGCGTTGCAAACAGTCTCATGAATTATGTACTATTATCCCGATTTTGCAATTAAGAAATCAATCAACTCACAGGTGGAGTGACTTTGCCCAAACTATATAGTTGCTAAACAGTGGAATTAATACCCAAGTCGGCCTGATTTCAAAAATAGCTGTTTTATCTACAATACACCATATCATTCTGTCTCTAAACAAATTCTACCTTTTCAAACAGAAGAGTAAGACCTACCAACCCACTTTCTCTGCCAGTCGGAATAATAAAATAAAATTCACATTCTTTGTTAATGTCCTTTCATATGTTATTCCCAGGCGAGCGGAGGCAAGTAAGTCAATCCATGAGGGTTCGTGATAGAAAGACTTTATAAAGTCATTTTCTATCTTTAATTCTTAAAGTTTGTTTACACCTCTGTCTAAACTATCCCCTTGCAATTTAGTATCATCTCTAACCAGCTCCCAAATCTAGTCAAAATTTATTCGCTTGTTCTTGACCACTGTTGACTTTGAGTGTACGTAGGATATTGGTGTCTATGAAATAGTTAGCAACCATCAGAATGCAAAAAATCTTTTTACAATTTAGATGTGTGGCTCACCTGACATTAAATAACGGGACATGTATTTGAGAACATCTGGATTTTCAACCCCATGCCTCCATTTTCTTCCAGCTGTTTAACATTGGGAATATGAATGCTGTCTGTCATCATCTCTCGTTTGTTCTTCCTTCAAAGAATTCCTTGGTTTTGCCTCTCCCTGTCCATTCTTATAAACCCAGTCCATGGCTTTTCATTTTTTTTCTTGCTCTAAACCCTTTCTAAATGTACTTTCTCTGTCTTCAATGCATCTGATACACCATAATAGCCAGGCTACTCTTCTTTAAAGCTTTGCTTTCATCCTTTTACCCCCTTGCACAGGCATTTCTGAGCATTGTCTATTCTATCAGATAGAAAATTCCTCAGTCTAATTGCCAGGTTTCTCTGAAATTGAGCTCTGCCTCCATCAAAGACCTTTCTCACTATTCTCCAGCAAGACTGCCACCCCAGGAAGGTCAGTTCTTTCATTGGTCTCCCCTGGAGCCTGTGCTACATAGCCTGGGTCCCAGCTCTGCAGTACAGCTGTGTGGCTTCTGCCATCCCACTCACGTTTCATAACTGAATGTGTGGGCGATGGGATGACCTGTTGGTGGATAGCAAGACCTCAGGACCAGACACCTGGTAGCCTGAAGAAGGCCCAAGAAAACCCATGGGACTTGTGATGCCATAGGACCTGATAAGCCCAGAAGGGATGAGGACTGGAAAGAGGGTGGGGGAGGAAAAAACTGATGCAAAAATGTTAAACCAGTGTTAGAATTATTGGAACAAAGATGAGAGAAAGAGAGAGATGAGGTCCTAGGAAAATAAAGCATAAGCCTATTTCTGGGACTTTGAGAAGTAACTAGGGATCATCAGAAGTCACTGAACCAAGTAGAGAGAGTTCTAGTCTCCTCGCATGAAAGTAGACATAGAGATGCTGATGAGTGGTCTTCTGGTACCTGTGGGTGAAGTAACTCAGACGGCAAAGTTCAGAAAATGATACTGTCAGGACACCAAATAGAGCATCATAGCACTGAAACTCCCAGGATTGGTTCAACAGCTTTTAAAAAGGCCAGAACATGAGACTACTTCCTCCTTTCATAGAGGGCACATCTGCTCAATTTCATGATTCCCCGCATCTTTGTGTAACTGCAGGAACTGTTCTAGGCTTACATGCAACTTACCTCCACTTATGTGTATGCGTGGTGGGGATGGTAATGGTGGGCTCGTTATTATAAATCCTAAAGGTAGCATAGCTAGGCTTGACCCATGTCTTGGGAATTCTTTCCTCTCTTTTTCTTGAAATTCACGCATCTTTCGTTCAATTTGACGTGAGTCTGGAGATCCATGAGTAGAAGTTAATGTTCCTATGGGCTCCAAAGTGCCAAGAGGATTTTCCTTTAGGAGTAGTTGTACAGTAATAAGGCAATCCTAAAATTGCTATTCATATGATTACACAACATATTCTATGGTAGGGGACATTGGGGTCAGAGGTTTGTCAGCAAATACTACATCTTAACCACTGTAGGTCTGGCCACACTCAAACCTGGAACTGAAGGTTTGAAGAGACTCTGGAATCTGTGACCAGAATTGGGAATTCAGCACAAGTTTATTTTCAGTGTGATGCCCCTGAGGAGATGTATAGGCATAGCTGTCAAATTATTCAACCTCTTTAAGCTTCAGGTTCCTCAACTCTAAAATGCATGTGCTTACAGTCAGAGTCTGCCTTACAATATTCTTGTGAGGATTAAATGAGATTGTTCAAGCAGAGTCCTCAGCATATTGCCTGACATCCAGTGAGTGTTTTAATATTCACAGCTATATATTGTTAAGATATATAATAACTCATTTTTGCAACATTGTTTGGAAATAATAGTGTATTTTGCAAGTAACTAAATTCTGTGTTAAAACTCAAATTTTTTATTGTCTTTATTGAAAATGTCTCTAAAATGTGCTCTATAAATTTCTGTCTTCTTCTTAATTTCCTAAAGTTGAGTTAAGTTCTGTTCTAGGAACAGAGCATAGGGAGCTCTGTGGGAAGGATGTTGTACTTGCACTTTAAGCTCTAGATTTTTAGTTGCCATATGTTTTAGAAATTAGATCCCAAAAGGACTCTGACAGGAACTAAGCATCTCAAAATTAATACCATGTTTGTTTCAGTCTGAGTCTTTGTTTCCATACCCCTAAAACATCTTGCAAGCCCTGGAGGGAAGGAATTAATTTTTCCATTTATCAAATATCTATTGGGCATTTACTAAGGTCCAGAATTTCTTTACATGTTGAATAAAGAGCAGGAGACAAAATAGACAAGATCCCTGCTCTCATAAAGTTTGCATTCTGGTTGGAGCTAAATTCAGGCAATACACAAAATAATTATTAGATATTAAAAATATATTAATAAGTGTTGGGGGGATTATGCTTTCAAATATATAGTCAGCTGAGCTCTCACTGGTCAGGTGTCATTTGATGAATGCCATGAAGGCACTGCAGGAGGGAACTACGTAGAATTATTGGGAAAGTGCATTTTGGGCAGACAGAACAGCAACTATAAGGCTGTGAGGTAGGGCCACCAACAGACAAGGAACAGCAGTAGGGCAGGGGGGCTGTTGATGAGTAAGAGGAGAAGGAAGTGATAGGAAATGAGGCTAGAAAGGGTTGGGAGGATAGGAAGGTCATTTCCAGGACTGTGCCTTATCTTCTGCGCAAAAGGAAAATGCTTAGAGTGTTTTGAGCAGAAGAGTGATTAGACCAAAGTTTCAAAATTTCTTGAAACTTCAACTCTTTGAAAGTCGACTCTAGGGGGCAAGGGTGGAAGCAGAGATCAGTATTGTGGTAAGATTCTGGATGTAGTTTGGAAGTCGTCTTGTTGTTGGATCTTTGGATCCAACTACACTTTGGAAGTGTAAGTTGCAAGAGAGAGTATCCATAATGACTCCAAGATTTTTGGCCTGCCTGGTTAAAAGAATGAAGTTATAATAAACTGAGATGGGGAAAGCTTATGTAGAACAGGTCTGAACCGGGAAGAAGGAGTTCAGTTTGGGGATATGTTGAATTTGACATCTCTATTAGACATTCAAATGACAATGTCAAGTAAGTATTTGAATATCTTGAGTGTGGAGCTCTGGAGAAAGATCTCAGAAACAGCTCCTCACATTAGCTGTGAATTCTTACAAAGGCACAAAATAATTCAATAGGGAAATTAAAATCTTTTCAATAAATGTTCCTCGAAGTAGTTATCTATGAGCAAAAAAAGTAAACCTGTATTCCTAACAATTACCATGCCCATATATTTATCTGAGATGCAACATATAACTAATTGTAAAAATTAAAACTGAAACCTTTTAGAAGAAACATAGCAGAATATCTACACCACCTTAAAGTAGGTAAAGATTTTTTAGATTGGATACATAAAATAAAATAAAATAAAAACAGACAAAACACCTATGGTAGCGAGAAGAGATTGATAAGTTAAATTTCATCAAAATTTTTAAGTTCTGCTCCTAAAACAACCATTATGAAAATTTAAAACAAGTTTCAGAATGGAAGAAAATATTTGCAATCAATAAAAGAATGATAACTCATTTTTTAAAAAGATTTTATTTATGTATTTCAAAGAGATAGCAAGAGAGAGCATGGGAGGTGTGTGTGGGGAGAATGCTAGGAGAGGGAGCCCTGATGTGGGGCTTGATCCAGGACCCCAGGACCATGACCTGAGACAAAGGCAGACACGTAACCAACTGAACCACCCAGGTGCTCCCTCCCACCATTTTCAAAATGGACCAAAGTCGAACAATCACTTCATAAAAAGAGACATAAAAATAATCAATAAGCACCTGAAAATGTCATTAACAGAATTAGTCATCAGGAAAGTGCAATAAGACCCATGAGACATTCCTTTAAACCCATTAGAATGGTTAAAATTAAATTAAATTTGATAATACCGAATATTGGGAAGGATGTGCAATAACATGAACTCTCACACATTTCCACTGAGACATGAAGATGTCCATAGTGGATAACCACTATAAGAAATCATGACAATAGTTTATTAAGTTAATAATACATCTTCCATTTAACCAAGAAATTCCATTCTCAGACATTTTTTTCAAGAAAAATGAAAATATAGGTTCACAAAAAGACAAGTATAAAGATATTCATAGCAGCCTGATTAGCAACAGCCAAACTTAGAAGCAACTCAAAATTGCACTAATGTGTGAAAGGATAAACCAATGGTGGCATATTCATACACCGAAATACTACTTGGTGATAGACAGGAACAAATGGACACCCACAACCACACAGATGCCTATCAGAAATATCTTGTGAACTGAGAGAAGCCAGACTGCCCTCCCAAAAAAGTACATACTACGATTCCAATTCCATGAATTACAAAAACTGGCAAAATTAGTCTATGATGTTAGAGAGTCAGAGTGATTGCCTCTCTAGTGAGGTAGAGGTCACTGCATATGATGAGGGGATTCTCTGAGGTGACAAAATGTTCTATATCCTGAGTTGGGTATTGGTTACATGGCTATAAATGTCCTTGTCAAAATCCATCCAATTCTTCACTAAAGATCTGCATATTTTCTGGAATGAAAAATACTCCTTTATTTTAAAATAGAACTATAAAACCAGCCAGGGTCAGCCTCTTCCTCTTCCACAGAAACTGAAAGTTCTCTGTTCTCTCAGCACTATCAGAAGATTATCCTCAAAGCAATCAAAATTATACAAGCTGAGTGTGAACATCCCAAGCCCTTGATTGGGTGTTGCTACTCATTCTTAGACTTTGTGCTGATGCAGGCAGAGGAAGGAAGAATTTTAAGAGAAGGTAGAAAGAGTTGTTATGGACACAGCATGGCTGAGTTGGTTCTTCCAGGACTCTGGCTATATCACTTGCACCCAATGTTAAAATAACCTGGTGTAAGTCATTATGCATTGTCTAATCTGTACAAAATTTGAATGTTCACACGAGTAGTTTCTGAAGAGAAAAATGTCCACTGGCAAAATCATTGATTTGAGCATTTTGTGAGCTGATTTAAATTTTAATTCATATTTATTTCTTTATATTTTGCACAGATCGTAAGTAGGGGCTGAAATCTATTACGTGACAGGCAGTTGGCAGAGCAGCATCGGGGTTTTCCCCATACTTCACGGTGACCCAGTTCAGTCCAAGAGACTGGCTCTGAGTCTATGAAGATGTGTGAGGCGAACGTGATAACCACTACACTACGGAAACGTGGCAATGAAGATGTGAATATTTATTTCTTATAACTTGAGTTCTTTAGGAATATCAGTCACTTAGGGAAAGTCGCAGAGGTTATCAAGATCTTTAAAGAATTTTGACTTATATTAAATATTCCCAAATAACTGATTAGGTTTTCAAGACTACTTTGTGGTGTTTTCCGCCCCCCACCTTTCACTCAGGCTGACCACAGTCACTTCTTCTTGTCCCCAGGCTCCCTTTAAGAGCTTTGTGGTTCTATCTGGAATTTGCTAAGGGCCTCTTCTAGGAAAGTAGAAGCTGAGTCCAGTATTACATGAATAAGTGTAAATGAAGTTCATACCAAATAATAATCGAAACTACTATAATACTGATGAAAAAGTGTATCGATGAAATATCACACAACTCACCAAAGAAATTTGTAAATATCAGAAATTAGGATATTTCAGGTAAGTGGGAAAGGGGTGGATTTTCACCAAGTGGTTAGGTTAAAAGACTAAAAAGTTGGGGGGAACGAGGAAGTCTCCCTATTCTACACCAAACACACAAGTAATTCCAATTTGATTCAAGTTTTAAAAGTACAAAAAAGACACTATAAAAACACTATAAAAACAAAAGACACTAAAAAAGACACTATAAAAACAAAAGAATATTAATATATTCTTATATATATATTTTACATATATATAAAGAATATTAATATATTCTTGGGATGGGAGGGCCCTTACTATTATACTATCATACAAGGCAAAAATAATAAAGAAAAATGCTGATTTTATATGTAAAACTACAATAATTTTACATGTAAAGAATGAATAAAATTATAAAGCAATCAACAGAAAAATAGCTGTATATTTATGACAGCCAAAGGACCGATAAGTTTGGTATGTAATGAGATCCAGCCAACCAACTTAAAATTACAAAAATGGAAAATGGACAAAGAACCTGCAAAAACAATTCACATAGGAAATGTGTCTGCCGAGAGTGAAGTATTACAGGGACTCTCCTAAAGGAGACATAGTGGACGCAGACCTTATGACTGCTATTTGGGTCATTTGAGGACCCAAATTAAGTCTTCCCAGCTTCCCTTCTTGCTTCTTGAATGGTTGAGTTTGCCAGCTATATGCTCCTGAAAATAGAATGATTTGCCCTGATGGAGCCACATTTTCCCTGGGCTTCCATTAAGCCAAGACTACGCTTACAAAACAAATAGCTTGAGCTGAGAATGCAGACTATGCAACCATGATTTTGTGCTCATTTACATACCTGTCCCAAGTTCCTGAGGTAAGCAGCCATGGACACCAAACACTGTCTTCCATCTCTCTGGTGCAGGGATCAGATGTGTGGAGGCAGTTCAGTGATGTGGACAAAGAGGAGGCCCTAGACTATTGTAGAGTTAGGGCTACCTCATCCTGGCTCCCAGTTTACAATCTGAGTTCTTAACTTCTCTGAGCCTTACTTTTCCAGCCATAAGATAGGGATAGGAATAACAATAGTACCTACCTTATAGTGTTGCTCGGAATATTTAATGAGAGTATACCTACAAGGCACTTAGTACTGTGAATGATGCTTAGCAGCTGCTGAGTAATTCTTGGCTATCACCTCCATTATGGGCAAAGGACCTTAGTTCCCTTCCTTCTGGATAAAAATGTGCCAACACATCAAAGGATGATTTAGTTTCCCTTTATGTAGGTATGCGTGTAGTACATTGGGAAAAGCATAACACTTGGCACTAGGAGATCTGGTCCTAGTTCCAATTCCACCCCTAACTAACGTTAGAGATCACATGCCCACTCTGGGCCGATTTGCCCATCTGTTAGAGTAGGTGAACTACTGGTTGCCCTCCCTTGTTCTGTCCAACATTCAGCCCCAGAAAAATACAAGCCAACAGATAAATCAGGGTCTTTAAATATGGCTATAGTCTATAGGAGGTAAAAATGAAGGTCTTTGAGCTAGTAAGTCACAGCTTGTAAAGCCTAAAAGAAAGTATAGATGAATTTGCTAAAAAGCTGGAATTCCATCAATCCATAATAGCAGTGATTATGTTATGGCGATCAGAAGCTCCAATTGGCAGTTAAGCCTGTCTAATTTTTTTTGATGACTTCATTAAAGGCGTTCATTTAGTGTATTGCAAGGCATGGGGAGTGCCTTAGTGATGAAAAGTTTGCAAACCACTAGCCTGGGTGCTCACTATCAATGAAGATATCTCCACCACTTACAGTTTCATAGGGAAGCCAAAGTAGATACTAATTTATTCTTCTGAGCAGGGACAGGCTGTAATAACAAAGATACCCAGTAGTTGAGCCACGAACTGTCCAAATCTCTTTATGCGGATTACCTCTTTTAGTCCTCGCAGTGATCCATTTATTTCCATTTTACACATAAGAGAACGGAAGCTTGAGAGTGAGTCCTACTGTCATCAAATAAGGTGAATCCCCAGAACTGTGGTGTTTTGAGAATAAAGGAGTCTAAAAAAATCATTTTAAAACATTTGAAATTAAGTGTCTCCTTTTTTCAGGCCAAGCACTGACAATGTGCAAGCCACATACATGAAGCGGTTCCACTGGAGTCCAGACATTTCGGAGGGGCAGCCCTTGGAAAACACAAAGGTGACATATGCCGGCATTGAGAAAACTTCACTGGTTTACCCACTTAAGAGTTATCACTAGAACATTTTTCATTTACTCTTGATGCTTCCTTGCTATTCAGCACCCTCTAGGCTTCTAAATTCACATAATTAGTGTGAAAGCACAAAAAAAAAAAACCAAAACCATGAACTTCAGTATTAACTTAAGCAAAAGGTAATTAAGGAAGTAAATCTACAACTGAGAAAAAAACCATATAATGCTTTGCAATGTCCAAGGAAATGGCTTTTAGATTATCTGCTATTAGGAAGTATTTCATTCCTATTCCCTTTTCCTCTGCTCGTTCATTTTTTCACTCTGCGAACCTGTTAAGAACCTGTTACAGAACCTGTTAAGTACCTGGGAATCGGGCCCTCAGCAGAGGTAGATCATGGAAAACTGTGATGCTGAATTGATGTTGAGCAGTTGTTGTCATCATTCACCTCAGGGTCTCCTTCCAGAGCCGTCCTTTGATCTTTAAGTAGAGACACAGAAAGTGACAAAGAAGGACAAAAGTCCACACTGGCCACACTTACAGCATTGTCTTCCAGCCAGAGAGTCCAAGGTGAATTTACACACCAATCATTCCCAACCAGATGCCAGTTATCCATCAGAGTCTCACCCATGGGTGTTGTCTTAATCTCCCCCCAAACACAGGGGTCACTTTGAAAGTGCCTCAAACAAACCCTAAATTACCAGGATTCCTTGCTGTTTCTTTGAAAATGACTTTCATGTGAAAATGCTTCAGAAACATAAAAGTTAATCACCCCCTATCATGGCTTGCATCTAGCAGCAGAGTAAAGAGGAAATTAAATTCTTCTTCATTCTTTCTTACAAAATGAATTAGGACCTCACTCAATCTTCTCCACGTTTTATGTAAAAATAGATCACAACTCACTACTTCTCTCTCTCTCTCTCTCTCTCTTTCTCTCTCTCATTCTATCCCTCAAAAAGGAAAAGGTAAAACACGGATTGTTCCAAAACTCAAAGTGGGAGAGGAATTCAGGGACAGCTACATCCTACCACCCGTGTATTGTGCAGGTCTGAGAATACAAATTCATAGGAGGTTAGGTCTCTAGCCAAAAAGATGTAACTTTCTGACACAGTCCACATGAACTATCCAAGCCTTCATAAGTAATGTGACCCCATATATGCTATTATGGATGCTCAAAAAATCCTTCATGTTCGTTTTTAATGAGGATACCCAACCCTAAATTTCCCTTCTATTTCATACTTTTTCACAGGCTGGCCTGAAGGTAAAATGGAAGCCTTGTGTTTGGCTAACTCCAGGGTGCTCAGCTTGAGCTCTGTGAATAAATTATGACTCTGGTCATTAAAATGTAATCAAAGCCAGGGCTTTGAAACCTTCACCTATACAGGCCTGCTCTCTGATCTTGGGGGCAGACGTCAGCTGGTCTCCCAGCAGGGCCTCCCCTGCCCAAAGCCCAGGCCTTGTGGACACCGCTAAAGCCTGCTTATCCTAGACACACACAGCTAAACACACAGAGCCACTGCCACGGCAGCAGGCTCCCAGGGGCTCTCGGGGCTGTCATTCTCAGGCTGCCAGGACCATCCTACATCCTCTCCTCCCAAAAGAACAATGGGAGAGGCAGGCATCAGCCTTAGGCTGTAAAGAGGTTAAGTTGGCCACTGAGGGTCCCACGATGTGACTCTTCCAAAATCTCCTTGGAGAGAACAGAGCAAGATGACCCCTCAGTCCACTCACTCTTTAAGGGAAGGCTGTCGATTCAGAGCCCTGTCTGAAGCAGACAAGTGGGGGAGAGACTGTCCAAGGCTGAAAAGAACAGGAAGAAACACGCCTGCTTTTTTCTTCCTCCAGCCAGTGTCTCCCATCAGCTGAACCGAGCCAGAAGCCAACCGGTCTGGGAACGTGGAAAACAGCAGAGGGAAGGGTGGCGAATCAAAGACAAACAGACCCAGGAGGGCAAGATGTATAAGACGTACTTGGGGAAGATAATAGCTCTTCTCTATTTCCTAGTGTTGCTATGAAGCATATATATATATATATATATATATATATATATATATATGCAAATACATGTCATAAACTATAAGATGTGATCAAAAAAGGTATTCAGGGACACCTGGGTGGCTCAGTGGGTTAAAGCCTCTGCCTTTGGCTCAGGTCATGATCCCAGGGTCCTGGGATTGAACCCCGCATCGGGCTCTCTGCTCCGCGGAGAGCCTGCTTCCTCCTCTCTCTTCCTGTCTGCCTCTCTGCCTACTTGTGATCTGTCAAACAAATAAATAAAATCTTTAAAAAAAAAAAAGGTATTCAGTGTAATTCCCACTTATGATCCTTGGCTTATATTGCCTTCAATTATTTTTACATGACTTGTCCAAGTCAATCTGTTATTTAGTAGTTCTATTAACTTAAGCAATTTAGCACACGGCAAAGATTATAATAAACAATACCAATCTCATGCGAGTTATCTTCCAATCTTGACTAATGCACACACAGTTCTGTACTGGAATCAGCTCGTGCATACCACTTGATGTTCTGCTTTCTCACTTCACATCATACCCCATTCTCAGGCACTGACATGCCCTGTAAACTCTGTTACCGCAAACCACTAACACGCTATAGTTCGCAGCATCATTCCTCACTAGGCCCTGGTCTGAAAATATTGACCAAGACACAGAAACCTTTCAAGATTAATGTCTGTGCTACCCATGTCCTTGCACAAAAGCGGCAGGCTAGAATCGGATGCAAGTGGGAACAGAGGTGGAGTGAACCTTCTTGACTGAGAGAATCCTGAGGAAATACCTTGAGGGAAACAGAAATGCTGAACATGGTGAATGACAGTCCTGTGGAAAGACACCTCAGTGTTGCCAAGTTATTAACAGAGAAGCAAGGCTAAATGGATCACGAGCGAAAGACTGAAAGAGTTGACTAGGGAACCCAGAGTAGGAGACAGCATGCAGAGTGACTCATGACCAGCAGCATCTCTGCAACATGGGTCTGAGTTCTGATTCTGCCACCAGTTAGTACTGCTTCCTTATCATTGGGAAGGATGCTTGGCCTCCACAAGTCTCTGTTGTCCCATCTATAAGAAGCGATGACAGTAGTCTCTATAACTCGTAAGTTGGCTTGAGAAATTAAATGAGATAATATACATAAAGCACTTAGCAAGTACTCAGAAATCATACCCATAAAATTAAATTTAGCAGTGTTTCTAGACCTTAAACATGCATGGTGGTAAAGCTAAATGACATCTCTGTGGAGTGCTCAAGGCATAGCAACCCTGTGAGGGTCAGACATCAGCAACTGAGGAGTAGCAACTCAGTTTCTTTATAAGGACATCGGCCGTTTTAAAAAAGGAAAGCTGCATTCAGTCAGTAGCAAGATGACACCCATCTCTCCTACTCTAAACCTTTGACTGATTCCTGGGTGCAAGGTAAAGGATGTACAATTTCCAAAAGCCAACCTTCTAGCATTAATAAAGCGGTATAGCAACCAACCCTATCTGGAGTCTCAGGTCCTTGAAATTCATCTTTAATTAGATAGCAGTATCTATTAGCGAAGGAAAATACTGAAGTCCACATCCATACATCACAAATTCGAGACGAATGGAAAATATTTCTAAAGCTGCTAATGAGAAGTAGATTTATCCAAGTGTGAAAACCAATCTCGGGTTCCGAGGAAGGCAAGTGGCATGAAAACAGCAGGAAACCCACAGTTAACTAAATTCTAAGAGTCTAAAACTTCTCAACATGCCTCACACCTGGCAGCTTCCAAATACAGGTTCCTCTTAGTATCAACCCAGGAGCCACAGTTGGCTCCTCGTTTTCATTTGGCACAAAAGTCAGTTTCCAACAGATAGAAAACATCAAGGAGTCGATGTCAGGAAGAAAGCTTATACAATTTTCCCTGTTTTTCCAAAATTTGAATTTTATGGACATAATGTATGCCCCAGTAATTTAAACCCTAGGCGTATCCCTAATACTGTTATCCATATGAGTACCAAAAGTACATACCACACAGTCAAGATAGCTTCATTCATAAGAGCCCAAAGTGGAAACAACCCAAATATCCATAATTGGAATGGAAAAATAAATTGTGGTATATTCATGTAAAGGAATAATAATCAGCAATGAAAATGATTGAACTACCACTGCATGCAATAATATGAAAGAATCTCACAAATACAGTAAGTCAAGAAGACAGATGTCAAAGAATACATACATTATGATTGCTTTTACTGGCAGCTCAAAAACTGGCAAGCTTCATCTATGATGTTGGATATTATGAGAGTGATCATCTTTATGGGGAAGGGAGGGGATAGTCATTAGGAGAGTGCCCAGCTGGTAATGTTCTATTTCTTGACCTAGGATGTCATTATATGGGTGGGTTAACTTGGTGCTAATTCATCAAACTGCCACTCTTATTTGGGCATTTTTCTAGATGCATAATGTACTTTAATTTAAAAATGTATTAAAATAGATCTTTCCTAAATTGACGAATATGAAGAATGGAGAAATTGCCTTACTGGATCAGACTGATGGACAATTAACCTAACTTTCTTATAATAAATTAGGAGGTGAGGGTTGGAGTTGCTACCTATGGTGTCATCAGTGAGTTAAATCTCCTCCTTTTGTCCAAATAACCTGTTCTGAAGCTCTAATATAATGATCTACTATTACTTCTTAAAGCTAAATTATTTTTATTTATCTGATTTAATAAGCTTCATATATTTATTACTGCTATGAAAAATATTTCCCTCTATGTATCAAATGATGTCTTTTAAGCCTCAAGTGGTATCCCACCCATCTTAGTAGACCAAAATTTGTATCAATTATGTTCACTTTCAGATTTCATAATTTTATCAATGTGTTTGATACATTCTTTCCACATTCATATTTTCAGAGTCAACAGTTCTAAGGTTTTAGTCTCTGTTGTTAGACCTCATGTTTGGAGTTTCTTTTTACACATGTCCTTCTGGCTTCCTGAGCATTTTAGCTGCCCTCTTTGGACCTGTTCCAAGTAGATTATGTCTTTCCTAAGGTCCCAATATGCAATATTCCTATAGCAGGTGGGTGAGCCCTGGAGCAGGTGAGCATCCCACTTTTTCCTTATGCCCATTTGACAGTTTTAAGGAAGATAATGGCAGCCAGCCTGACCGGCCTCTTAGCTCACCTTCCATATATGTTATGGGGAAATGTATTATTTGGATTTGCCACATTGAAGCTCGTCTGTCTACCTTATTTTAGAACTTTCACAGAGCCTTCCATTAGCTTTCCAAAATAACTACTACTAAAGATTCTTGGAGTTTCTTAACTCTTTTTGCAAAGTTGACAACATCAGTGTGTATCCCTGCCTTCAAAATCATTATAAAGTGGCTTCAAATGCATGGGCCCAGCGTTGACTCCATACATGACCCCACATTCAGCCCTATTGATCCAGAGACATAAGTCTATAATTCTAAGTTTACACTTCCTGGCATTAGTCTGGCTTCTCCTCCTTGATAACATAATTTCCAAAGTCCATAATAATATATTTCTTAAAGTTTTTTTTTATAAATTTAGAATATATGCTTTTATGAGTAGAATATGTGCTGGGAAAATATGCAGCAAGATTTTGTTTGATTGTTTATTTTGGGGGGTTTTTTAATGTTCAGTTAACCACTATATAGTACATCATTAGTTTTTGATGATGTAGTGTTCAATGATTCATTAGCTGCATATAACACCCAGTGTACATGAAACCTGGTCTATGACCTTTGAAAATCCAATACATATGCCCAATAGTTGACACCTATCCACATAAGGACAACAATAACATCAGGAGCTTACCACATATCAAGGACCATGTTAAGTGATCACCTGCTTAGGTCTCATTTAATCCTTTCAAATATCCCAGGAGGTACGTACTAACACCTTTCCAAGTTTCACAACCTGGCTGGGTTCACCTACCTCTCCCATGGCAGAGACTTGATATGAATCCAGGAGTGCTTGCTACTGTCCATACTCTTTAACATATTACTACCCCCTCCAAGCCTATTTAATTTCCTTAAATAATTAAACTAGATTCATCATATTGTGTGAAATATTATGAATCATAATTATCTTATCTTAAAATGAAAGCACCAAAATGCATGTTGAAGCTAAATTTAACTTCTTTTTGGATTGGGGGCCACTCTTAGATTACTCTTCCACCATTAGTTTCGGTAATCAAGGTTTGAATGTAAACAGTAGCAATTTAAAGAGTAGCTGGAAAATACACTTGGCCCAAAGTTTTGGTGCAAAGAAAAGAACAGAAAAGACTCCCCTCTGGTCCGACTTCACTCTTGCAAGCTCATGAGATCCTGCTCTGACATTACTGCTTGCCAAAAAATATGCAGGCAGACATATTCAGGTACCTTCAATTATGTTTTTACTTTATTTTTTTCCTATTATTCTCTAGTCTCAAGTAAGAAGATAACAAGATTAGTGTGCCAGCCACATTTTTTAATGTTAATAGTATCGATTGTGCTTTAATTTGAAAAGACTATGATAAATGCCCAGATAGATAGGACTCAGCAGCAATTTCAAGAAAGGAGAAAAAGTTAAGGTCCAAGGAGTCACTGAGAACATTATTTTAATGTATACACGTACATATAAACAGAGTCTACTAAACGGGAGCTTTAAACTTAACAGGAAGGGTAAGTTAGGGTCACTGTGAGAGTGACTACAATTTGCTCCTTTGAAACAGGCTCAAATGACCATAAGGAGATTTTAAACGGCTTCATTTGAAATGAGCTGCAAGAAGTCTGATTGTGAAGAACTACTGTACAGAAGTGAACAGGCAGGAATTTCATTTTAGAAGAAATATTTTTATCCTCAACATCATTAGCCCTGTGACTGAATCAAGACCACTTGGGGAAAAAAAAAGAAAAAAAAAGACCACTTGAAAATTAATTACACATATATTCAAAAATGGAGATGAGCCAATATGCATAGGCCTGGAAAGGCTTGTTAGCTGAGTGTGTTGATGCAAAAGCACTGAGGTCATGTAATACTCAGTGAAGACTTCACTCACCTTCGGGAATTGGGCAATGAAGGAAGAGGGCTGATGGGGCCTGAAGGATATTTATTCATTTCAAGTATACACCAGTTTCACCAAGGTTGAACTATCTCCTTGGAAGTGATAACAAAGTATTCATTAGAAATAACCTTTTTCATGAAGGAAAAGAAGAACATAATCCTAGAAGTCCTCACTCAGTCTGCCTTGTCTGTCCAAAAGGAAGAGGGAAGGCAGGGGAGAGCAGGAGGGTTCGGAGGGAGGAAAAAGGGATGAGAGGAAGTGAGGAAAGAAGGGAGGGAGGGAGGGAGGGAGGGAGGAGAGAGAGAAAGAACGACAATTCTTCCTTCTTTGTCCAAAAGACACTATGATGTTTGTGGTGAGGCTCAGAGTATAGTGTCTAACACATGCCCACCACTGCCATATTTTATCCTTTTACGCTTGCTGTATTTTTGTCACTGTGCTCATCCATTTCTAGAAATTAGCATGTATTATTTATCTATTTGCCATGTATCTTCTCTCTGCAATGTAAACTCCATGCGGCAGGGGTGCCATCTTATCGCAGCTCTGCCCCCAGCTCCTCTAAAATGGTGCCTAGAACAGTAGGCCCTCAGTGTAGATTTGTGGAAGGACAATGGGTAAGCTGATTGGTTCAATAATTAATAGCTGGGGTATCAAAAGATCTTGCTTTTTCAAAATGTTACTATCTGGGCTTTTTTTCACCCATCAGACATACTGTTGTGGAGGTGGGGTGATGCTGACATTACTTCCCATGCCTGAGCCCAATTTAGAAGCACTGTCTTGCGTGTGCATATGTGCATGCGCACATACACACACACACACACACACACACACACACAATTTTGCTTATGCAAAGAAATTCAAGCTAAAAAAAGAAAATATATATTCTGATAACAAGTGGGAAGACAGGAATAGGCAATTAAAAGGAAAGATAACAAAGAGCAAACATATATTCTCTGTGGTGATTAAAGAAATAAATCGAAAATAGTCATGAGATACCAGTTTTTTAAAATCTCTGCCACTTGGATATGAAGAGGAATATCCATTTTGGGGCACGTACAGTGAAATGAACACTTTTATGTGCTGCTAGTGGGACTGTCACATCTTAGACATTCTTTTCAGTCCGTCTCATCTCTGGAGGAGACTCTCAGTTGTGAGGTCTGTCCTGCCACAGAGGTTAGCCCAAGATAACCATAGCACCCAGGAAAAGGTAGGAAATGGTCCTGGGAAGATTAATTCTTTGGATGCTGCAGATCACTACAGATATTTAAAATGCTAAACTCATTCAGACAGATCGATAGCCTAGGAATGACCCACTATAGCACTCTTCCACTTACTGTAAGTGCAGCATTCTCAGTGGATATCTGGAGAAGGAGAAACAAAAAGAACATTGTCCTGTTTAAGAAGGATGCAAAGAAAACCAGCCTGTAAATATCCAGGTCTTGCCAGCCAAACCCCATGGAATCACACACTACGGTATGGTAGAGAGTAAGATCGGAATGCCCCCATTAAACTAGAGGCCAGCCATAGTCCCAGAGATTGTGTATGGAGTGAGTGGTCTTCTCCCTGCAAGTTTCTCCCTTGAAACTCAGTAGCTTTGCTCTATAAGTTATAATAGACATTTACCTACATATATATTGGAGAAGAGCTGAACAATTTGATGTTTAGTATCAACACTAAAACAACGTTTAAATGGGCTTTTGGTTTGCTTTGGGTGAGCACAGGTTAGTTATGCAATGAATCAGTGCTCAATCCAAGCCATATGGAATTCTTGGGTTTTCGTCATCATTTGCCTAAAGTAATCTCAAGTAAGCGAATGGAAATCTGTTCTCTTTTCCATATAGTTAAAGAGAATCAAGAATAGTTTTCAGAGTTTCTCAACAAATATCTTCCTCTGAAGTAGTGTACAAGGCATGTCATATCTGTAAAGTAAATATAAATACTGCACATAGCCATTTTGATGATGCACAAGTCAAATTTTTTAGACCCCAGATCTAGTTGGTGACATTTGGAGCAGGGCTGATGGTGGTCCAATCCCGTGAGAACCTTTGTCCTAAACATACTGCTACCAATTTCCAGTAGTCCCGAGAGGGGCCCACCAGGAGTGAGAAGAACAGTTACTCATTTTCAATTTCCATTCTTCTTCACTCAGCAGACCATGGGACTATTCTCTACCATACTGTTTGACTGAACATAATTTCCAGAATTCTTAAGGAGAAATGGAGAAAATAATATTAAATATAACTCAGAAATCTTATCCAAAATGATTCAAAATCCTTTTCATGGAAAGAATTCATCCCTGTTTCTCCCTTCTTCTATATTCTCCTCTACAAGTAACCACGTTTTTCACAGTATTTTAAGTGAGAAAAACAAGATTTCACTTTTACTGCCAAATCCAGAGGCACTGGAGCTCTAGCATCAGTTGTAGTTTTGGATCTGATTCTCTGATTCTATCTTGGCTCTCATCCTCATAGTCATAAAATGGCTGCCTCACCTCCAAGCATCACTCGGTTTATGCAGCCAGAGACTGGAGGAAAGGAGAGCAGAGATTTCTCTCATATTCATAGGTAGACCATATAGTTTATCACTTAAACTAGAATTTTTCAAAGTGAAAGAGAACATTATTAATAATTTCGCTAGGATAATACACATATCCCAGCACCACCAGAAAAACTGGGATGTATGCTGGTTCTACTTAATTAGAGACCAAAGCATTTCCCAGAAGTCCCAGCAGTCTGGAAGGAGCTCCCCTTTCCTGAGCATGTTGCCACCCACATAGACTTCTGTTACATGAGCAAGAAAGAAGGTGGGTTAGCTGTTGAGTAGGCAACAAAGCATATCTGTCATCAATCCAGGTATATGATACTAAAACTGAATTTCTTCTTCAGATCTTAGAAATGGAAAAGGAGGCTCGCTTTTCTGAGAACACAGCTACAGTAGAAAGTGGAGCTGTTGTTGGTGGTTACCATTCTTCCTCCAGACTTACATCCTCACAAATCCTATCATTAGACACAAAACTCTCTACTGTCCCACTTGAGTTGGTATTGCAAATCTCACAGAGCAGTGCCCCATACTTGGCACAAGTATTGAATTGGTTTTCGATAAGTGGGCCTTCCTTAGTCCAAAGCACAGACATCCACATACAGGTGAGGATCCTCACACCAAGAGACATATTTCAAATGGAGTGTCAGGTTGAATGGCATTTATATTCTCAAAGTCAAGATTTCCAGAATAAATACCTTGAGACTTTAGTTTCATTCTCCAAGTCATAACAATGAAGTATTGCCTCTTACATAATCTCTAGCCATTCCATTTTTTAAATCAGTTGATGCACTTTTTACCAAAATGCCTCAGAGTCCCAAAAGGTTATTCAGAAGATTGGCAAGCAGTCAAATAGATGTGCAATTAAAATCTTTGTCATCCTTTTTTGACAGCATCTGAAACATCTAAAAACAAAGTCAACATTCTGTTCCAAGACGTTTGTTTTTATGGCGGCAACACATACGAAACCTGCCCTAAAAACTAAGTGCTGGAGGCACTGACCTAGTACAAGTTCAATATGTTCACAACCAAAAAAGAAATACTCACTGTCAGATTTTGACAATGATGGCTAAGGTCCAATACCCAAGGCTTTGTCATTCAGAATGAAAAAACATCCTTTAAACTCTTATTATATTTCTTATTTAATCTTCATTTCTATCTGGAATAATTGACAATGAAAAGTATGGATGAAGAGAAATTTTTTTAGAGTTGCCTAAGTCTTTTTGTTTCCCCCCAAGATTTTATTTATCCATTTGACAGAGAGAGACACAGCGAGAGAAGGAACACAGCAAGGGAAGTGGGAGGTGGAGAAGCAGGATCCCCACTGAGCAGAGAGCCTAATGGGGGGTCTCAGTCCCAGGACTCTGGGATCATGACCTGAGCCCAAGGCAGGCGCTTACGGACTAAGGCGTTCCTGGAGTTGCCTAAGTCTCATGCTTGACTTTGTTCAGGAAGTTGAGACAGCGTAGACCAGATGCTGGGGCAAATGGAGATGGAGAATGGTTTGGGCTGTGTTGCTTACATATACGCATGTGTTGGTGGGGGGATGATGATGGTCACTCGGGGAGAATTAGACCTAATCTCCACACCTCTACGAGCATCCTTTCCAAAATCTCCCAGCAGAGGAAATTAATCTATATGTCAACTGCTGAGGCTCTCCCCTTGTGAAATATGGAAAACCTCTAATTAAGTAGAAGGCAATGGAAATCAGACAAGAGTCTTGGGTTTGGGGCAGAATTATAATCCCATTATTCTAATAATAAATAAATAAACAAACAAACAAACTCCTTTTCCACAAATGTATAAAATATCCAGGAAAAGACAGACCTAACTATATTTTTACTTTGACTCCTGTGACCATTTACCAAGGGGAATTGGTACTATCATAAATGTGCTTTCCAAATGATAGTGTATATACTCTAATTAATCTAGTCTATTTTTAACCAAAGCTATACTACTTCATTATTATTTTTGTCCATATTGCATTGCTCAGAAACAACAAAAAATCAACTCACACATCAGAAGCCTTTCTATCCCTCATGAAAGGAAGAAAAAGACAGCTGTACCGTTATAGTGATCCCCTTTGTGGCTGATTTTTTTCATGGGACAACAAAGAAATGATATATAGAGAAAGATAGTAATTTAGAAAGTGCTTTCCAGGAAAAGTGATTTTCTTGGCTTAAATCTTTGCCGAAGTGGGAAAAAAAGAAAAAAAAAAGAAAAGAAAAGAAAGGCAACTCTGTACATATCAGACAAAAGGAGTTTCATTTTGCACATTACAAAGTGAACTCATTATAGTCTCTTGCTAAGGTCCCAGAGAGAACCCTAATCTTACCAGCTAAAGTCCACCGTGTAGCTTGGAAACCCTTGTTGATTTCTGTACTTTGTAGTTCCTCATGCAAAGATCACACATCAAATGTGTCATCCCAGGAAGGGCACAGAAGTAAAAAGAAGTCTTAGGATCCTGTCCAAGCATACTAGAAGGTTGACAGTCAAACAGATTTGCAGGTAAAATCTTTCCTCTTCTTCAATAATGATCTCAGAAAGTCACAGGAACATGCTCTGTGAGTATGCTTTTAACATGCCCCATTGACCTAGCCTAAAACTGTTCATTGCTTGGCAAACAGGCCTATTATTTTAGCCCAAGGACAAATTCCATCAGACAATGGAGGATTTGCCTCAAGCTTCCCAGGCAGCAGTCAGCTCTATGGGGTTCTCCGTAAAGGCACGCCTGGCTCAGGAACGCACCTGAGGAGGCAGGGGTTAGAAGACAAAACAATTCCAGTAACCAGGAGACTTTCCTTCTTGAGCTTCCTCCACACCCATATATTAAAACTAAAATCTCTAAATAAGTTGTGCTCAGTATGCTAGCTCACTTGGTCCTCTTTTTAATCAAGTCTCTCCTACAGGATTGAAGACTAAACATAGATTGGGGTGTCTTGAGCTAGAAATGCCAAAACTTAATTTAAGAGCTTCATAGCCAAGTTACCCTTCCAACACAGTGTCCTCTGCTGCTGTGGGACTCTTCCATCCCAGAACTTGAGTTCCTCTTTCATGTCTCCATTACACAGTGAAAAAAGTCAGGGTTTTTTTAATTAAATGAAAAATATGATACATAGAAATAACACTATAAGACAAGAGTAGTTATTCTTGGCTATAGAACTATAGGTGGTATTTATATTTCCTCTTATTTTTCAAATATTCTTAGAGTTCTTCAATAAGTGTATTATTTGCATAAAACAGGCACAGAAAACTAGGGCATCTAGGTGGCTCAGTCGGTTGAGAGTCCAACTCTTGATTTCAGCTGAGGTCATGATCACAGGGTCCTGAGTTCAAGCCCCCCCCTACATGGGCTCTGATCTCACTGGGGAGTCAGGTTGGGATTCTCTCTCTCTCCCTCTGCTCCTCCCCCCGCATGGGCACATGTGCTCTTTCTCAAGTAAATAAATAAATAAATCTTCTAAAAATGCACAGAAAACTAATAGTCACAATAATTGTATTGTTGATATGGTCTCTTTCTAAAATAAAGCGTCTAGGTTTTTCTTAATGCAAATCTTATGGAGTTCCCTTCAGGAGGTTAATTTTCTACTCAGCTCCTTATTTCACTTTTTTTCTTTAGATTTTCCAGATTAATTTTATTTTGGGTTGGGAAGAGCTGTCTCCTTGGGCCCCTTTAACAGAACTCTTAGACATTAGCTGAATACAAATAGATTATATATACTGTGTTGTAACATATAAATATCTTCCAAGCATCTATGTTTTGCAAGCAGGGGAATTATTTGCTCTATGCACTGTGTGCAGCTGTAACTATGAGGGCTTATGTGGAAAAATAATATAGGTCCTATTCTCTTACCTGGAAATTTTATTTATTCATTATCTGTCCAAATGTTCCAAAAACTAATTAGCTGAAGCCCCAGAGTCCTGAATGATAAAGTATGGAAGAGATGTTCTAGATCTGTGAGATTCTGAGGTCAGGGATTATCAACTTTCTGCCTCTTCCAAAATATAACTTTAATAGTGTTCCCATACAACACCTTATTTCTGAGAGAGGCTGCATACCAACGAGGCTGCCACATCAGTTAGCTACAAAAGGTACTTCCAGGTAAATCATTTAGCCAATGATTTGCCTTTCGATGCATTCCAAGAGCCTCTTTTAAATACAGTTTCCACACTGAATTGAAATTATTCACAGATATCTATCCCTTGGGACATGAGGGCTTCATGAGGGCTGAACCCTTGCTTCTCCTTCCCATCCAGTCCTTATCAGCGTGCTTAGTGCACAGCTGATATTCTTAAATATGTGTTCAATCACTCACTTCACAGTGGTATTGATTATTTGCATTTTGGGACAAACAAAGCTGTAACAAGAAAAGACTTTTTTAAAAAGCACTGTTTGATAGACACAGGTTACTCACGGCGTGACACTTCAATGTCTCCCTCTGCCCCAGTCCTGCTCCACTCCCTTCCTTTCACAGGTGTTGACCCCAAATCAACATCATGTACACAAAGCTTGTTTTAACACCCTCTTCCAGAGAATTCAACCCACAACTGCCTGGAACTAAAATCTAAGACAAAGCAGACTTCAAGGCCAAACACTTTTATAGTTTCTGCAGAAATGTCAGGTCTTCAGAGAGGCCTTTGCTGACCCCCCTTCCCCAGAATAGGTTCCTTCTGTCACTCACCCCTCCTCTGCCCATCTTCGTCCCTCTCAGTTTGCTTTAGTTTTCTTCCTAACAATCTCTCTTCCTGGATTGTTCACTTGCTTACTGTCTCCCTGTACTAGAAGATAAATTCCATAAAGCAAAGACTATGACTTGTTCATTGCTGTACGCCCAGCACCTGAGAGCATGCCTGGAATATAGTAGGCATTTGATAAATATTTATTGAATGAATAAACCATTGCTAGATTTATTATCTTCGAAACATAAAGGAAAAACCTAAAAGCCAGTTTCCATATATTGAAATTTTAATAAGAGTTTCTTTCTATGGTTGAATTAAAAAAAAAAATCACTGAGTGTACCAAATCGTCTCAGCAGTTAATTGGATTCAACAGTTATGACTATAAGCCTTTGTGCAATCATGGAAATGATTACTAATTCATAAATTCCGAACAAATAAAAATCTGAGGCAGACCTAAGAGGACCATCATCCACCTTCCCTTCTGTAGTTTTGTCTGGCTTCCATGTAAACTCTTTGTGTTTTGTTTTGTTTTTAGAGAAAACTCTAAGGGTATTTGTTTCAGGAAGATCTCATTCTCTCCTGGGCTAGAAAGGGAGATCATAAGAGAAAAGAAAAGCAATGGCCAGAAAGAGAAGGGTGGAGTGTTATTCAATGTGAACTTGGTCTATTCATTAATTCATTTTAAAAATATGTATTTAAAATAATGCATTGGGAGCTCCTGTGATCTGAGCATAATGCTGGACTCCTTACTTCCTGTGGAGCATATGTTAGTAGGGGAGACAGAGAACAGACAAGCTAACAGGTCAGCAAAGCAAAATCCTCTTAGGAAAAAAATTAGAGTGCTATCTATGATGAAGAGTAAATGGGGCTAGGGTGGGATTAGTGTTAAAACACGATAATCACTTTCCTTAAGACTTTATTTCCTTAAGACTTTCCTTAAGACACACACACACACACACACACACACAGTCTCTCTCTCTCTCTCTCTCTCTCTCTCTCATGGATGTGGGGCCTCTGAGAAGATGAGGACACATAACCATTTGTGGACAGGTCATCTGGTTTACTACTATTGCTTTAACAAAAACTTCAAAAACTCCCTCAAAGATATAAATAGATGGATAGCCAGATCTATAGGCTGAGACCTGAAGAACAGAAAGGAAGCATCCATGCGGTGAGCTGATGGAAGAGATTCCATGCAGAGGGAGAAGAATAAACAAAGATCACGAAGCAGGAATGAACTTGGTGGTTTGAGCAGGGCAAGGACTAGCATGAGACACTCACCGAGGTTATAGAATTAAAGGGAGTGCCAACAACCTCAGTAATTGAGATAAATGAGATTTTAATGCAATATTTTCAAAATAAAATTAATGCAAAAAAAAAAAAAAAACCATAAGGAACAAAATATCAGTGTGGGAAATAAAGACAGGTTGAGTATTACTGACTTCCCTTTGCCAGAAGCTCCAATAGAACTTGGCATAACACTGGTACTGATCCTATCTTTAAATTTTTGATATTTTATGAGTCATTCACCTCACACTAGTCCCAGCCCTGGGAGTGAGAAATAAAAGCAAGGAAGTGGGACTGGAGGGTAATAAGTGAAAGCGGAGGGAAGCAGGGTCCAAAAGCTCCAGGCCCTTGCAGATGTATGGATTTTACTCCTGGAGCCATGGAAGTCAAGGAAGTGATTTAAGCAAAGGCATGCCAAGCTTCTGTTGGCATTTTACAAGATCAGATGTGCTGTGGGTATAAGAGCAGAAGTGGAGTGACTGACTAGAGAGGAACTTACATAGGCATTGCCCTAGCTAGATGTGGTAGAAGTGTATATTCAGAGATAGAAACAAGGCTTCCTGGCGTAGTAGATTGGAGAGAATGCAACAAGGCAGAACAAACAGTAACTCTTCCTTTCTGGCTGGAGCTGAGGAGATGGTGGCATCATTTAATGAAGGGGGTGAATAAGACTGAGGAGAGACCAAAGGAAGTGAATCAAGAATTCCATTTTAGTTTGTTTACATTTGAAAAGCCATTGAGCCATATACTATGTCAAGTACACAACTGGAAATGCAAGTTTAGGTTTCAGAGGAAAGATCTGAAGCAGAGTTAAAAATCTGGGATTAAAACAACATGGAGATGACTATTAGAGCTTTGGAAACAGATCAGAACAGGGAGGAGAGACTTGAGAACAGCATTTTCAAACTTAACCGCTCATTAGAGTTAATATTGCATCATGCCACATCTCAGCTCTGATACGTGTAGAACTCTGTATCAGTATAATTCTATTGGCCTGTGCCCATACCCTTTGTGCCATTGTCAACCCATCCTTTACTTCTACATTCTTCAAAAACTCTACCTTAAAATGTTACTATTTTTGCTTTCAAGAGTCAAATGTCCTTTAAGAAAATTAGAAAAGTCATATTCTTTTATATGTATACATTTACCATTTTGTGTGCTTCTCATTACTTTCTATGCACAAGTTTCCAAATGTTTCCATTTCTCTTCAGTCAGAAACATTAAGCTGTTCTCATTATACAATTTACTGGCTACGTATTCTCTCAGCTTTCAATTACCTGAGAATGTCTTTATTCCACTCACATTTTTAAGAAATATATTCACTAGATATAAGATACAAAGTAGAAAATTTGGGTTGTATGGTGCCAGGGTAGCTCAGTCAGCTGGGCTTCCAACTCACAGCTTCAGCTCAGATCAGGATCTTGGGGTTCTGGGATTGAGCCCCACATCTGGCTCTACACTCAATGGGGAATCTGTTTCTCTCTCCTTCTCCCTCTGCCCCTCCCCCCACACATACTCACTCACTCTCTAAAATAAAAAATCTTTTAAAAAAGGGAGAGAGAGGGCGCCTGGGTGGCTCAGTGGGTTAAGCCTCTGCCTTCGGCTCAGGTCATGATCTCAGGGTCCTGGGATCGAGTCCCGTGTCGGGCTCTCTGCTCAGCAGGGAGCCTGCTCCCTCCTCTCTCTCCGCCTGCCTCTCTGTCTACTTGTGATCTCTCTGTCAAAAATCTTAAAAAAATAAAATAAAATAAAATAAAAAATAAAAAAGGGAGAGAGAGAAAAATTTGGGGTTTCCCCCCTCCTCATTTTCAGAACTTTCAAGGTGGCATTTCATCATACAGCAGTCTGCATTGTTTTTTGATGAAGACCAGCTGTCACTTATCTCATTTCCTCTGGAATATGACATTTCTCTCTGGCTGCTCTCAAGATTATCTCTTAATCTTTGTGTTTCAGCATTCTGACCATGATATGCCTAGGTGTGATTTTCTTTGTATTTATCTGCTTGGAAATCATGGAGTTTCTTGAATACCTAAGTTGATGTTTTTCATCAAATCTGAGAAATTTAGACCATTATTTAAAAAAAAAAATTTTCTATCACATACTCTTCTCCTTTTTGTACTCCAATTACACATATATTAGACCATTTGATATGTTTTGTGTACTCCCCAAGGCTATGTTCATTTGACTTCAATCTTTTTTTCTCTGTGTTCTCCAGACTGAGTACTTTTTATTGATCTGTCTTTAATCTCACTGACTCTCTATTCTGCTATCTTCAATCTGATATTAATTCCACCTGATGATTTTTCTATTTAAATTATTATAACTTTTTAGTTCTAGATTTTCAAAAATTATATAATATAGAAGAAGAGATGGAAGGTGCAGAAGAGAAGGGAAATGGGATCTAGTGAAAAAGAGGAGAGATTTACCTTTAGCAATTCCAAAATGAAAGAGAGTAAGAAGAGGAGACAGGTACAGATGAAAATTGAATTTTAGCTTCTATCACGAGGACATTTCAGAACTCTGTTCAATAGCTTCTGATTTTTCAGTGAAATATGAAGCATGTTGTCAACTAGAAATGAAGGGAGAAGCTTGAGATAGAAGATGGTAATGAATTGCTATCTTCAACTGTAGAAAGTTTTCTTTATTAGGTACTTGAGTGCAGTTTGCTATGCGGAGATTGTTTTCATGATTTTCTCACAGTACTGAACTACATGGATGGAGAGAATCGAAAGTTTTGAAGACAGGCGTGACAGAGACAGACAGTGGCAACAGGCTTGAGTGCACTTGTTACCCTGGATAGGGATAAACTAAAAAATGGAGAGAGAGCAAAATGAAGACACAAAGGAACTTTCCACTTGTACGTAAGTGTTAGGATCACTGAAGTGAAATTCATGCTGGGTTCAAAGACATGGGGTGGTGAGGGTGGAGGCACCAGGAAGCCTTGGGAGCCATCAAAGGATGGGGTATTTAAAACTGAGAATTTTAATTTGGTACAGTTTTTAGTGATGAGACATTCAGGCTATGAACATGAGAGGCATTTGTGGTGGAATAAATCAAAGAACTGAGCTGTTGGGGGGCATGTGGATAATAGGGCTTGGGGAGGTAGAACTATGAGGCAAAAGGTAAACTGGGTACCAGAGAAGGACATTGGGTGGAGGAGAGATGCTAGAGGTACCAAACAGTGTGTAGAAGAGTCCAGGTTATAATGGATGCTTGAAAAAGAGAATGGGACATCTGGAAAAATCTGATATAAATAGGGATGAAACATGACAGGACAGGTTTTGAAGGTCCCTAAGAAGGTGAGAACTCACTTCTAGAATTATATACCTAAACATTTTGTTCCTTTTGTTCAAAAGCAGTCTGGCAGAAAATTATTTGTGAAAAAATGAGCAATTCTTCTGAAGGTCTCTGACACAGGCTTGAGTAAGCTGATGATAAACTCTACTTCAATAGTGATAGCTAATCTACCAAAAGTTTTTTTTTGTTTTTGTTTTTGTTTTTAAACTCATGGCCTGTGTATAGTTTTGAGGTTCCCCAACCACCCCTAAACCAGGTAACATAATAAATTTAATAAATGTACAGATGGAGATTTTTCTATTTAAAGGAGAAATTAGGGGTGCCTGAGTGGCTCAGCCAGTTAAGCATCTGCCTTCAGCTGAGGTCATGATCCCAGGGTCCCAGGACTGAGCTCTGCACTGGGCTCCTGGCTCAGTGGGGGGCCTGCTTTTCCCCCTCCCTCTGTCTGCAGCTCCCCCTGTTTGTGTTCTGTCAAATAAATAAATGAAATCTTAAAAATGTAAATAAAGGAGAAATTAGTCTTAGAACTATTTTTATCAATCAGCACACATCTGGGTTTTTTCAGGAACAAAGCAGCAGCATGTACCCAGAAGCCCTATCACAAAGAGAGTATCGCACTCAAACATAGTCTGGAGAAACTTACTGTACTCATATTTTGGAGCAATGAAGTAAAATCAAAGAGGAACATATATGTTGGAACTTGAACTTAACATGTCCAGCGCAGCTCCTTAAGAAAACAGCCCAGCTTCCTTCATGCTTGCATGCTAAACAAGCAAACTACAGCATGCTTTTTAAAAATCTCTTTATTACACAAAAGAACAATAAATTCATCATCTCATTTGCCTGAAAGAATGCTTTGAAAGTGAAACCAATCACGTTTATAATAAAATAGGTGCTTATTCCATTACTCCAACTTTTTTGACAATTTGTATTTAGAGTTCTTCTTTTGTTCTCTCTCTCTCCCTTCCTTCCTTTCTCTCTCTTTCTCTCTTTCTTTCTTTTCTTCCTTTTTTTTTTCTTTTCTTTCTTTCTTTCTCTTTCATCTTCCCTGCCACCTTAGGGCAGAACCTGTTGTGACAAAGACTAATCAAACCTTGTTCATGGTCTCAGTGTCTCACCAATAACATGCATTTAAGAAAGTATTTGTAAACATGTATTTGTTGACTGAATGAATGTAGACAAGTAAAGAAGACAACTAATGTCTGGGAAGGAAACTAAAGCTATAAACTCTTAAATCCAAGATCTCTGATAGAGTAATAGTTTGCCTCCTCCATCTGTTTCTCATAAAAAGTAAGAGTTAAAATAATGCCATGAGTAAGAAAAACGGTCAGTTCCACTCTTAAAACTAAGTTTTGAATAGCGCTGCCCTGAAAAAGAGAGTCTTACTGCTACTGGACAAAGAAAATGAAGAGAATTTACTAACTCCCAACAATGTGCTAAGGTGTTGACTAGATCAAAATGTTGTAAGAGTTCTTGCAGGACTTGTAGAAATATGGTCTCTGTCTTGGCTCAGGCTCCTATAACAAAAGGCCACAGACTGGCTAGGTGGCTTATAAACCACAGACATTTATTTCTTACAGTTCTGGAATCTAGAAGTCCAACATCAAGGAGCTGACATGGTCAGGTTCTGGTAATGGCCCTTCAGATTGGGGTTGTATCCTTGTTGTATCCTATCATGGCAGAGTGTGAGAGAGCTTTCTGGGCTCCCTTAATAACTAATAACTAACATATAAATAATCTTACCGGTTTATAACTAAGTATAACTAATAAATTATAACTAACCCCATTCATGAGGATTCTACCCTCATGACCAATCATCCACCAAAAGCCCCTTCTAAACACCATCACACTGGCCATTAGGATTTCACCATATGAATCTGGGGTGCGGTGGGGACATATTCAATCTATAACTCTCTCTAGGGACACTACACTGAGCATAGGATCTCTTGGCATATTGTAGAGATTTGGTCAAGGATGACAAAATTGAGATGTCCCAGTTGACACTAGCTGCACCATTTGGAGTTTCTGGTTCAGTCCTCTCTTCATGGCTGCCATTTCATATAAGGCTGCGCATACTAATGGCTTTTCCACTTCAACAGAAAACAAAAAGAGACACATTGTATCTCATTTGAAAGGGAAGGAGGAATTTGGTGTATGAACATACACTTTTAAAACAAAAAATGTTGGGACGCCTAAGTGGCTCAGTTGGTTAAGCAGCTGCCTTCGGCTCAGGTCATGATCCCAGCGTCTTGGGATAGAGTCCCACATTGGGCTCCTTGCTCAGCAGGAAGCCTGCTTCTCCCTCTGCCTCTGCCTGCCACTCTGTCTGCCTGTGTTCACTCTCTCTGACCAAAAAAATAAAGAAAGAAAAGAAAAGAAAAAAGGTTGTGAATTGGCAATGTAGTCAACATACAAAAATTAGTGTATCAGAAATTGTAAAGGACAAAATCCAGACTTTACCTCCAAAAATGATACAGCTCCGCGTAGGAACTGTGGTAAAACACCACCTGTGCCTGACCACACGACTATCATCACAAATACTTCCCCACGTGGCCCTCTGCAGCCCTAGCACTTTGTACTGATTTGTGCACTCCCTGGTGTCCTGGTGGACATCACCATATTTTCACATACATGACTCTTGTTTTTCTCATTATCATAACAATTTACAAAAGGAGGAGATGTGCTTCCTCCTTTTCTTCTCTTTCCTCTATGTCTCTGCCTTTCCTTTGTCTTTCCAGCCTTCTAACTTTCTCTTTATTTAGTTTCCAAAGAGCTTGTCTTAATTCCTGTCTCTATTTGCTACCAGATCCTCATCCTCACTGTCAACTTCCCAGTGCTCTGAGAATCTGAAGACTTTATTGGGTTAAGGGAAAAGAATTTGATGCAGAAGGAACAGCAAGAATTGATCTTAGAGGAGGGGTAGGAGTCCCTTAATGCCAGGTCTTCTTCAGTGCCGCCCTGTGAGGAAATGGTGGTTTTGTTTGAAAACCCCATTCACCCCAGGGCAGGAAAAGAGTCTCAGGCCACGGACTGAAAAACAAAGGATCACACCTGCTCTCATAAAGGTGGGAAAAAAAGGGCTCATGCTAGATGTTGCATGTAGCCAAGACTAGAAATCCCTTGGAACTACCTACCTATCGGGTCGCCTTAGCAATGCCTGAGGAAACATGTGTTTAAAACCCCAAAGAGCTGGTCACTTTTGGACCCCAGTTCTGGGTAGGCTTGGAATGACCTTAAATGAGGAAAACAATTGAAAATGAAGACTTCAGAAAAAGATATGACATAGGATGAAGATGAAGACATGCTCAGTGGCCCTAGATCACCCAAACTCTCTTTCCTTAGTGGGAAATTATCATCCCGGATGGCCAGCTTATTGGACTTCATTTCTGCGCACATCTCCACGTCACTGCAGCTTCAAGCAATGGCTGGCATGACACAAGTGGCCTGATCATCAGTGTTTCAGCAGTGTAAAAGCAGCAACAACTACCCCCAAAATAAGAGGCATATTAGTGGACTAAACAGGTTTCGTGAATTCCTGTCAAATAGAAGATTATCCAAGAAAAAAAAAAAAAGATTATTAAATTAGGCTCACATCCTGGGCAGAGTGACTACGGCTGGAGTTCTTGGAGAGATCCCAGGAAGGAGAGCAGGTGAGAGAGAATGATATTATTTGTGATAGACAGAATGAGACTCCATGGCATTTAATATGAATATTTAAAGTAATGAGCTGCTATTCCATGGCCTGAGCTGAAGCTGCGGCTGCCCAGACGAGAGCCCCTGGCTGGCCCAGAGGTCACGTGCAGACAAATCTTGTCCACAGCAGAGCTCCAGGCAGCTCTCTCCAGAAGGAGAAGGAACATGTTCAGTCAGTGCACAGGGCAGCCCAGAAGGGCCCAAGTTCACATCCAAGGGTGACCTCAGCCAACAAAGGGTGGGAATTATTGGAAAAATGCCTCAGGTTCCTCACTCCTCAAAGAGACCATTCTGAGGTGTGACCCACACCATTTATCATAAGGTTCCAGGGAGATTGCACCCTAGTCGCCCAAGTGGTAACCTCCTTCTTTGTGTTCTCCTGGGTGGCTTTGCCTTCTTCCTGTCCTGCTTCCCCACCCCCTCAGTGTTTCCTGGGACTAGCTGGTAAGGGAGAGAGGAGAGACTACCACCCAAATTCCTTTTTCAGAGTTTGCTTTTGGGAAAACAATTAAAACTTAGGGAAATAAAATTTAAAACAATTGCTAAATTGTTAAAACAATTGTTAACAGTAGAAAGGGATGTATCTGTTTAATCTCCCTATACATCTAGCTCTCTACAAGATTTCAGTCTTTGGGGAAAGGAACCATGTCTGTATTTCTTGCACCTCCCATAACCTCATACTTGTCAGGTCCTTAAATATTTGCTGAATAAGTGAATGAGGTACCAGAAAATAACCATTTAAGCTAGAACCAATTCAAGTTCCGGTTCAAGAAGACGACATTGGAAGCCTGACTCACCTCCTCCCACAGACACACACAGTGAGTTGATAGAGACAGAAGTTTCCTCTGAGAAAAAACAACGACGACAACAACAACAACAAACAAAAATATCTAAAGACCACTGAAAAGGGAGAAGAGGCTGGGACACAATCTTGGCATAAACCTCACCCCTGGCACAGCAATCTTCAATTGGAAAGGAACTCAAAACCTGGAGTTGTTCCTTATGGAGCCAAGTTTGAACCCCATTTCAGGCACCCCAACTTTTAAGACCTGCACCAGAGAAATGAACCACCAAAACATCTGGCTTTGAAAACCAACAGAGCTCTCATCCACGAGAACTGCAAGGCCCATAAGACTGTAGCCATCTGGGAAACCTGCCCCAGGGCCCACCCAACTCCGACAAAGGAGTCAGCCCAACAAAGAGGCTCATTTGCTTATATTATTAACACGAAGCCCAAGAGACAGACAGCTGAATTAACTCACGTTTATAGGAGCCTGCTGGAGTTCTCTCCGGAGGTCAGAGACTGGCGGGCACCATCTTTTTCCCCTTAATACTTTCTTTTTCTTTTTTCATTTCTCTCCTTTTCTTTTCTTTTTCTTTTTTTCCAGTGGGTGCCATCTTCATACTCTCCCTCTGCCATGCTCCAGAGCACCAGTATCTCCCAGAAGAAAGCTCTGACACCCATCTGGTGTCCCAATATTTACAGCTGCAGCCAGGGCACAGCCCTAGATTGCCTGTCTGCGGGAATATAACAATCGGCATCAGTGGGAAAGAAGCTTCCACCCTTGTCTGATACCAGGACTTTTCGCAGCTGCCACCAGGAACACTCCACCTAGCCTGGTTCTAGAGGCTGGCATGGTTTGTTTGCAGGTCCCACAGGACTATAACAAAGGAAGAAAGAGTTCTTACACAGTTATCACTCCAGGACGCAGTGAGAGGCCGCAGTCCAAGGGGCTTGGCCTTCCTGGGAAGGAGGCCTGTTAGCTGATCCTCAGGGCTTCGGCCTGCACCTGTGGGGCAGGCTTCTCATTAACCCCTCATCTCAGTGCTGGTGGCAGTCCTTTCCAGAGACCTCGGAGCCAGTGCCGGGCTTTCCCTCATGGCCTCATTTCTCATGGTGCTCCAGAGTGCCGGTGTCTCATGGAGAGAACCTCTTACACGTATCTGGTGCCCTGGTTTTTGCGGCAGCCACCCAGGGACACCCCATTATTAAAGCCACTCTCTGGGGGCCAGGTGGACTTGCCTTCTGGGTCCCAAGGGGCTGTATCTATTACAGACTGTTTTTGGCAGGCTACCACCCCCAAGGCACTGGGCGCAGACAGGAGACTGAAACACACCCTCTGTCTTTCTGTGAAAGATGCCCATTTGTTTGTCCAGGAGCTTTGGTCTATAGGGCAGGCCTCTAGCATGGCTCACATCTAAGAGCCTAATTCGCTGCTCTCTGGGAACTTAGGCTGGTCGACGGCACCTTCCCATAATCCTCTGCCTTCCTAGAGCTCACCTGTATCTCCCAGAGAGAAGTTTATACACTCATCCACAGCCCCAATTTCTGTGACTGCCACCCAAAGGGACATCCCCAGATCACCTGGCTCAGGTTACCAAAGGGACTTATGCTTGTGGCCCCACAAGAATGTATATATTTGCAGGCTTTAAAACCTGCTTCCTGAGGATCTGGCTTCTACCTAGCCTGAATCAAGGTGCTGAGATCCTCCCCTAGGGATACATCAACAGGTATTAGCGTATCCTCAACTATTGGGAATGTGCTGTTAAAAATAAAGTAGGCTGCCTGGACAATCACAAAAATTCAAGAGACAACCAAGAACTGAGGTGGGTTGAACGACAGGGTTCACCTCTGACACCAGGCCACCCCTTCAAGACTTCAAGACTGGGAGTGGTGGTTGTTTCTTCTACTGTGCAGAAACAAGCAAAGGGCCAAGCAAAAGGAGAAAAAAAAAAAAAAACACAGAAATATGCTCCAAATGAATAAACAAGACAAAACCTCAGGAAGAAAACTTAATGAAATGAAGATAAGTAGTTTACCTAATAAAGAGTTTAAAGAAATGGTCATAAAGATTCCCTCTGAACTTGGAAGAAGAAAGGATAAGCTATCATACTTCCCTTCTGATAAGCACAATGCTCAGATTATTGGGTAAAAGCAAACTGGTGATAATTATTGCAGCCCATGAAAAGTGGTAGCTACTTTGAAAAAAGACATCCACTTAGATTTTTACAATGAAAAGCAAAGATGACCTCAGAGTCTGGGCCTACCAAGAGTTCCCTCAGGGATTATTCAACACACACTCTCGCACCACACACACACACACACACACACACACACAACCTTCCAGTGATGTACAAGGCAACACAACACCATACGTGCAATAAAGACGTACAACACAGTTAAGGCAAAATGCCTTTTCATTTCATACAGAAACATTCAGCAAAGCCCATGCTGGCTGGTGGAAGACACTCAGAGAGAATATTCTAGCAGGTAATACCTGCCCTCTCAATTGACTGGCAGCTATCAGAGTGGAAAATGTCTCAGACCCAGTGTTAAAAGACAATAAAAAGCTCCAAAAATAATTTCTATCCCTTCCTGCTCTCCTCATTTTTGCGTCTTTCTCTTTTTACCACTCTCCCAGATTAACATCTGGAATAAGTTAAAGAATGGTCCAACATCAGTACATTCTTGGTTTTTCAGCCTTAGCTAACACTATGTTTCATATAATTACTTTTAAAGTCAACCATAATGTGCCAGAGGAGGTGGGGATAGAGTCTCTTAAATGAAGTAGGCATGGAGTCCCAAGAAGCAGACTATAAACCAAAGAGAAGAAAAGACTCCATCCTTTCTCTGTGCCAGGTACAAATGGATCCTCAAATAATTCAAGCACGGATATATCCAGTGGAGTTCTGGAGGCTGAGATGCTGTGGGCCAGGTAGAGAATGGGATGTGACCCATCAGCTGGCTGCTGGCCCAGGAAAGCAAGCCAGGGGCATGTTGGGACGCCATGGTGTGACCCTATGCAGCCACTTTGAGTATCAGTGGTCAGTTATTCTGTGTTGTACTTCTTCTCCAAGATCATCTAACTTGCAATGAAGTTTTGTTCACACCTGTTAGTATGGTCTTAGCTCTGGAGGATTAAGGGAGAGGATTCATGTCGGGGGACCATGCCCTGCTAAGTCCTGAGTGGTGTTAAGAGGATCAGGCAGTTGAGCAGACTGTTTTGGGGGTGGGGGACAAAGGGGAGATAGAGCAGAAGGACTTAGAGAACCAGTTCCTACAGAAAATAGCACTTTAGGAGAGTTCTTGGAAATAGCTAAAATTGTTCTCTCATGGTTGGTCCCCAAGTCCCCTCCAAGTGGGTGTGCTGAGCGTTTCATGAATGTCTTTGGTTACATGCAGTCACAGATTTGTTTTGAATGGCAATGTGAACATAATATTACTCAAGAGAAACCTTCAGGAGCAGGCAAACTAGAAGGGGTTGTTCTCTCTCTTGAGTGTCCATTGCAAATATTGTCTAGACACTTCTCATCTCCCAATAATTTGGTGAGAAAGAACAAATATGATTTATTGATTATGGTGCCGGTTCATTGCAATGACCAAGGTTAATGATTTGTTCATTTAAATAGTATGATGTGTTTGTATTAACCATTATGGTCCAGGAGCAAATATTAAGGAATTTGAACTTTCAAACATCGACTTGAATTTCTCCTTGACCTTGGCATTTGATAATGTAATTCATCAATCCATGAATTCTTTACTGCCATTTGGACATCAACTTCTTGGATTTTACCTTTTATTTACATCTGTTAAGGTTAGTTAGTGGGTGTCAAATTCTAATTTTCTTGATCAATTTCTAGAGCCTCTTTTTCTATACCATCCAAAACAAAACCTACACATAGATTTTGAAATGCATTAGAATTTGAATATTGAATGAGACAACATTTCTGAAATTTTGATCTTGGAATGTTTTTCTCAAAAAGGTCCTATACACAGATAGTCCAAATCTCTTGGACTTCAGAGAGCAGAAGAGACAACCCTTTAGCCAGCACTTGGCCTAATTCTGTTGAGTCCCAGAGCTGCCATTATTTATTGAAACATAAGCAGTTGGTTGGATGAATGCCCAGGGGCCTTGGCATTGTAGGTACTTAAATAAATCAAATGATCCAGAAAACTGGTATTATATGAGACCTCCACTTGAACTGCCACTCCCCCCATACCCACTGGTAAATCCAGAAGACAGGGAAGACCCTCATCTATTATAAGGGAGAGCAAGTCCAGGCAGAATAAGGGGAGAGGGCCAGCCAGGCATGTCCGGTGATAAGTGACATGGAGACCTTGTAATAATATCATGGTGGGAGTAGAAAGAGACCCTCCCCCCTTAAATGAGAAATGCTATTTAGATCCTTTCTGGTGCAAACTTAACTTCTAAAATCCAGGCTGTTCCTCGGGTCTTTGCCCCGACGCTTTACTGAAGCATACAGCACAGGGTCAGGCAGAGACAAGAATTTACATTTTTAATCAGGTTATGATTTTCATAAGTTCTATCATTTTACTGAACACCTTTATCCCTGTGGTTTGTTCTTCAAAAATCTGGTTATCTTGTAGCCAGATAATTCTCAGAAATCTCCTTCTAGGAAAACTAAACCCTACTTGAGCATAATAAAGAAAGGCAACCCCACTGTCGAAAAATTCAGGATAGAGGCAAAAAGGCCTAATTGAATATTGACCAAACAAAGCTATCTTATTTGTTCCTTACTTTAATATTCTTTCTTAAAGCAAACCTTTTCAGTCTGGCTTTTGTTCTCAGTTAGAAAGACCCACCAGCAATATCAACAGGAAATTGGAAATGCTGCATTAAAATATTTAGATCATAAGTCTCCAAAAGTAGAACCGCATCTGTCTCCCAATTTAGTATGGATACTTGGAGAGACCAATAAATGTTATAATCAATTATCACAACGGCAATATCAGCAAACAGTGAGTTACAGCTTGAATACATTCAAGATGGACTTCACCTCCATGAGATTTAATTAAATGCTATGCATATAAATAATCTCACACATTCTAATTCCCTGCTTTAGTCAGAGTAATCCTGGGCTTACAGCCTCTTACTCTGTTGCATGACTAGGTGTTGATCTTAAAGCTGAGAACAACTAATAAAAGGGTCAGGCCCAAATGAAAATCAAGCATTCTGAGCTGTCACCTCTATCATCTTCCTTGTGTCTCTGTGGATTTTATCCTTTTACAAACACAACCTCCCTGGGCAGAACATTAGGACACAGAATGTTTCCCACACCACTTCAAAACTGTAAGCCATTGGAAGTGTGGTAGCTGGCAAGTCATGGTCTTCTTAATTGAAATCCAGCTGCTGGTGGAATAAATTTGATGTTGGAAGGGTTGGGATGTGGAGGTAAGAAGAAAGATCAAGAGCGGAAGAGGTCCCTGTATTGTTATACTTAGCTTTATAAAGATCCTCCAAGGTGTGTCCTCACATATTTCTGGGGGTCCTGACCAGAGTACTTAGACTACCCAGCTTATGAGGGAAATAGCCCTGCCTCACTGCATTACAGAGAGAGAGTCCCAGGGAGCACTGCTCCTGCAACTGTGAGCCACAGTTCCCCTACCCACACTTGGACTGCCGTTCCTGGACCAGGGTAGCCAACCTTTAAAAGGATGAGGGCCTGTGTAGGAGTCTGGCGGAGAAATGACTTCCAGAGCAAGGAAGTGCTGAATGACTCAGATTGTGCAGTAGAAGTCAATGCAGAAAGGTCATGAGGTCAAGAAGAGATAAGGGCCCAGAAAGCCAGAGTCATGAAGGCTTCAAATGTCTGAATAAAGCAGAAGCTACACAACAGACCAAGCCAGAGAGCCAGTCCTTAGGAGGAGGGGCAGAATGAGAAGACATCAAAAAGTGGTATAATTGGAAAGTCACATTAAAAGGCAACATAGTAGAGAGGAGATCCAAATTCTCCTGCTTTACAAGGGTCTTGAATCCCAGTGGGCCTTAGTTCCAGTCTCAAAGAGACCTGGTTAAGCCAGGTTATATTCTGCCAAGAGGCCTGCTTCCCACACTCCTTATAGGTGAGAAGCTTTCTTTTCCCCACATATTAAAAGCTAAGAAGCAGATGAGTTAGGCTAATGCTCTTCTGGTGGTAGGCATATTAAAGTCTCCTTATATGACAAGCATCAAGGACAGTATAGGAACACTTGAGATGAATTTACTTTTAACTGTCAAGTGCGATAGAACTATTACCCATCAGCATCTTGAGATGAAGGCCAAAAAAAAAAAAAAAAGGATAATTAAAACTAGCCTTTCAAATAAGCATCATTGCAAAGGTTACAAAACACTGCAGTCATGCCAAACTTGGTGAAATCAATTTCCATTTTGTTGCAATGTGTGTCATGCAGAGATTGCTGAAACCAACCAAATGAAGAGCATTAATAATTGGTATTAATAGCTTATATAAATTAATTTGCTTATTTGCCGAAAAGAAAATTCACCAAACAATTAATTATATGGAAGCCCCACACATTGTGTAACAGACAGCATACATGTCCTACTGTTTTTAAAAATGAAAACAAGCACTTGAAGTTTCAGGAAATCCAACCGGTCCTTGAAAACTGAGAATCCCTTTGCCAGTAAGATGAAACTAGTTTGATGGGGAAACAGAAAGAGCATCTTAGTGACTTTAAAACCACAGAAAATATAAAGAGTAGTGTATTTAATGTAACTGAATGACTGAAAATAAAACGGAGATAACTAAGTCCACATTTGTTTACAGCCCTTTGCTGATGACCAGTACTTAAGGGTCATAACTTGATTTCCCTGCCATGCCCAGGAGGAGGGGGAGGAATAAGTAATAAGCCCAAATGGGACATTAAATACTGGTAACATGAAGTACTATGTGAAAAGGATTTCATGGATTCATTTCCATAGATGTTTAGTGTTGGGCCCACCATGGTTTGCCTGCCTTTGGCTCTAACGGGAATTAATACCCAGTGTGGGGGAGGGGAAGGAAGTTGAGGACCTTCTTATGTCCATTTTTTTGTTTAAAATCATATCTCTTGTCACACGCCCTGGCCACCTTCAGTTCTTTAAGAGCTAAGTTAGAAGCTTTGAGGACTGTTGGGCTCTAGGCTTCTTCCTCTATTCTTCCTCCCTTCTTGCTTGTTCATTTTTATTAAGGATTCTACCAGAGGTTGGTTTCTCCCTGCTCTCAACAAAGACAAGTACATCAAAAGTTGAATACAATATCAGAGTTCTTAGAAATTTATCATAAAAATCTAGCAGGACTTCAGTCTCATGGAGCAAAACAAGGGGTGGGAAGAATCTGATTCTCAAATGGGATAATAGATTGCAATGTCATTTTTTACTCCTGTCTTATAAATAATTCACCTTCACACCTATCAACCCACACAATACCATCCACTCACTCTTGGTCACAGAGAACCACAGGGAATAAGAGCCATCCTCATTCAACCACCTGGTCCCGAGTATGTTTAGGATGTTAGGGCCGACGTCATTCGGACCCTGACTGCTCCTCGATTGAGCTCAATTCTCCAAACAGAGCCACAATGGCTGCAGCTCCCCAGGCATGTGTAACCTTTTGGGCCAGGTGCCACTGAACGCCAGCACAGATCCCAAGAGAGCAAGTACTGTGAAGTCCCTCTGCACATGGGTTTTCTGTGCAAATCTCAGACAGTACCTCCCTCAAGGCACTGCAGGTTGCTGAGTAGAAGAGGTAAGCCCTTAGTAGGATTCTGCACATGCGCACTGAGAGCTGCACCCCACATGCCTCAGTGTTGTCCTTGCATCGTTAGCACACACACGCATCCACGTCTGACAAGCAACACCCAACCACTTCAGGTAACTGTGTTTCCAGAGCACTTGATACTGAAATGGGGAAGGCTTGGCTTTGCCCCTTGCCTTGCTCCAAACTAGATAAATTCTAGCATTCTTTCTGTTAAAAAAAAAAAAATCAAGAAAGTTTTGCCTCAAACTATTTGACTGTCTTCTCCCTAACCAAGAACTCTTAAGTTTTTACCATGTTCCTTTGTTTGCAATATGTGCTTCATTATCTTATTTAATCATGGATTATCTTTCCACTTAATTAAACTCACTTTTCACTTTGAAACTTTGTATTAAAAAGAAAAATACAGATGTCACGTAGAATTATTTTACTAATCTATTATATCAATCAAATAATTGCTCCCTGCCCCCAGGTAGTTAAAGATGAGACATTGTTGATCAAAATCTCTCTCATATCTTTCTTCAAATTCCAGAATTTTTAAAGCCAAGTAAGTATAAAAGACCCAGATCGCAAACACTGCTAAAAAACATCTTCCAAAATCAATGTCAGACATTTGGATTTCTGATTAATTACAAGAAAAGATCCACCAAAAGGAATGTAGGCTTATATAAGGGAGGCAAAACACTGTGTTCTTCCTTTACTTTTCAACTCAGTTATAGCTTCATGTTTTTTTGTTGGATAACATATGGAAAGACTTTCCTTGTGAATCTGATCATATCCCTGACAAAAAGCCTCTTTGGAGCACTGATGAATTCTAGTTTAATTAGTTGAAATGAAGATAATTAATATTCAAGACCATCTCTAACTCAAGATTGATTTCATAATAAGTCTTAAAATATTTAGAAATAACAAATGACTACTTTAGACTCTTCAGAGGGCATATAGAAAGAAAAAAAAAACAAGAAAGCATGCTCCTGAGAAAACATTGTCTTCTAGATTGATTTAGAGTTGAGTCCCAAGGAGCAAGGAGCAGTAGGCCCTCAGACCTAATGAGAAATGCCATGAGTGGGATTAAAATCCATTCAGGACACTGAATCACTCAACAAATATTAAGAACAATACCAAAGAAAAAGTATCTGAAGCTACTCCCTTTTAAGGTGGGTTTCTCAATTTTCTGCTTCTGCTCACCGAAGGATATTAGAAACATCTGTACAGGACAGAGCCCAAAATCTTGGAGAAATGGGTGTTTCTGAAGGGTTCCAGGTTCTTGCACTGAAAACACATTCATTAAGTCCCCAGGATGTACTACACATTTTAGGAGTTATGTCTTACCCATTGCCATGGTCTGCAGCTCCTCCCCTCTTTCTCTACATTTGCAAAGTACTATTGACTTAACAAAATGTGTTCTATGGAACCCAGTTGCTCAAGAAAAGCTTCTCTCACAGAACAGTTCAGGATCTCCACTACTTGCAGATTTACAATGTACATTAACCAAAACTGTGGTGGAAATTGCAGTAGGTAGGAGAGTTTCTCTGCCTGGGTCTTTGTCTAGCTGGCCGTGTGGTTAGGGCAAGTCTGCACAGCTCTAGAGGGCTCAGCTCTCTCATCTCTGACATGATGGTATTTTCTCAACCACCTTAACAACTGCCTCCAGACATAGCCTGACTGTGGAACAGACATTTCTGGCTGCCCACCGGATCCTCCTTTTAAATTCCTGTTTGGTTCAGAGAGCTACCCTCTGCCAGGCAGCACACAGGACTCAGGCCACTGAGCTCCCTTTAGCTGAACTAACCCAAGAGTCATCATATCTTGTTTGCAATTTGCTGGCAGCCTGGGTGAAGACCATCTTCTCTCCTTGGAAGTTGTCTTTTAATTTCCCTCCAACTGTTCCTCTGGACACCAGGAGGGCTGTATGGAAGAGCTAGAAGACAGGTGGGATGTGAGAGTTAAAAGAACAGTAGAGGGGGCGCCTGGGTGGCTCAGTGGGTTAAGCCTCTGCCTTCGGCTCAGGTCATGATCTCAGGGTCCCAGGATCGAGTCCTGCATTGGGCTCTCTGCTCAGAAGGGAGCTTGCTTCCCCCTCTCTCTCTGCCTGCCTCTCTGCCTACTTGTGATCTCTCTTTCTCTGTCAGATAAATAAATAAAATCTTAAAAAAAAAAAAAAAAGGCACAGCAGAGAACAGAGCTAGAACTGTCAGTTTAAGCCCAGTCTGAAACTCTTCCTCTGGACTTCAGTTGTGTAAGCCAATACACGTATTTATGACAATTTGATTGGGACCCTGCCGGTCATAGTTGAGGTCATCCTGATAGATAAGACACTCTATAAAAGCTACACACCTTGGGGACCCTCAACAACCTTATCAGAATCTGTCTCTAGGACGTACTTACGCTGTCTTGCTTATCCTCCTTTAAAGAATATTTGCATTGGATTTTGTTTTTAATCTTTAGCCACTGTGGATGAGCTCACCTTGTCCTTTACTTTGCCTTACTTCTTCCTGCCTCAGACAGCAGTCAGAAGCCCGGACATCCTGCTTGTAAGAAAGAGGCCCCAGTTTTCCCAGAGTTCCCACTCATCCCAGCCTCCCAGGACCATTCCCAGCACAGCAGCTCTGCCAAGCCTCAGGGTCCAAGTACTCCCAGCCCTTTACCAGAGACCAATTTTCTTAGACCAAAAAAGTACAAGTTTGGAGGTTTTTTAGAAGTTGTGTGGTGGTCTCTGCTTACACCTTAGTTATTGTTTCTAACATAATTCCCTCAGATGACCAGTATCCAAATCGCCAGTCTCATGATCAGATGCTTGTTAGAAATGCAGGTTCCCAGAATTGCTGAGTAGTATTCCTGGGTTCACAGCCTAGCCCACCGTTATCTCACATTCTGCATTACCCCAAGACAGCTCAGCTTCCAGCCTCAGCATCTGATGAAACAGAGACCGCAGCAGTGAGAGCAGGAACCTGGGGAAAGAATTAGGAGTCAAAGGGACAACCTGGAAGTGTGATGGGAAGGTGCTAAATGATTTCGGAAACTTGGAGTGGAACTGTGCCTGGAGGCAGATGCAAATTACGACAGTCATTTGCCTCACAACTTCCATGACTCTGACCTTCATGCATGCTCTACTAGCTTTTGCTTCTGGCATGATTTGCACCCAGACATACCCAGCATCATGATGTATCTGTCCACAAATCGTAGAGCTGATCACAAAGAACTAGGTGAAGGATAAAATGTCCAAGACCGAAAGGTCAAAGCGAAGTTTTATAAAATGGCAATCTACATGTCACAAAAGTTTTGCATGAGAGTTAGTACTTCCACAGATGTGAAATATATTTCCCAGTCCCACAGCACACCTCATTTCCCAAGTCCGCACCAGTTCATAGTGCTCATTTCACGCTTTGTGTGGCTTTCTAAGTTCTCTCCAGTGAAAAAGGGAAGACCACCCACTTCCTTCCTTTTTCTTATGAAATATATTTTACACAGTGACTGACACAACAGAATGCATATTATATGGGGAATAATGCCTATAACTTCGGACTGCTAACTTCACTCAGATTTGGCTTTAGGGAGACTGTAGACACACCTGGGAAGAAAGTGTTCAGCACCATTTTTTCTTTTTCAGAAAATAATGGAATGGAAATTGAAACAATCTATTCTAGAATCTGTTTATTCTGGAGTCTATTCAAAATAGATATTTTACAGTTCATTCTCTCAGACTCTCCACATACCTAGATTTAATCCCCTTTTCTCCTTTATAACAAACCTACATCCTCTTCTCTGCCCCTACTACTCCCGTTCTCATTGGGTATTTTTCATTTTAAAGATTTTTTAAGAAAGGGGGGCAGTGGTGCCTGGGTGGCTCAGCTGGTTAAGTGTCTGTTTTTGACTCAGGTCATGATCCCAGGGTCCTGGGATCAAGTCCCACATTGGGCTCCCTGCTCCATGGGAGTTTCTGCTTCTCCCTCTACCTTTGCCTGCTGCTCTGCCTGCTTGTATTCTCTATCAAGTAAATAAATACAATCTTAAAAAGAAGAAGAAGAAGAAGAAGAAGAAGAAGAAGAAGAAGAAGACGACGACGACGACGACAGAGAGGGAGGGAGGAAGGAATGAGCAGTGGGGTGGGGCAGAGGGAAAAGAATCTCAAGCAAACTCCCCACTGGGCAGGGAGCCCCACACGGGGGTTTGATCTCATGACCTCAGCTGAAATCAAGAGTTGGTGGTTAATAAACTCAGCCACCCAGGTGCCTCCTCCTTAGATATTTTGACACCAAAACTATTTTTCATTTTCTTGCTCACTAGGGGCAAATCAGTCTGAGGTTACACTTGCCCACCATTCCCGAGCCCTATGCAATGGTCTAAAAAATTCATGTAATGGATTCTAATCCTGAACTGAGTTCTTAGATTCTAGTTTTTAAATTACATTGCAAACACCAGAGTTAATTGATAATACACAGAGCTTTCATGTTAGAACTCAAATTCAGGTGTCAACATCTGGGCCTTCTGATCACCGATGTCACTCCCATCTCTATTCTCTAGGTTAGTAGTTCCCAAAGTGGATGTGAATCAGAATCACTGGAGGAGTTAGTTCAAAATAGATTTTGACACAAGTCTAACATAAAAAATCTGATTTTCTCCCTTTCTTCCTTCCTTTTTCCCTCCCTTCCTTCTTATTTTTATTTATTTTTTTGTTTTTTGGCAAGCTCCCTGAGTGAATCTCATTGCAACCACCCAAGGATTCATTTACTGAAGACATTTGGGAAGCACTTCTCTGGCCCTAGTGGTTCTTACATGTGCATCAGAATCACCTGAAGGCCTTATGAAACTACGGACTAAACCCTCAAAGTTTCTTGTTCAACAGATCTGGGAGGGAGCCTGAGAACTGTGCTTCTCTAACAACTTTCCGGGTGATGCCGATGCAGGTCTGGGGACCACACCTGGAGAACCACAGCTCTAAACCAGGTTACTTGTACACATGTTTATTAGTCATTAGGTTTTTTTTTTTATTATGTAGCCAAGGACTGGGCTTCAGAGGAAGGAATTATCCTTTCAGTTCAAGGGTAACACACCCAGCTGAACGTCATAATCACCCAGGAGCTTTTATTTTCTTTAATTTAACATTCAATTACTGGGATTAGGCTTATGCTTCACCCCAGAACTACTGAATCAATGTCTCCAGAATGCCCTGGTAATTTATATTGTTTTGAAGTTACCCAGAAGATTCTGATTACATGGATTCGAGAACATGGCCTTAGACAAGCCAAACTAACTTACACTAAAAATTATCTGAAATTAAATTTTAATGGGGCATCCCGCATTTTCAATTGTGCATCTTGCACGCTTACTCAGCTGTATTTGTGAACAATTTATTTCCTCTGTGTGTTCCATCTTTTGCTCAACACAACCCCATTTTAAATGCTCAAGGGGGTGGCGGTAAGGAGTGAAATCCATGCAAACATGATGTACTGGGTGAAGAAGAGAAAATTAAGATGTTTCCTCAGGAAAGAAACACACACACACACACACACACACAGACGAAACTTCATTAATCTAGACAGCAGAAACAAAATCAGGAAAAAAACTACTGTCTGCTAATGGTTTTTTACCAGACGATTTGTCAATTATACAGTCAAAAGAAACCCTGGGGAATAAAAGGACACCAAAGATGCTATTAAAATGTTCCAAGTGAAGCCATATATAATTAATTTCAAACAAACATAAGCTATGAAAACTCAAATACTTCAAGGTGCTGAGTGAAAGGAGGGATAAATCTACATCAAGCTTCAAAACTGTTGCTTCCAGGTGAGTCCAAGATTAAGACAGAGACAGGGAGATAATGATGTCTGCTCCCTCCCTGTTTTATTGGAAGCTGAAGAGCCTTAAGAGGAGATGCTCCCAGGGCATCAAGGACGAGAAGAAACAAACATACAGCCCAGCACCTGACATCAGCACATAACCAAGAAACTGAATCGAATGAGTGAAACAAAACCAAAACAGAGAAGAAAAATTCACTGATGCAGAAGACAAAGAATTCAAACCACCACACAGCCTGCATAACCACCATTAGTACCATGGTCCCTCCAAAGCAAGCAAATTTCTCTTGATGTTGTTCTGCCATTTCCTAGGTTAGTCAGCAGCAAACTTCTACTGTGAAGGACAAGAAAATGAATCTTTTAGACTTTATAGACCATACACTCTCTGTTGCATCTACTCATTCTTACTGTTGAGTGTGAAAATAGCCATAGACACTTTGTAAATGAAGACATGACTGTCTTCCAAAAAACTTGACTCACAAAAATACATGGTTCCTGTGAACTGAATGCTTGAGTCCATTCAAAATTCATATGTTGAAACTTCAATTCCCAATTTTATAGTATCTGGATGTGTGGTCTTTGGGAGTTAGTTAAATCACGAAGGTGGAGTCCTCATGAATGGGACCAGAGCCCTTATAAGGGAGTGAAGAGACCAGACTCTCTCTGCCCTGGATGAATGTAAGTAGATGGTGGTCTTCAAACCAGGAGGAGAGCCCTCACCAGATCTCTGACCTGCCAGCATCTTAATCTTGGACTTTTCAACCTCTAGAACTATAAAGATTAAATGTTTTTAAGCCACATAATCAACAATGTATTTATTACAGAAATCCAGCAGACTACAAGTGGTAGGACAATAATAAAAAAAAAAAAAGTGGTAGGACATGTTTGGTTCATGGACAATAGTTCGCTGACTCCCACCATTGTTGAGCCCACGCAGCAAGGATAGCATCATTAATGGATACTATGGAGTGCTCAGTGTTCTGAGGGTGGATGCTCAGTAAAACACCAAAAACAAAAACCAAAAAACTCCATTTGCTCATCCCCTGAACACACAAGGGTAGAGTGTTTGAAGATCACCCCAGTTGCAAAGGCAGGAAATCCAGGATTCTGGAAATAGAAGTTGTTGAGACTGTTAAAAAAGGGAAAGACGAGACAAAGGGACCAAACATTTTAGCACATTTTTAGAAAGGATCTCTCGGTGATCCTGACATTCAGAGAAAAGTTGATTCTATGGGGGAGGGGGCCCCTTGACAGTTTCTTTGAAGTTTAGCTGCTACTGGGGAGGAGGCCTCCTAGAAGGAGTTGTTTTGCTTCTGCATCAGAAAGGCTTGGGGCGCTTGGGTGGCTCAGCCTGGGATCGAGCCCCATGGCAGGGATCGAGCCCCCTCCCTCTCCAACGCCCCCTGCTGTGTTCCCTCTCTCACTGTGTCTCTATCAAATAAAATAAAATCTTTAAGAAAAAAAAAAAAGAGAGAGGAAAGGCTTCCCGACCTTCTCAATTCACTAATTTGCATTGAACATCCCAAGAAGTGTCCTTTCCAAAAAAGAAAAAAGCTAGGTCACTTTGGCATGGAATTTTATAATTTAAGCCAGAATATATCACCCATGGTACATGGAAACATGACTTCAGTGACCTCCTTTACAACACTGGTAAATGTTTTATCTGAGGTCACCAGGTCAGTCAAGAAACACACAAGCATGCATTCTACATTGTATAATTTAAAAGCTTTTATTTCCCTCCCAACACGAGCAAATGGGTTTCTTATTAGTTCAACTAGAAGTCTTCTTCCTATAGCTAGTTGTCTTTCTCATTGACTATGTCATTGGTGGGAAAACTGCATTCTCATGGGGGAAGGGTGAGATTTCATAGAGACACTCTGAGCTCGTCATGCACAGTAAGGAGACGGTCTGGCCCAGCAGCTTCCGAAAGAGTCTTGGGGTTGACGAATCCCTTCAGCTAACAGCCTGGGCAGGCAGGAGCAACACAGGCTTATCGCCACCCACCCGTCACAGATGCTGGCAGGCTCCTCCCGCTGCAAGTGACAAAATGCAGCCCCTCTGGCCAGGAAGCCGGGAAGCCAGATGATCTCCTCAGTCCCCTTCCTTGATCCCGTGGCCTGATGCAGGAGTGCTCTAGCCCAGCAAACAACTGGCTTCCGCTTCGGGGTCCAAACTGCAGTCTTCCAGTGCGAAACTGGTCTTCACTCAAATGTTCAGAGTTCACGCAGTTTTTGGCCTGTGCTTCAGGAGGCGGTTTCTGCTCTCCTAGGAACAGTGGCTTTGCATCAGCAGAAGCACAGAGACCCAGGCAAGCGCGGGTAAGGAGGGCGTGGGGGCGCCGCTGCCAGATGTCCTCTGCGCGTGCATCACGGCGAAGACCGCATTCGTGTGGTTGGTGGGTAACTCTACGTTACAGATCATGCCTTCACAGCAGGACCTGCACTCCTGTCACAAAAGCAAGACGACAGGGGAAAGAGAGTGAGCAATGGGAAAGAGAGGAAAGGCTGAAGCAAAGAGCCACCAAAGCAAGCTTCTTCAGCGCTGAGACTGGACAGAATTAGAGCTCACCAGCTCATCCAGTCTACGAGAGCGTCAGGCCCCCTGAAGTAACTTCCCCCCCGACTGACCTGGCAGTACGGATGATCTTGAATTAAGGACAAATCTTCTCATTTAACAGAGATTTATCTGCAGCGAGCCATGCATAAGCACATTGGAAAAAAAGACGAAGGGGAATTGAATAAGACTGCCTGACTGAGTCAACAAACCCTCTAAGGTTTGAAAGGAAACACACTGAAACAAAAATGAAAGCGAGGAACCTTTTGGACTGGTCATTGATTTTCTTTCTCCGTACTACTCGTTAGGGGATAGTAATGGCTCTCTATTGTCTATACTAACACCTGATTCCTATCATTACAGCAGCAATGGCTTGCTAATTATAGCTGCTGGGTGGTGAAAAAGGCTTGCTCCCTCCCAGCACAAGATGTTTTCAGGGGAAGCAATCTCCTGTCATAATACCTGGAACGATGCTTCAACCTGATAAAGCTAGCCAGCCATTCACAGAGGCTTCCAGCCTGGCGAGCGGAGAAAAAGGCAGCAGCTCTGAAATACCTTTATTGGCAGCTTTCAACCTTGGGTGTACAGGAGAATCTCCTTGGGGAGCTTTAAAAAAGAAAGATGCTGATGCCCAGGACCCCAGCCTGAAGTTCCATTTTGGCCCATCTGGGATCCCCATCCCCCACGACATAGCTGTGAAAGTTCCCTGGGAGACTATCCTATGGAGCCAGAGCCGGAAGCCACTGGTGTCAGAACGACTTTCTATACACATCAACTAAATCAAACTCTACAATCTCATGAAATTAACACACTTTTCAAGTAATTTTTTTTCACAAACATTTCAGAATTCCAGGCAGATAAAAGAGGAAAATTGCTCATTTAGGACGGGAAAGTCGAGATCGGGTGATACAAAATCTATCTATAGTTCATCCTATTCAAGAGATGAACTCTTTCAGACTCTCGCTTCCTCATCTAAGCTGAGGTAGGGGATAAGACCAGGACTCCTTAGTCAAAGGGTCCCCATTTCCCTCTCCTCACCTTCCAGCTTCCCTGGGCAGTGTGCTTGGTGATACCTGGCCAAAAGCAAAACCTGTGAGCGGGGCTCTGTGGGTTTGTCATTCTCTCATGGCTGGTTTGCTCTCAGGCTTCCAGAGCAGACTTCAATCTACCCAAAGTCCGAGGTCTGGGGTGTAGTTGTGTGGCCTGGGAATTGCTGGTCGTTTTTTGTAATGTTATTTTTCCTTGAAGGACAGAGAGTTTGCAACTTCTCTGTGGTCTCCGTTGCATCACTGTCAGGGAGTCCTTCCCCAAAGAGTAAACACATACACCATCTCATTCATCCTTCCTGCCTTTCCATTATGTGTAACTCGCCATCAGGAACAAAAAACCTCGGGACAGAAACTTTACACACACCACTCCTTACTGTATGTTCAGAATCCCGGCTACGGTGGCAGCCAACAAAATGACATTCACTTCTGGAGGCACATTTTTTGGTGATGGACGTACTTCTTCCAGGGCTGGTGAAGTGGTGGACTGTCAGACAGTACTGTGTATCTAGGCAAGAAGAAAAAAAGCAACCTCATGTATCACATTGCAAAAGAGAGGCTTGAAAATCACTTCAGAAAGGACTAAACTTCAGGACGAGCCTTAGGTTTCCGGGCAAGAGCGTTAGTGGGAGGAGCAGACGCCTCGCCTTTGGTGTCTGCTAAAGCTGACCTTAGGTCTGCTATTTCATATCAAAGTGGCTGTATCTCTCTCTCCCCCACGAAACACAGGTTCTAGGACTCTATGAAGTGAACGGTGTAAATGCAATGGGCTAGAGCACTTTGGTGTATTATTCAGCATTTTTCTTATCTACCAAGAGGCAAGCGGTGAAACGAAAAGCAGATGCTTCAAAGTATCCATCAAGACCAGCTTCCTGACGCACCCAGTTCCTACCCACGCTCTAATACCCCCAAGCATGTCTGACTTTTCCCGAGCAGTCCCATTTTTCTCCTCTTTCTTTACTCTTACTTACTCCTTCTGTCCCCTCCCTGCTACGTGCCTAGCTCATTTCTACAACTTTCCTTAGGGCTTTAAGGACTCATGTTTTACTACTTTGAAAGAAAGTGACCTCATTCACTGTCTGAGGACCTTCCGCTTTGGTTTCGCATCTCTCTGTAGTGATCTCAGGTCACTGCAATGCTCCTTAGGTTAATGAGAAGGGACGACAGCGGCAATATCATAAGATGGGGGGAGGGGGAGACTTGTTGAATACGGAGAACACCCAGCTTCACAGAACGGCCTCAGTCACAAGTGAGCCCCTTCAGGTCCTTCAAGCTCACTCTCTTTTAAATAAAATGATGTTAAATAAAAAGTATGCTGGGGGCACCTGGGTGGCTCAGTGGGCTAAGCCGCTGCCTTCGGCTCAGGTCATGATCTCAGGGTCCTGGGATCGAGTCCCACATCGGGCTCTCTGCTCAGTGGGGAGCCTGCTTTCCTCTCTCTCTCTCTCTCTGCCTGCCTCTCTGCCTACTTGTGATCTCTCTCTGTCAGGTAGATAGATGAAATATTTAAAAAAAAAAAAAGTATGCTGACATTTCGATAGGGTTCTTGTAACTTCAAATAATACTAACACCTACCAAGTGGGTACCAGCAGCTACACAATCTAACATGTATTCACCCAGCCAATCCTTACGATAAGCCTTAAGACAAGTCATATTAATACCATCGTACAGATTAAAAACAACAATAACCCAAATCCAAGGCCCACAGTTACATCGGGTAGAAGGTGGTGGAAGGTAGGATTCTAACCTGGGCCATTTTCTAGGGTTTTGTACTCTTCCCCAGAACACTATTCTGCCTCTCAACATACTCAGTATGAAACCAGATGATGGTGTGGGGCGCTCGACAGGAGTAGCTGACTTCCGCATTCGGAAGGAAAAGGAATGACTGTAATGTTTTGGAAAGGCATTTCAACCTAGACTTCAAACAAAGGAGAGCTGAAAACTGGTAGCTGTGTTGTTCATATAAAATGTCACCCGTGCTAAAGCAGCCCTGGAAAGTCAGAACAGAAGCCAGGGTAAATAAAACAAGAAATGTCATTCTTGTCATATCCTGTTACACAGAGAACCGCTCTTAACAACACTGACAGACCACAGAAGGAAAACTCAAAGGTGAAAAGGAAACCTGAGATGATATCCAATAATAGTTGTGGGCCTGTTCGCCCCAAGAAATGGTTGACTATCACTCCCCTAAATAATGGTAAATTGTATGAAATTATACCCTCGGTTAGAATTCCAGATGGTTAGTTAGTATCTTTGGGGCTTGACTGGAGAACAATCAAGATTGCACCCTCATGCACACTGGAACATGGGGTTATTTCATGGCGAGCTCTTTAAACAGCAGGTGTTCAGGGTGGACCTGGAAGAGTCCACGGGCTTAGCTTTCCCATCTCTGACATTTGCTTGGTGGTAGAAAGCTGCAGCATTCCTCTTTTGTTCACGTGTTTCAACAGAGATAAAACCCCAAATATCCATGCATGTTCCCATTAAAAATGACTTTGATGAATAAATGACAATTTGGAGTGTTATGCACAGACCTGGGGGAATAGTGTTTTGATACAATTCAAAATAATACGGTCTGTGAAGATGAAGCACAAGAAGTTAGACATCAATGCCCCAATTTACTACTGTGTTCATCCTTACCACCGAGTGTTTCAGGGGAATTTAAAGCAAATAGCAAAAGAATGATACCCACCTTCTGAAATAAGGTAATAAAGCAAGGATTGGTCAATCTTGAAAACTGTGAAATAACTAAGATATATTTCTGTGCAAAATGTAGAAATCTCCAAATGCATAACATACAGTCATGTATTCACAAGCACGTACCCAATTGAGGGTCACTCTACGGAAACATAAAAGAACCTCAAGAAAAAATTATAATAATTATTTTTGAAAAGAAATCATGACAAATACTGTCCAAGTAGATATCATAACCACTTGTGCTAATTTACAGAATCAGGGACCCAGGCCCCAAAAAGGTCTGCAGTATGGACTATTTCTTGGGGCCACACACTGGCTTTCTCTGGAAGATGTAAGGCTATTTCATTGCTTTGTAGAATACGATACAGAAATTTCCAAAAGAGTCAAGGTAATAGAACAACAAAACTGGTCATCTTTAACTCTGGAAGAGATTGTCAGTTGGCTGGTTGGTTTTTCTCGGGCTTTTAGGTCTGAAAACCTAAAAAAAAAAAAGTACCTCCTAAAAAATGTGAATAACCTGATCTTCTGATAGCTCTAAGTAGAGCTTTCCAATTCCAAATCCCCTGTCAGCACATCCGGTCTGCCTTACCACCAAGTCTGTATATATTAAATCACTGAACTTCTTGTCCCTCGATTCCTACCACCCTAGTCCCAGTTGCCATCTTCTCTTGCCTGAAGACAATGAAAGACCCCATCTGGTGTCCACTTCTACTCTTTTCCTCAACCATCCGTTCTTCACATAGCAGCAGAACAGTATTTTAGAACACAACTAGTATCCTGTACTTCCCTAGCATATAACCCCCTCCTGCCTTCCCATCACATTTATAATGAAATCCAAATTCGACCAGAAAAAGAAGATCCTATGTGCCCTGGTCCTTATTTCCATGAGATCCCTTCTCTATCTCCCACTAAGTTTTCATGGCCAGTCTTCTTCCTGTTGACTGAAGAGGCCAAATCTTGTTCTCTTGCAGACTTTGCATTTGGGATTCCCTCTTCCTAGCATGTTCTTTCTACAGATCTCCGCATGGCTGCCTTGTTTTGGTCAGTCAGGTGTTAGTTCCTCAGAGATTTTCCTGACCACCTAATCAAAGGCATGTGTTCATTCTATCAACAAATATTTACTGAGTGCTTAGCATGGGCCAGGCAACTGGACCGGGCACAAGGGATGTGTCAGTGAACTAAGCAAACTAAGAAGATACTCAAATGTTTGTCAAATGAATGGATGAGTTAATAAAGCATCAATGTATCTCAAGAGTATAAAAACCTTTCTTTGCTTCAGCCAGTATGTATGACTTTCCTAGAGGTATCATCAAGCATTTCTGAAATTCCTGGAATGCCTTAGACAATATTGTGGTTTATTTGTTCTGCCTGATAAACACTATTTAAGAAATTCTCCTTGGAGACACATACACATCGACGAATTGAGGATATGCCATCAGTTTCCAAATACTGTCAGAATAGTCTAATATCTGCATAGTCTCTTAAATCTCTGATTTATACAGAGCATCATCAGCCTGTTGATATGCTAATTCCATTATATATGGCATGTCTGCTCAGGGCCAGACATGAGAGACCTAAATGAGGTAGGATCACAAGAGCGTCTTCCAAATTCAGCACACTTACTTTGTGGACACCATTTGTCTTCTGCCCATCGATTGCAGTTATAATTATCTCCGGCATTTTCACAAGTAAAACACTTAAAGCTGTTTGGAAATGGCGTAGCTTTAAAGAAAAATGCATGGTGAAACAGAAAGGTTACAAAGGACAAACTTTCAAACGTCAAAGATGGCACAAAATTAGCAACTTTTGTTAGATCAAACAAAACGTACAAGCCATCATCCTGAGAACTGTTGTTGCTAGCGAGCTGGATGTAACTGCCAGACTTCGAGGCATGTTTTTTATTTCCTTTTCTTTAAATACTTTGCCTACTTATCTACTAGAGAGTACGGAAAATGATTCCATAAGCCACTCTGAAATATCGCTCCATTACAATTTATAATTTGGGAATAAGTGCAAATTGAGAGAACGGGCAAGGGTGGGGATGGCGTCAGAACCAATAACTTGGTACAGAGTGGCCCCTGAGAAGAACTAGAGTCAGGTAAGTGTAAGCTTGATTTCTACTCTTCCCACGAAGTAGCTGTGTGGTTTTTATATTTCAAAGAATAATAATATTTACAGCAACACTAACAGTGAAGATCCCCAGGACATGCAGAGGAATCCTGAATATTAAACAAGAGGTTGCAATAAAAATATCTAGGAGAGACCCTACCCCCTTGTCAAATCATGCTAGTTTCTGTCCACATGCCCTTCTATTACAGCAATCTCACTTGGTGTATGTCAATTATCACAGCATTAGACCTCAGTCAGGAATGTAACATTTCCTATAGGGATGGGAGTAATTCTCAGGCTCTAATACTCAGGCTAGAGTGTTACAGAAAGCAGGAATTATGACTGCTGGCTATCTGCATTGAAAGCAACTAGAATGTCCTTTTTGTCTCTATCCTTTTTGCCCCCTACCTTGTACCTTATTGTTTTAATGGGCAAGAAGTCAAAAGTATAATGAATTTGACATGTCTTTACAAGCCATGATATAAAGCCTTGTGTAAAACTTTCAATTCTTCCATTTCTGGGGAATAAAACAGATAAAGATCAAGGAGAATCCCAAACCATCCTAGTAACCTGACTACGTATTGGTCAGTTTTTTTTTTTTTCATTTTTTTAAATGTGTTTTTTTCTTATCATAAAATTGTATTAGACCCAAAAAGTTGAAAATGTGTAATTTAGATTTTATGAAAACTGTGCCATGTCATAATGTAATATAATCATAATATGATCATTACCAATTTAGAAATGTATAATAAATGATAGTTCAAGGTGTGTGTGTGTGTGGTACACATGTGTACATGTGTGTGTGATATATGTGTGTATGCACATGCACACACAATGTCCTAAATAATAAAAAAGCAAAGTAAAGTAATGATATAGGCTTCATTTAAAAGTAGTATAGGGGTGCCTGGGTGGCTCAGTCAGTTACGTGTCTGACTCTTCATTTGAGCTCAGTTCATAGTCTCGGGGTCATGGGATCGAGCCCTGCATCAGGCTCTGCATTCAGCGTGGACTCTGCTTGAGATTCCCTCCTTTTCCCTCGCTCTGCTTGCATGCATGCTCTCTCTCAAATAAATAAATAAATCTTAAAAAAAAAAAAAGTAGTAGTATAAATACAGTGGTTCCTAAACCTGGCTGTGCATCAATAATATCAGGAAAGCTTTTCTAAAAAGGAGAGGGGGTTGGGGAGAGAAAGAAAAGAAAAAAATAATCTGCATCCACCCTTCTGACGACTGAATCTCTGCAGAAGGGACCAGGGAATATGTAGTTTTAAAGTCTTTTATCATGATTCTGATACTCTTCCAGGTGTGGGAACCCCAGGCATTGGTGTTTCTACCAAACAATTGTTATCTACAACAATCTTTCCCTATTAAAACATATCAGAGAAGTTTTATTTGTCTGAAGAGAAAGGAAGACAGAGGCTATCTGTATACAAGCACATATATGCACATATATATACATATGTATGTAACGTGCAGAGTCTACCTGAGATTCTCTCCTCCTCTCCCTTGACCCCTCCGTGTTTGTGTGCTCTCGCTCTAAAATAAATAACATCTTTTTAAAATATATATATATTTATTTTATCCTATAGATGATATTCACTGATACTTTTTTTTTTTAAGAAATTAGTGGGAAAGTTTTCTTTCTAATAGTGACTTCACATTATCAATAAAAATCCAAGTAATCTTTCCCTCTAAATTTCAAACAAACTAACCTGTTCCAAAATTGTTAATGACCATTTGAAAGAATGTATCATATATGGAGAAATTTCCTATAGCCAATATTCTTCTACAAGGAACAGATCAACAAAGAACACTGAATTTTCTCTGCTAAGCCATTCTTGGGAACAATATTCAAGAGCTTATTTTAAACAAGAACCCCTTGGAAACTTCAGCAGAAAGCCAAACCATTGTAAAGAAATAGAGCAAACTTCTGTCACCATGAATTACCCCTCCCCACAGAAGTAGGGAAGACTTCCTGGTTTATTCTAGGTGTAAACCAAACGTTCCAGAGCAGGCAAAGTTACGATAGGTGGAAAGAGGGTCTCTGAAGGTCACCCTGACCCCACAGCCATGAACTCTGACTCGACCAGTACTTACGGTCCAGAGGAGGCCTCACGTTGTAGAAGTTGATGTTCTTGCCCAACGCCCAATTTTCTGACAAGATGAAGACCTGGACAGCAGCGACAGCCAGAGCATGACAGAGGGGCAGCATTCTGACCTTGGCTGTGGGAAAATCCCAGCCTCACATATCTACGATGAAGAGAGAGACTGGTCACAGTTATCTGCATTTTGTTTATCAGTAGGAGAATGTTTTGCTTCCCTTTGGAAATCCTGATTATTCAAATATATTCCAACATCTCCTTGTTCTGTAGGGCCCATACCTGTGGTAAACGGCATTCTTCCCATACAAGTGAAAGGTTTTGTTGTTGTTGTTGCTGCTGTTTTTGGTTTTTTTAGTTTTTTTTTTTAAGATTTTATTTATTTATTTGACACAGAAAGAGATCGCAAGCAGGCAGAGAGGCAGGCAGAGAGAGAAGAGGAAGCAGGCTCCCCGCCGAGCAGAGAGCCCAATGCGGAGCTCGATTCCAGGACCCTGAGATCATGACCTGAGCTGAAGGGAGTAGCTTAACCCACTGAGCCCCCAGGTGCCCCTGTTTTTGTTTTTTTAAATGATTTTATATATTTATTTGACCAAGAGAGACACAGTGAGAGAGAGGACACAAGCAGGGGAGTGGGAGAGGCAGATGCAGGCTTCCCATAGAGCAGGGAGCCTGAGGTAGGGCTCGATTCCAGGACCCTGGGATCATAACCTGAACTGAAGGCAGACTCTTAATGACTGAGCCACCAACGTGCCCCCCACACAGGTGAAAATTAAGTGATTACTGCCTTCTACTGGTCAGGCCTTGACACCAGCCAGCAGAGCTGGGGCCAGACACCCAAAGGCCTTTTAGGCTCCAGTAGAACAAGCAGCTGCAGGGGTGTGGCTGCACCCCATTCTCTCACTGCCTGAGGCTAACCGGGGTTCTTTGTGCTGAATCACCCAATCTCTTACTGGCCAGGGTTCAGAGCATGGTCCCCTGAAGTTCTACCAAGCCACCTTTCTGTCAACACCATTCCTTGAGTAAACACTCGAGTTTGAGAAATTTTGCAACATTTTCAGAACCTGGAAGGAATCATAAGAGTTGGAGCAGTGGGGAGCACGGTCCGTAAAAGAACAGTGAATTTGAGAAAGTGAGTCTCTGCTGGATCCCAGAGCACAAAGTCATGGAGAAGAGAAAGGATTCACTGTAAAAATGCCATCCCCAGGGCACCTGGGTGGCTCAGTGGGTTAAGCCTCTGCCTTCAGCTCAGGTCATGGTCTCAGGGTCCTGGGATTGAGCCCCGCATCAGGCTCTCTGCTCAGCGGGGAGCCTGCTTCCCCTCCACCCCCACCCCGCCTTTCTCTCTGCATACTTGTGATCTCTCTCCCTCTCTGTTAAATAAATAAATAAATAAATAAATAAATAAATAAATAAGAATACCATCCCCCACCTGAGTCTGTCATACCTGGTGCAAGAAGCTGCCAGTAGGTTTTAGAGGAAGCAGAATAAAAGTTCTTTGAAAAGCTGAAAACCATATAATATTAGTCCTAGCCCACAAATACTACTCACAGCTTTCAAAGACTTAAAGTAGGCAGGCTTGGTACCCATGAAACAACAGATGTCCACAGAGCACTGAGTAAGATGGTTCATCTTAAGTTCCCAGAGGTCCTACCCTCTAGAAGCAACCTGGTAGTAAGAAGATCTTCAGGAGAGATGCTAAGAACCTATTGTGTCACCACAAACTTGTTCTCTTTGGCAAGGGGGAGGTGTGGGAAGTGGAAAAGAATATAACTGGAGTCCAAAGACTTTGGTTCAGGTATTGGCTCGCTCTCTATTAGCTGCCTGAACTTGGGCAAGCTCTGGAAGCTCTATTAACCTCAATTTCCTCATCTATAATGTGGCTTAATAACACCTGTTCTGCCCACATGTCGGGGTAATTGTAAGCATCAAATATAGGCTCAGGTAGACTCACATAGGATAGTGTAGTAACAGCACTTGTAATACGAGTCTGTGAAAATGCTGGAATCTTAGAGTTCAATAATATTGCCTGAGTTCATTTTCTTCTTGCTGAATCAGCTGGTCTCAGTAGGTTTAGGGAATTTTTCAAAGAAGAAAAGTGTGATCTCTGCACATATGAGCATAATCCTTCACATGGAGATTTTGTCTGAAGCCAGGCTACTAATGCATGGAATCTGGGGATTTTACTTTTCTTGTGTTGGGAGTAGATTGGTTTTCCATGTGTGGCTAATGTCTATCTATGGAGATGGAACTGGATAACAGACAACATACAGCCACAGCACCCCCATCCCTACAAACAGTTTCTGCCACTGAGAACTGAATCTCTAAGGAAGTACTCAGCGTAAAGGAAAACCTGGCAAGCTTCAAAAATCAATAGTGCTAAACTTTATATACTGCATTTCATTTCAGTTCAGGACAGAATGAGACCTACTGTTTCTATATATTTTTTATATATCTTTTACATGAGAAAAAAAATATATATATATATTTTCCTGGTTCTACTTCAGAAACCAAAATTGACCTTTCAGAGTTACCAGATTTCCAAATCCTATTCATATGCTCTTTCTGAAGAAATAGACATTTCTTACAGCTAACTGTATTACTCCTTACAAACAAGTCATTACACTGGTACAAATTCTACTTCTCCTATTCATTTCTCTGAGTTGGACAGTTCCATATTCATTATGAATCTGGAGCCCACGAATGAAGACCCCTGCTTTACACCAGTGGGGAGTCTTTGAGTAGGGGAGACTAATCCCTCTTTCAAAAACCTCAAATTTACTGTGTTCCAATAGCCACCCTGTACGATGTCTATGATTCTAGATTGAAGAGTCATATTGTCTACATTCAGTCCCTTTTCCATCACTAAGCAAAGGTGGGACTTCAGACAAGTCGATTAAACTTCCCAAGCCTCAGCTTACCCATCTGTAGAAGAGGCATAACAACTGTCCCTACCCCAGGGCGTTGAAGCACAGACTAAATGACACCACGTGTATGAATTACTTTACCCAGTGCTGGGCACATGGGCACTTTCTATCTGGTAGTAAAGAGCATTGGCTCAAATACATCTTTCCAAACATAGAGCCTCATGCAAGTTCTTTAACCTCCCATACAACAACTTATGCATCTATAAAATGGAAGTAATAACACTTACCTCATAGGGTTGTGGGAATTGAATTAGTTGATATTATGAAGCACTTGAACTATCTCATCAGCTATGTTTGCCATTTCCTACTACTCCCCAGGTAAACATGCCCTCTGATGAACCAGAAATCACAAGCCAGAATCCCTGGTTTGCCTCAAGTAATCTCTATATGAGACAGAAGCCCATTCCTTCACTCAATGTGGCTATTGCATAGAAAGACTTTGTAGTGCACAGAAAGACCTTGTTATTACTGGATCTCCAAAAAGGTCTTTGCTCTCATCATGTCTGCATTTTAGAAGGAGAAGATAGGCAATAAATATGGGAAAAACATAATTTCAGATAATCCTAATTCTGAGATAAGTACAATAAAGAGATGTATTAGAACAGGAGGAGCTACTTTACGTATATGGTGGGCCCAGGATGAGAAGAAAGCGTCCAAGCAAAGAATCAAGAGAAAAGATACCACGGTCCCAAGATAAGGAGTGTGCCTTGTTGAGGAACTCAGAAAGTGGCCAGTGTGACCAGCGTGTTCCCGGAAGGGGAGCCCAGATCATACAAGCACTTACAGGCCATGGCAAGGATTTGGGATCTAACGAAAATCAAGGAATGATTTGGTTTTAGATTTCTCTAATTTTGAAAAAAATGCTTTGTCTCTGCAGACTGATAAGTCCCAAATCCTTAGCCTTATTTCTAACTCCCAGAATAAAGGGATGCCTATAATAGAGAATATAGAGGAATGTAAAATTCACCTATCTGGGAATCCCAAAGGCATCTCTGAATAAAAGGGTGGATGGCAGACGACTTAAAATCAACCAAAGGAACAACACACCCAAGGATTAGATTTGTATTTGGGTTTCTCTATTCTTCAAAACAGCACCATAGGAAAGGTGGCTTCATTACCATTATACAAGAAAGGTTCAGAGACTGCGCATAAAGACCCTAGCACACTGCCTGGAACATCCCCTCAAAATATTCCCACATAGTTTCCTCTAGCCTGCTACCCTTGAACAGTAGTGAAAAACAAACTGTAGGAAAATTGCTTCCAAATGGACTGGTGTCTTTTCATTTTGTTTTCAACTAAAACAGCACAGCCTTATTCCATCAAAATTCTCTAGAACTGCAGAAGTTTTACCTGTCAAATGAGGAAAACACTAAATAAAAACATCGCCTATTTTCCAGAGCCAGCTCTATAATCCATTCCCCTATCCTGCTTTTCCCCTAAGTGCCCAGATCCATCTCTATCTGCTTGGCAGTGGGTGGGTTTTTGTTAACATGACTGTTTTATCTTTCACAACCAAAAGACATTAGGATAATGAAAAAGCAAATGACTAAGTATGGTATCTGAAAGTTGTTTTACATTTAGAATCATCTCACAGAGACTCTGAACTAAAAATCATCTGCTGGGACTCTGCTAAGTAGGCTTTCAGTGCCATCTCGGTTACAAAACAAGGTTACAGTAGAGCTTGTATTTTGCTCCAAAAGGAAAACAAAAAAATCTTCATTCTGTTACTTTCTCCAGAACCATCATATAAAGCAGAGTTCTTCATAGCGGGGAGGGGTGACCTATAAGCTTCTTAGGGTTATTTGCAAAATTTTGTGTCTATACATATTTTCCCCCTGGGCTGAGCATCTCAAAGGAATCAGACCCAAATGATAGTGAAGAGAGGCTGCATGCTGTTTCAGGATACAGCTGTCATGACTGGGCTTCCTTTGACTTAGATGTTTATATGTTCGGCACTAAGAAAATTCCGTACATACATCAGGGATGTGGTATACACTCCTCAAGTTCAAGGGTAGCTCAAAAACATTCCTTCCCAGACAGAGCACATTATTTTTATACTATTTTCCCAGATAGTAGGCCTGGTCAGAAACCCCTCACCTGCGGTGCTGGCCTTCCATTTGTTTTATGATCTTCTCTTTGGAAGTATGATAATTCTTTTTTTTTAAAGATTTTATTTATTTATTTGACAGACAGAGATCACAAGTAGGCAGAGAGGCAGGCAGAGAGAGAGAGAGAGAGAGGAGGAAGCAGACTCCCTGCAGAGCAGAGAGCCCGATGTGGGGCTCGATCCCAGGACTCTGGGATCATGACCTGAGCCGAAGGCAGAGGCTTTAACCCACTGAGCCACCCAGGCGCCCCTGGAAGTATGATAATTCTTGCTCCAGAAGAAGGCAGTGTGCTTCTTTGCCAAAAGATGAGGTGCTTTCTGCAAAGCACCTTTATAGGGATACCACAGGGATGGGCAACTCTCAGGCCTTCCAGGAAATGGTAGGTAGCCAGATTTATAAACTTACAAAACCTGCTTGAGACTTTGGCCTACTACTGCCCAGAGTAAAGGACCTACACAGCACTTGGTCCAGAAGCATGATTATGTCCCAGGTCTGAGTAGTCATCATCATCATGTCCTATACGTGGCATTTTATGTATCCACAGAAAATGTGCAAAGCTGATGGGAGCTTCAAGAAGCAGCATGCCCTTGACATCATTAATAATCTGGGGGCAGGAACATGACCTATGTTATTTTAAAATTACCTGGGTCAAGGCTCAGTGCATGGTAAATACCCTATAAACACCTTTTTGAATAGAACCAAGCACTTAGCTATGACCTATAAGGAACGCTTCCCTTAGCAAGTAAGACAGAGATTGTGGGCAGTAAGGAATTGGTAGAGTGTCCAAAGATAAAGAAATGGACTCACAAGGAGAGATGAAAAAGAAGAGTCCAGATAGATGTGGTAAATACTGGTACTTCCTGCACAGTTGCTGAAAATGAGTCAGCAAGCCAAGGCTAACTCCAGCTGCCAATAAAACAAATGAAATGGATAATTTAAAGGAGGCAGCTCTGCTAAGTCCAACATGCCCATCAACACTCACATTCACACCTTCCTGAAAGCATCACTTATCCCGCAGTAAGACACTTTAATGACAAACTTTAATAGGCCTGGCTTCTCTTGTAAAAAGAAGGAAGGCAAAGTGGAGATTCAAAATGAGTGCTGAAATTTTACTCAGAAAGAATGGACTCGATGAAAACACTGCTCTCAAGAGGAGAAACTTGCCAGAAAACTTTACCATCCCCAAAAAAGGTTATGTTACTTGTTTCTGGCTGTTGGGTCAGGTGGGCCAATGGAGATACTCTGGTTCCCATCAAATTCAAGACCAGTGTTTCATGGGACTTGTGCCAGACTCTGTACCAGTTCCCTTCTTTGCAGGGGGACTGAGTTCTCAACTGCTGACCTTGCCTGGCCATTGAGAACCCCACTCCTAAGATGAGAGCTTCTACCTTCTCTAATCAGTATTCTATTTCTGGTACATGAAAAATCTTTCTTCCCCCTAAGTTTAAATATAAATTTCTTGGGGCACATGGGTGGCTCAGTCAGTTAAGTGTCTGCCTTTGGCTCAGGTCATGATCCCAGGGTCCAGGGACCAAGCCACGCGTTGGGCTCCCTGCTCCACAGGGACCCTGCTTCTCCCTCTCCCTCGGCCCCTCCCCACCCATGCTCACTTGTTTGTTCTCTCCCTCTTTCTCTCGCAAGTGAATAAATGAAATCTTTAAAAAAATACATAAATCTCTTCAAAGATATTTAGTCTAGCCTTTTTATGTGCCTGGAGCAAAATACAGGAGAGAAATTAACCTTACGCCCAATCTATTATTTTCATCAGAAAATACAAAATCTCCATGGACAACAACATTCACTAAGGAAAAATAGGGTTATGACTCAACCTCTCATTACCAGCTTGTCCAAATCTTAAAAAGTAGTAGGACTATAAGTCATATTTTTATACCAGGTACTCTGCTGAGCACTTAGAAAATAACAAATAAGAGACATAATCCCAGTACTCACACATATCATTGGGGCCAAAAACTCAATGTGGGATGTGTCTGTCAAGGGTTAATATAATCATTTTAAAAAGTAGGAAAAACAACAGACTTTAGGTTCAGAAAGGGCACCCAGAATAAAATTCTGGTTCTACTTTTTTTTTTTTTTAAATGGGATCAGCATTTTTAAAAAGTTTTTAAATTTCAGTTAGTTAACATACAGTGTAATATAAGTTTCAGGTGTACAATGTCGTGATTCAACACTTCCATACAACACCCAGTGCTCATCACCCAAAATGTCCTCCTTAATTCCCATCACTTATTTAACCCATCCTCTCACCCACCTCCCCCCTGGGAATCATCAGTGTGTTCTCTATGGTTAAGAGTCTGTTTCTTGGTTTGCCTCTTATTTTCCCCCCTTTGTTCATTTGTTTCTTAAACTTTACGTATTTTACGTATCATTGTTTCTTTAAACTTTACGTATGAGTGAAATCATATGGTATCTGTCTTTCTCTGACAGATGATGTTGACAGTGATGTAAGCATATTTTCATATATCTGTTGGCCATTTGGATGTCTTCTTTGGAGAAAAATCTAGTCATGTCTTTGGCCCATTTTTTAACTGGATTATTCACTTTTGGGGTGTTGGATCTTTTAAGTTATTTATAGTATACTTTGGATAATAACCCTTTATCTGATATGTCATTTGCAAATATCTTCTCCTATTCCATAGTCTGCCTTTTAGTTTTGTTGACTGTTTCCTTCACTGTGCAGAAGCTTTTTGTCTTGATAAAGTCCTGATAGTTCATTTCTGCTTTTGTTTCCCTTGCCTCAGGAGACCTATGTAGAAAGAAGTTGCTATGGCTGATGTCAGACAAGTCATTGCCTCTGTTCTCTTCCAGGATTTTTATGGTTTCAGGTCTCACATCTAGAGTTTCATCCATTTTGAATTTATTTTTGTGTATGGTTAAGAAAGTGGTCCAGTTTCGTTCTTTTGCATGTAGCTGTCCACTTTTCCCAAAACCATTTGTTGAAGAAACTGTTATTTTCCCATTGAAGATTTTTTCCTGCTTTGCCAAAGATTAGTTGACCATAGAGTTGTGGGCTCAATTTCTGGGTTTTCTATTCTGTTCCATTGGTCTGTGTGTCTACTCTTGTGCCAGTACCACACTGTCTTGATGATTACAGCTTTGTAATAAAACTTAAAGTCTGAAATTATGATGCCTCCAGCTTTGCTTTGCTTTTTCAAGGTTGCTTGGCTATTTGGGGTCTTTTGTGATTCCACACAAATTGTAGGATTGTTCGTTCTAGCTCTGTGAAAAATGGTATTTGTATTTTGATAGAGATTGCATTAATTGTGTATGTTGCTTTAAATGCATTATGTAGTATTGATATTTTAACAATATTTGTTCTTCCAATCCATGAGCATGGAATGTATTTTCATTTCTTTGTGTCATGTTCAATTTCTTATGAAAACTATAAATTCTGCTTCTACATTTACTAACCAGGTGACCACAGAGTTAAGAAATACTGTCCCCATTTGTCAATAAGATGAGGGAGGCTTAGAGCCATGTAGGTAAATTTCTTAAGCTGTTGTAGGAATTGGGTGTAATCACACAGGTAAAGCAGCTTTTACTTAGATGGCGTTGAAGAAATGTTAGGTCCTTACCTTCCCTCCCCATTTCTTCAGACATCATTAGCAGGAGAACAGAGATAAGATTAAGGGATAGAACTGTCCAATTCTGTTCCATACTAGCTGGACCAAATCTGGTAAACAGTATTGATTTCTTTGCACTAATTTCTAAAGGATATTTAGGAATTATCTTTCTTGCAACCAAATGAAAAGTTGGAAGGAATCCAAGGTTCTTTCCACTTCTAATATTTTATGATTTTTATAGAAGGATACTAATGAAATTTCCAGTTATACCATAAAAAGTCATAAATGTAATACAGAATTCCCATATTTCAGATTCCTGCTATAATATGTAGAAGGATAAAAACTTTTTTAAATCTCATCATAGGATCAAAAATTCACAGAAATGAATATCTCATTTCTAAATAGCAGGCTGCACATTTTACAGTGCTAAAAAGTTTTTTCTACTATATGCAACCTGATAAAATGTCTAAAACAGGGCTAATATTAAAATAACATTATGCAAATGAACCTTAAATCTAATCATGAGTTAATACAAGGCAATAAGTGTGCAATTTGGGTGGGAAAATAGTCAAATCAATTTTAAAGACAATTATCTGAACGTGATTCAAATTTTAAGGAAAAAAAAAAACTAAAAAATAAAAACCTTCCCAAGTAATAGCTTTTCTACTGAGTTTTTGTCAAAAACATGAGTTTACATGTTTTGAGAAGGTTTTGATGACACTGAAAGAGATGGTTAAGAATGCCATGTGAACAAGATTAAAAAGCTTAGATGATTAGGAATTGGATAATGTGCTCCTTCTAAAAAGAATCAAGATTGGTTTGCCGGGTTTTATTGAACTATTTGGACAAATGGTGGGAACCTAATAAATAGATGTTAACTGATGAAATTCGAGAGTATCCTTCACACAGGTGAAATAATTTTTGCCCAGTTTATATCCATAAATGATTTTTAGGAGGCTTATGCCAAATCACTTATGCATTGAGGTTCTCAAAATGCAGAGTAAATACCTTATTAGATGAGAGAAAGATCTTAACCGCTAAACTTTGTTCATCTACTGTGCATTACCTTCCACTCTGTACTTCTTAGGGACTAAGGGGGACACATATTTTCATTATTTGATAAAAGCAAACTGTTTCTGATACTTAATTCTCAAACTGATGGGCCCTATGTCTCATCATACAGAGAGCACCAAACAACATATGGATGATGCCTGAAATTTATTTCAAAGAGCTCCAGACGCATCCTTCAATTGGCCATTTCTAAAAAAAAAGCCAAGGGCATAATATTAAAAGATAATTCTATAGTGATATTTCTGCTGTTGGGGAGGCAAATGAGAGAGATTATTTTCTTTTCCATGAGAGAAGCGGGTCTTTAAATTTGAGAGAAAGATACCAGCAGACAGGCGTTCTGCAAGAGAGCTGCGGGCACACAGGTGTTTAGTGCTGTTAATGAGCAATTCCACTGGCGGAACTACACAGACATAAACTAAGCGGCAGCACAGGCTGGGCACGGAAGACATTGTTTTTATGTCCCATACCCTTGCTTGCTTTACTGAACCCGTTTCTTTTAATAACCAATCAAGGCTCTCATAATAGAAATCAAGGCTGAAATGTCCAACAGCTGGCTAAGAATCCATTATTCTACATTTGTTGGAGGGATGTTTCTTGCCAATTGCACATCCTCATATTATATCGCATACACAACTCAACTGAGAAAATGTAGCTTTCAGGGTCAGCGTGTAGATGACGGCTAGTACTTCTGACTTCATTTGGTCTCAGCTGACATAGAAAAGGGACCATAAAAACAAAGTGTGCATAGAGATGTGTTCCTCATTTGAATCTTTCTGTATCTATTCTAACAGGAGAGAATGTCTTTACAAAGCAGAAGTCTTAGGCAATCAATTCATCTGGATATGTGTGCATGCATATACGCACTCCCACACACATACATGTACGTGTGTGCATATACACAGACACAGATTTTTTTAAGATTTCATTTATTTGTTTGACAGACAGAGATCACAGGTAGGCAGAGAGGCAGGTAGAGAGAGAGGAAGGGAAGCAGGCTCCCCGCTGAGCAGAGAGCAAGATGCGGGGCTCGATCCCAGGACCCTGGGATCATGACCTAAGCCAAAGGCAGAGGCTTAACCCACTAGGTCACTCAGGCGCCCCAAAGACACAGATATATTTTATTGAATGATTTGATTGTTTAAGTGTTAACTACATGCCAGGTTGTGAAAGTGTCCCTAGAACTCTGTATGAAAGACTGTATTACCCATCATGTCAGCTGTTTTCAGCACCCACACGGTTATCTTCCAATTGGGAGAGGGTTAGGATGCAAAACTGTTACTCTATGTCTGGTCTGTCATCTTTCTTCTGCACTAGGGTTTTATGTCACTGACCGTTGTTTATAGAGCCCTCACTAACTCAACTTCATTCTTGATTCTACAGCTGAAATAGATCACACAAGTAAACAACATGTTTGTGGATATCATTCTGAAAACAGAAGGGCATTTTAAAAAAACCACAAACTGCACACTATAGCAAAAGAATATCATGCTGACTTTTGCATAGTCACAAAATCCGGGGCAGATAAGTCAAAGAACTCTCTGGAAGCTGACAAGCTTATAAAAGCAATCCTAATAAAAAATATCTGCATTCTGCATATATAACAAAGTTACAGCATTTCACTTGCTCTATAAATTGTCACTATTACCACTTGGAGCAGAAGGAAATGTACATATATAAAGATATATATGTGCATAATTTCATATTCCCAGAGGAAACTGAAGAATTGTGTGCATTAAATAGTGTTTTAATTGCAACATGAAAAACTGCATTTAAGCAATAGTTCATGATTGCACAAGGGTAAAGTCAAGTGTAAATATTACCAAGTATAATGGCAGAAAAATGGCCTTTGTAGGCAGTCCAGTCTGGATGTGAATTCTGACCCATCACTTGTTGGATCTACTATCTCTAGCCATTCCCTCTATTTCTCTGAGACTCAGTTTCCTTATCAGTAAAATAGAGATACTAAATACCTGGGTTTGTTTTTTTAAGATTTATTTATTTATTTATTTGACAGACAGAGGTCACAAGTAGGCAGAGAGGCAGGCGGAGAGAGAGAGAGAGAGAGAGAGGAGGAAGCAGGTTCCCCGCTGCGCAGAGAGCCCGATGTGGGGCTCGATCCCAAGACCCTGGGATCATGATCTGAGCCGAAGGCAGAGGCTTTAACCCACTGAGCCACCCAGGCGCCCCCTAAATATCTGTTTTGCAGAAAGTTGTGAAAATTGGAGAATAAATAAGTCCTTACCCATTGCCATTGTTGTCAAATTATCAATGGGAAGTGAAATGTAGAGATTTATGGTTGGTTCCTCTATAGATTACAGGCTGGCAAATATCACTAAATTCATGCAACACCTACTTGATTAGGACTGAAATTCATTATACATTTTTTTAGCTCTCAAATTCTATGATTGTCTGAGCATATATGAGAGAAGGGTGTAAAATTCCTCTGAAGACCAATTTTAGGAAAACTACTCTAGAATATATGTGGGAACAAGAAGCCTAAGTTTAGCATTTTCATTTATCTATTTTCAGATAAATCTATATTCTTAGCCTTTACTTACACAATAGGCAGTTGCTCTTACAAAGTTTGCTTTCAAAAGCAGCAAGCTCTGTGCACCACATGGGTCCTTACCTGTACTTGCCACTCGTCTTTAAAGGCCTAGTTCATGGGGCACCTGGGTGGCTCAGTCGTTAAGCTCTGCCTTTGATCCCAGCATCCCGGGATTGAACCCCACATCCCACATCCCTCATCCTGTATCACATTCCTTATCCCGCAGTGGGCTCCCTGCTCAGCGGGAAGCCTGCTTTCCCTCTTCTAGTCCCCCTGCTTGTGTTCCCTCCCTCACTGTGTCTTCCTCTGTCAAATAAATAAATAAAATCATAAAGGCCTAGTTCAAATATTTCTCATTCATTCAACCTTACTATATCTGCTCCCGCCCATGGGTTAGGCTCTACTCTGAAAAAGGCTTGGGGTTCGTTTGGGGACAGAAGACTATATCCCTCCTTGGTTAGCAGTGGATTGGGCACAGCAAGTTCTTAGTCCTTGCTTTTAGAGGAGCTGAGAGTTTCTAAATGTCTCACACAATTGCAGGCATCACTGATACAAATACATTGGGAGGAAAAAAAAACCTTTTTCATCATCTCGAACATAGAATTCCCATTTCAACTGTTTCTACAGATTTTAGGCTAACCCTGTGGACATTGTGAGAACTCTCTTTTCAGCAATGTAAGTCTACCCAACTACGCCTAGTGTATTCACGTGTTGTTTGACACACACTATGGCAAGCTCAGAAAATGCTATGACCACACCATCTTCCCAAGCTATGCTCGCAGGATGGAAGGGAAAGGAACCCTCCAGGCTTTCACCTTTTGTCCTTCCAGACCTACCCTCTATCCCTCTCCACTCTGCTCTGTGCCCTGCAAAGCCAAATAAAGATCACTCACACAGTTCTTTTTTCCACAGACTTCTAGTTTAGTTTGACTAAGGGCAGACACGGGCAGGTTGGAGGACAGGAAGAAGTTGGGAGTGGGGTACATATTCCCTTGATTCACTTTTGCCTGGTTGTTATCACACCCCTTAGCTTCTGTCTCATAGCTGACTCCACAGCCACCTTCTCTTGGGTTCTGACAGCCATTCTCTCTCCTTGCCCTGTGAGCCTATAGAATAAACTCTTCTCTATTGCAGACCCTGGAGCATGGTACTACCTCTTGCTGGTTTTCCTAAATCTACCCATACCATTATAAACAGCACCCTATTAATTCTCTCCAATTATACCAGTCTGAATATGCCCTTGAATATGTCTGCCTGCCGAGTCCCAGCCAGGACCCTGACTGAGCCTTGAATCTGGTCCTAAAATACCAGGAGTCACTTTGGACCAAAGCATCATGGCTTATTATTATACTGGACTTATTATACTTTTTTTTCTAATTTTATTTATTTATTTGACAGAGAGAGATCACAAGCAGGCAGAGAGGCAAGCAGAGAGAGAGAGAGAGAGAGCGAGCAGAGAGCCCAATGAGGGACTCAATCCCAGGACCCTGACATCATGACCTGAGCTGAAGGCAGAGGCTTAACCCACTGAGTACCCAGGCACCTCGGACTTATTATACTTCTTATAGGAACAGCTATTGTGAATAAACATTACTCCTTTACTAGGTAAGAGTAAGAGCAAGTATTATCATTGGCTTATAATAAAGCAACATTTAAATTTATTCTATAAACCTAGGTAAGAATGAAGGCTATAGAAAGAAAATGAGAATATTATATAGAAGATAAATCTATCTGAAGAATGTTACAATCTCAGGCAAATATCACAAGTCCATCAAAATTAGCTTTATCTGCTCCTACTGTCATTGAGAAGTAACATTAAATAAGTAAAGAGATAGGCAAATTCTTGAACGTCAATAAAAGAGCTGAGAAAACAGAACACGTGTTGTTATGGACATAGTACTGAAACCCACTGAAGCTTTGCTATTTTCAGGCTGTACCCTCTTACTGCATTATAGTACCTACAAATATCTGCACAGAGATGTAAGCTTATTTAAATATAATAAATCCACTATAAACTGGAATCCTGTATTAATACAATGGTGCTTGGCCCTGTAGTCTCCTTCCTAAGATCTTATATTTTGAGAAACACCATGAATTTTTACATGACAATGGGCTTCTCACTGAAGAAATTTTCTCAACCCGCCCCACTTTGGTTAGGCTTCTGATTACTTCTCATCTTGTGCAGTCCCAAACCTTTCTACAGAGATAATGTTTTTGGTAGCCTCATTTGCCCAAAAAACACTTCCCTTCACCTTGCAAGGTTACTCATATCCACCTTTCTTAATTTTCTTTCCTCCTCCCTTTCCATTCCCTGCTACCCTCACTCAAGGACAACTGAAAGAGGGTAGAAAAAAGTTCAGCTCGAAATGTACATTGAGATCTCATCCATATTCTGTACTAATTTCCAGACCATAAAACTCCTTATTGGCAGAGAAAGTGTTCTGTGATGATGCCTACAAGAGTCCCTTTTACCTTGTACTTAAAGTACACCTTGAATGCAGATTTTAAAACACTGGCATATAACAAAAGAAGTAAAAGAGGCCAAGTAAGGAAGTCTTCTCTTTTCTAGTACTTTCTTGTTAGTGGACCCAAAGACTCCCTTCGCTGAAAGCACCTGAGAGAGAAGACTAGCTTAGGGATGAGTTAAGGATGGCAACCAGAAAGTGATGGACTAAGGAAGCGCTGATGCCCCTACTTACTATTCAGAGTTTGCCAGAACGTGAAGCCTGCCATAACGATGCCCAGCTCACACTTCTGATGGCAAAGATGACGGACTTCTAGCGCAGAGTTACAACTCTGGGCTACCACATCCCACCATGGGTGATGACCACTCCAGCAGTGAGCACAGTGCCTGCACTTCAGAGTAACCACTCCTCAGTAATCCAACACCCCAGCACCCCTCACGACTGCCTGTATGTGTGCACAGGGTAGACAGTTAGTAGTTGTTGAATAAATGCCTAAGATGGGCTTCACCCATTCCTTCAGTTTCTAAAGTCCATTTCCTTGACTCTGAGGAAGACTTATTTCCCCTTCCCCTCTGGTGTCAGGGCTTGGGCAGCAGGCGATGACCCCAGCTTGTGGCTGTGTAAGCTCAAATTAGCAACTATCCCCTATGACTCATCGGCAAAGAACTTTCCCATCTGAAACGAGTTAATCTTGCCCACACATTCTTGTGAGGTAAGTGCCCTGTGTTCATCTGCAGGTTATGAAGAGGAAATTGGAGACGAGAAGGTTTGGGGCTGTGCCAAAGGTTATTAAGGGTGTCTGCTGGGGAATGAAGTCACAAAGCAGGGATCCAGGTTCAGCACCTCCACCCACTCTGGATCCAGGCCTTTTCCCCGTGCTTTGACCACCTTCTCATTCTCTGGGCTTTCAGGAAGGTGTAGACTGTATCTAGCAGATATGTGCATTTCAGAGGGAGAAAAAAATCATGATTTGGCCCTGCTAAATAAATACTTTTGGATATCTTTCTGAGGAGAACGCCTCTCCGAAGTCATCTCACATTCAGATCTTTTCCAGCAAAAATACGTTGTTAGATAGATTTCATACTGTCTCCTGGAAAGAAGGCTGGAAAGATACATCCTCACTGCTCTTCCTGGGAAATGCACAGGGAGGTTCACCCTCGGTCCGCGTGCAGGCTGCTGTGGCATTCACGTTGCTCCCCTTGTGAGTCTCTGAAGTGCCCACAGCAGAATGACAGCATGGTCTCCTCTCCACGCTTCATTCACCCGGGCTCTTGCTGCTCTACAGCATATTTCTTGTCTCTGATCAGTTCCCCGGAGCACGCACACAGCACACATCTCAACCTTTTTAATTATCAGCCTTCGTGACTTTGCAAAGAGAACCAGGATTGGCTATTTACCAGGGCAAAGCTTCAACCATCAGAATCATGTCCTTTTCTCTTTGTAGGTTCATCTTCCTCCTCCCACCTTCTAGATGAGGACCTGCCTTGAGTTTCACGCTCTTCTGTAATTACTATTTACCTCCCTATAGTGTGTTATTACTACTACTCTCCTTAGGGACCACATTCACTCTCACGCATTCAACTCCCATTCCTTGTCAGTTTCTAAATCAGGCCCATCCCTGACCTGAGGAGGCTGGTCTACCAACTATAATTTTCTGCCATTTTTATATAGCTTGAGTTGGAGTAGATGACTATTTCTTTTAGAGAATGACTCCTCCTGACAGACATGAAAACATTTGCTATGGCCACAGTAAAACATGAGTAGTCGTACATGAGTAGACAGACAAATGGAACGGAAAGTCCAGAAACAGACTCAAATACATGTGTGAATTTCTTATATGGTAAAGGTGGCTCCTCGAACCAGTAAGGTAAGATTTTACTTTAAGAAAATGAGTTGGGTGGCGCCTGGGTGGCTCAGTGGGTTAGGCCTCTGCCTTCGTCTCGGGTCATGATCTCGGGGTCCTGGGATCGAGCCCCACGTCGGGCTCTCTGCTCAGCAGTGAGCCTGCTTCCTCCTCTCTCTGCCTGCCTCTCTGCCTACTTGGGATCTCTCTCTCTCTCTGTCAAATAAATAAATAAAATCTTTTAAAAAAAAGAAAATGAGTTGGGACGACTGGATAGCCAAGAAAAACATAAGACTGGATACATATCTTATACCACACACACAAAAAAATCAAAGCCATTACAGTTCCACAAGAGAAAATTTTGAACACAGGATGACATTAGATAATCATAAGGAATTACTGGTGTAATAATCACATAAGAGTTATGTTCTAAAAAGTTCTTATATATTATTGATGTATATTGATAAAAAGAATATATGTTGGAATACTTGGGTGGCTCAGTTGGTTAAGTATTGACCTTGGGCTCAGGTCATGATCCCAGGGTCCTGGGTTTGAGCCCCACATAGGGCTCCCTGCTCAGTGGGGAGCCTGCTTCTCCCTCTCCTTCCACCTCTGCCTGCCATGTCCCCTGCTTGTGTCCTCACTCACTCCCTCTCTCTCTGTCAAATAAATAAATTAAATCTTCAAAAAAAGAAAATATGTTACCTGAGGTTTGCTTTAAATATTCTCAAAATGATAATACATTGTATGTTAATAAAAAATAAATATTCTCAAAATGGATGGGATAATAGGTAAAATAAAAGATTTACAAAATATTCCTAATTGATGAAGCTGGAGGATGGGCAGTTGGGATTTATTATACTATTTTCCCTAATTTGTATATGCTTAAAATTTCCTATAACAAAATGCTTTTGTTGTTGTTGTTTATTTTAAATACCAGAAGAAAATATGAGTGACATCCTTGGAGTGGGAGAGGCCTTTCCAATTATAACTCAAAACCGAGAAATTGTAAAATTAAAATTTCATAAATTCAATTACATTAAACAATAAGTTCTGTATGAAAAAAAAAGTAGCATAAGCAAAGTCAAAGAACAACAACCTAGAAAAAGATATTTTTAATTTATATCACAGACAAAATAATGGAAATCTCACTAACAAGGAAATAGCTACTGGAAATCAATAAGAAAATTATCAGCAACCTAACAGAAAAATACCCAAAGAACACTAATAGACATTTCATAGGATATAGGAAATAAATAGTCTTGAAACACCAGGAGAAAAGTTAAGCATCTTTTCAAATAGGAGAAATGCAAACTGAGGTATACTGTATGGTTTCCAGATTTTGATGAGTCTGACGGGTAAAAATATTTTCTAATGCTGTCTTTTAAGGAGACCATAGGAAATCAATTGTTTTCATATATTGCTGGTGGAAAGGTGACCACTTAGGAGCAATTTGGTAACATTAAAATTTCAAATGCGTTTACCCTTAACCCAAAATCTCACTTGTTATAATTTTTTCAACAGATAGCCTGTACACATGCACAATGATACATTGCCATGATAGTCATCACAACACTATTAATAACAAATGACTGGAAATAATCCAAGTCCATCAAAAGGAGTGTGTGTATGTGTGTACACACACACAAAACACAATGAAATATAACACAGTCATTAAAAAAGTGAGGATGTTCCCTATATGCTGCTATGAAAAAAGCTCTAGAATACAGATATATATATGAATGGGAAAAGATACAGAGATATGAATATAATGTAATTTTTATGTTGGAGAGAATATAGAATAAAAATTACTATATGTATTTACTTATATATGTATAAATATACTCAGTAACGATATACAGGAAACTAATAGAACTGAGGACCTGTAGGTGAAGGAACAAGGCAAAAAATGGTAAAAAGAGGACAGAAGTAGGAAGAAGACTTCTCAGAGTACACCTCATTTTGTTGTTTTGATTTTTGACCTACATAAATAATAACTTATTAAAAAAAAATTTTAGAGAGGGAGGTGGGGAGAGGGAGAGCCTTAAGAGTCTCCATGCCCAGCACAGAGTATATCATGGGGCTCTATCTCACAGCCGTAAGATCAGAACCTGTGCTGAGATCAAGAGTGGGACACTTAACCAACTGAGTCAACCAGGTGCCTCTATTCAAAATTAAAAGTTAAAAAAAAAGTTCAATTGACTCTATAGTTTATGATTAAGCATGTGCCATATAGTTAAAGCTCAAGTTCTCTCTTGTTGACCCAGGGCTTGGAAAGAAGAGATGACACAGAGCAGCATTTTTTTTTTTTAATTTGGCTTTGAAATGAATCATTTTGTGGTAGGAAAGGAGGCACCAGATAATTCACCACCCTGATTACACTTTACAAATTCCATCAGCAAAGTACCCTGAGATCTTGGTGAGAACACAGTCACAGTGGTCTGCAGTAAAAGCAGAGAATGCAGACAAGGAAGAGAAGCATTCTTCAGATGAGAAGTGTTTTTTATCCATTTGAGTATAGTGTGATTGTTGAGTGTAAGCAACCCATCTTTTTGCATGACAGGCCAATAGTGGCTAATGTTTTCATCTACAAAGTCCACTTCTATTTTGCCCTGACTCCAGACCCCAGATTCCATGTTGAGAAGGATTTATCTAAACTGTACGTAGGAGATAATTCATTACCTATTCTAAGATTAAAAATGTGCAACTGCCACAAAATAAATTACATCAATGTAGTATATAATTTTGACAAATAAAAAAAGTTTTTATACACTCATTAGCCTATATGTTGTTTTCTCTATACGAACAATTTCTTTTTTTTTTTAAGATTTTAATTATTTATTTATTTGTCAGAGAGAGAGAGAGAGAGAACACAAGCAGGCAGAGCGGCAGGCAGAGGCAGAGAGAGAAGCAGGCTCCCCACTGAGCAAGGAGCCCGATGCAGGACTCCATCCCAGGACTCTGGGATCATGACCTGAGCCGAAGGCAGCGGCTTAACCAACTGAGCCACCCAGGCGTCCCACTAGACAAACAATTTCTATTATGCTCTCTGAAATGTTAGAAAAAGCTCATTTCCTGTGACTCCATTAGAGGTTCTGAGATCCTAGATTTCCAACTTTCAAGTAGAAAAGGGGCAGTAGCCTGGGAAGCCTTTCTCTTAACCCCTAGTGTCAAGGCTTCATGGTAAGAGGGGACTAGGACTCACTCCTGCAGGAAAGGAAGCAATGGCTCCTTGTGTACCTACAGCAAGGGGGAAATGCCCCTATTTAGCTGAGTGACTAGCTACGTATCTTGCCATACCTAGGCTATTTCTCTGGATGTAATCAAATGTTAAAAGTTACTGCTAACATTGGGCAAGTCAATTCACCTCCCAGTGCCTCAGTTTCCTCACTGTAAAAAGGAGATGACAAACAATAATGACCTCAATGAGTGAGTTAATATGTTTCAAGCACATAGAATAATGTCTGGAAGATAGTAAGAACTTAGTAAATATTAGCTACTCACATGTTACATCTTAGAGCTATGTTTAAAACTCACTCTTTAGAGCCAGCCTTCCAAGGCTACCTCCTGAGAAGTTACAGAACACATCCCCTGTCACCATTTCCCTTCAACCAAATAGTTGTGGTACAAATGGAAATTACTCTCATAACTTCAACTTTACTCATGTTGAATGATTTACATAATCCTGTAGCTAGGAGGTCCCAGAACTGCATTCCTTTCTTTGGCAAATGTGTACACCTTCCTCCAAAGGCAGTATTTATTTGTTCATCACGCCTTGTCTGAGAAAGAACTGCAGGCTAGGCTTAGAAGGAGAATGCCAATCTCCTTCCCCACCTTCTGTGCCAGGGCCTGAAACCCTGGGCAGCAGAGGAAGATACTGTCCACAGACAAGGGCAGAACCAACTAGTCATGGTCCCGCTCTATTTACAAACGAGAGAGCGGTGATGCAGTTAAGGCTTCCCCCCAGCATCTAGCCCCTCTGAGCCTCTGTTCTCCATCACAAGAGGATACTCAAGAGTCATGCTCCCGAAGTAAATTGGAGAAAAGTGTGTCTATAATCAGTAGTGCCTCTCTTTCTCTCTCTCCTATAGGGTCTCCTCTTAACACTATCCAAATACGAGAGCAGAAGAACTGGGACTCTGCTCCCCTGAAGAGACAATCTAGAACATTACAAAAATGGTCCCCCAAATCATTTGGTCTTAGGGAAGAAAACGGAATCTCACTCTATGTCCCTGATGGGCAACGAGAGGGTGAATATTTTCCCGGCTACAGGTCTCAAAAATACATCTTTGCCACTTTTGAAATTTTCACCCATTATTTCTTTCCTTATACTTTATTTCTTTAAATGCACATTAATTTCATAAAATAATCCAATTTATACACTCTACTTGGACTAACTACGTTTATTCAGTTATTCAATCAATATTTATGGAGCACCTGCCAAATGCCAGGCATGGCTTGGTTCACAGCCATGCTTCTGTCCCTAGAATAAAGTTCCTGCTCTCAGAGATCTGGCTTTCCAATGACTTGCTGAGGCTTTTCTCCATGTGTCCTCATGCAGGATAACATCCTTTCCTAAGCTAACATTTATAAGAGGCTTCTGGGTGTAAGGTACATAACATCACCAGTTCATTTAATTCTTACAACATCCCTGTGAGGGGGGTCCTCTTATCACCCCCACTTTACAGATGAGGAATCTGGAGTTTTAAAAGAGGATCAGTAACTTGCCTGACACTACAAAGTTAGTAAACCATGGATAGAATATAAATTAGGTTCCAATTCCAAACTCCTCCATTTTAATCCCTACACGACCGTGCCTTCAAAACTTCCTAAACATAGCTCTCTATGATGGATTTCTGTCTTAAAATGGTCTCCTCTGCATTTTCTGTGTTTGGTTTGCTACGATTCTTTGCCTCTTCTATACAATCCCCTTCTAGCATCTAGAAAATGATCATTTAAAAGCAATTTTATCAAGTCATGGGAACACGGCAGAACAGGTAAGAACAGCCAATCATACTAAATATTTAAATATATGTACTACACTCCATTTAGTGCATTATTCAGATTCTGGGCTTACACAAAAAGGTTTCCAGAACTTACCAGCTGCTTCTTTCTGTGATCTCAATGATTCTCGCCCAAACAAGACGCAGAGGACCCATTTCCCAAATCAGCTTCCTCGTATTTACACCTGGACATTGATTTCATTCTCCTTTCCTGCCAGCCCGAAACTGACTAAGTAGGAGAATTTGGATTCTGTCTCCCTAATTGCTTCTTTTCCTTTTCCCAAAACCTTGCATTTTTTTTCTTCCTCTAAAACTCCCTAAGCCAAAAGCATAGTCCAGTCAAGTGAGTGTGATTAAACAAATTAAGAACCGGCTCAGGGAGTCACTCTAATTGCTGTAATCAGGGGTGCTTTCCCTGGCCCTGTGTGAGGGAGACCCAGCTGGCCTAGAACATTCACTCCCTGTCAGGCAGTGGTGTGTCAGCAGATGGCAATCACTGTGGCTATTTTTCCAGGTTAATGTGAGATTAAGTTTGGGGCTTTGGACCCTAATTATTCTTCTCAATGATTTCTTTTAATTGGTCTACTGAAAAATGCTTGGCTAATCCCTTAATGCTCCAGAAGCCCATGCAACCACTCAGACCACAACATCAGATTCTTCAATAAGGAGAAGAATGTGTGTGCAAAGGGAGGTTCCTATCTCCCTCTCTCACCAAATTCAAGCTCCCTGAAGGCAGGAGTCATCTTCCATCTCCAGCAATGGGCGTAGACAGAGCAGGTGTTCAAATGTTTGCTGAATATTGTGGAATGGAGAAAGGAGGTGTGAGAGTCCTATTTTATGTTAAGGATCATTTCATGAGACAATGGATTTGATAAGAAAAAAAATACTTGCATAGGGTATGTGTACCTTATATGCTACACTAAAGTGAGAATGTAGAAAAGACATGGCCAGTGCTCTGTACATACTTTACAGCAAACATCATCTGATTCTCACCATGAACTCGAAACAGTTAAGGGTTCAAGTATATATGAGAAAGAGAAGACCAAATTGACATCCAATCAGGAACTTTCATCAGGAAAAAAGCAGTGGCAAGAATAATCAACATTCTAATAAGCTTGATTTGCTTATGAACGCCTTCAAGGAAAATTCCAGAACCTCAGGAGTCTCCTAGCTAAATAAGAGCTACAGGATGGTTGTATATTTAAATATTGCTACCCTGCTTAGGCTTTTGCTTATCTTCCTATAGCTTTTAGCAATGGTAACTCATGATGGAGAGTTGAGAGAGCTGTCACAAGAATTCCTCTGGGTCTGGGTTCACTGGGCCCTGCAGACAAATCTACGAAAATCTGGCAACGTCCTGCAGCTGCAGCATAGCCGCATGATGGAGTCCTCATTTATTAGGTTTCCTTTCATGTAGGTAATTACATTGAACACTGGGTTAGAAGTGTCATGTTTGATATCATCAACCCACATTTATTTGGGGGGTTTTTCTTAGCTAAGAAAGTATTAATCAAATAAACTTTTTAAATGGAAAATGCAGGGGCACCTGGGTGGCTCAGTGGTTAAAGCCTTTGCCTTCAGCTCGGGTCATGATCCCAGGGTCCTGGGATCGAGCCTCACATTCGGCTCTCTGCTCAGCAGGGAGCCTGCCTCCACCTCCTCTCTCTCTCTGCCTGCCTCTCTGCCTACTTGTGATCTGTCAAATAAATAAAAATCTTAAAAAAAAAAAAAGAAAATGCATACACACACACACACGTATATCCATACAAAAATATGTACACTCCTTTTACTCATTTAATAAGCATTCTTGAACACCTACTGTGTACCATACGAGGAACCAGAAATAAAAATTTAAAACTTGGTCCATGCCCTAAAGTGGTCTGAATATAGTGATAAAAGCTGCTCATGTACAGACAGCAAACATGTGCCAGTTGCTATGGAAACAATGGATTATGAAGTGTTACTAACGCTACCACCTTTACTTTTAAGATTTATTTGAGAGTTCGTGTGTAAGCCTGAGTGGTGGAAGAGCAGAGAGCTCGTGAGAGGAACTCAGGCAGACTCCCTGCTGAGCCCAGAGTCCCAACCCAGGGCTCAATCTCATAACCCTGAGATCACAACCAGAGCCAAAATCAAGAGTTGGATACTTAACTGACTGAGCCTCCCAGGAGCCCCCCACCTTTACTTTTCTAAAATGCTTGTGATTCCTATAGCTTGTAGTAGGGAAGGAGGCATATTATTTATGCTGAAACCATGTAGGGAGGACCCGAGAAACAAGCAAATCTGAAAAGAACAGATCTATGTACGTTTAGTTTGGCCAAGTAGAGGAAATGCCCAGGAAAAACTTTTTTTCTTAAAAAAAAAAAATTTAAAAAAAGCAGGCTGGAGAAGATTTTCTGCATATATCCCCAGAATAAACGAATGGGTGCAGATTAACACTGTCTCCACCGCCTAAACTAGGAATTGGATAGCCTGGTACTTTGAGGATTTCCAACAAATTTAGAGCTCCCATGTCCCTATTCTTGGCTCAGCAATTTCACCTGCCAACAAGTTCAGTTCTTCCAGAAGCATTCGATACCCTAGATAAGTCAAGCCTGAAAGGGGGAAAATCAAGTTTTACCGATGGCCAGTTTAGCCCAAATTAAGCCTCCAGTGTAGTAAGATCCACCCGGCGCTACCTGGCATGCCCCCGCCTGCCCCCTGAGAGTTTATCACAGCATGCCCACCTTATCTTCCTGAAGGCATTCTAGTCATCTAAAAAAATGGTATCTTTCCCTAGGATTCAAAATGAAGTAATTTTTACGTACATGAAGAAGTATTTGCCATCCACTTACAGAGACAGTAAGAGTACTCACTCTTAACAATGAATATAACATAAGAACTTACTTTCCTGGAACATACTTGACTCGGAAAAAGTTGGCTGCAAAGTCATGTGAGTTGCTAAAAGACATCATCTGAAGCCTGCAACGCCCTCTTTTGCTATTTTGGACACACACGGCCTCCTCGGTGAATCCCAGTGTGGTTCTGAAGTCCCTCACTCACTGGAAGCTTCTCCTTACTCATTATGAGCATCCAGAGATTGGTTTTTTGCTTTTTGGGGGGTTTCTTGGTAATTTTTTTTTTCAGTGTTCCAAGATTCGTTGTTTATGCACCACACCCAGTGCTCCCTGCAATATGTGCCCTCCTTAATACCCACCACCAGGTTCACCCAATTCCCCATCCCCCTCCTCTCCAAAACTCGCAGTTTGTTTCTCAGAGTCCACAGTCTCTCATGGTTTGTCTCCCCCTGTGATTTCTCCCAACTCACTTCTCCTCTCCATCTCCCCATGACCTCCGTGTTATTCCTTATGCTCCACAAGTATGTGAAACCAAATGATAATTTGACTCTCTCTGCCTGACTTATTTCACTCAGCATAATCTCCTCCAGTCCTGTCCATGTTGATACAAAAGTTGGGTATTCATCCCTTCTGATGGAGGTATAATACTCCAATGTATATATAGACCATATCTTCTTTATCCATTTGTCTGTTGAAGGGCATCTTGACTCTTTCCATAGTTCACATCCAGAGTTTTTAAAAGGCTATGCTGACCAAGGACTGACTGCCAGACTCACTACAACTGGTCCCAGAACCAGACTTCTGCCTCAAATCAATCTTCAGGAGAATGTCTCACTCAGATAATATAGTTAGCCTGTTTCTAAGGCCTTCCACATCCATTCGAAATTCTTACAATTTTAGTCTTATTTTGAGAGGATGCCAGAAGCCAAGTCTCCCTTCTGATAATTAAGTGACCTCTACAGCTAGCACACCAAAAATGGTCAGTTCTTAGAAAACGTCAGAGATCAAAATTCTATTAAACAAATCCCCACGAGCTACCTAATATGGGATTACACTGTGAGAAACACTGTAAAATTGTATTGAAGTCAACTTTTTACATTTAGGAAATATCTTTAACCTAAACTGGCCAGACTCGGTATCACACGTGAAATGACTGCAGCGAGGACAGGGCTGAGTTTGATTAGTAATGAAAACAAGTGCTCTAGGAGGAGACAATAAGGAATAATACCACCTTACTACTATGTAAGAGCAAAACCTGAAAAATGAGGTCTTTAATTAGACAAAGTGCATTCACATATAACTCTTCTCTTAATTTGTACAATTGCATGGTGAGGTAGGCAAGGGAGATAATATTTTACTAACCCCACTTTACAGATGAGGAAACAGAGACCCAAAGAAGCTTAGCCAAGGGTATCTTGCAAATAAGTGGGAAAATCCCAGGATAGTAGTCCTGTTGTGTGATTTTGTTGCCACCCCACATTGCCTCCTTGCCGAGTCACATGGGAGGGAGAAGAGGAAGCATGGAAGGACATGAGGGGTGAGCTATAGAGGATACAGGTAGGCAACAGAAAGGATGAAGGGTCTTTATGGGGAAAGGAAGAGAGATGGGCAAAGAGCATGACCACAGGTTTGGAGGCAGAGATGAGGGAGAGAATAACTTACTGAAATGGAATTATATTAGAACAAAGCAGGGAATAGGGTTTAAAAGGAAATTAAATAATCATGGAACTTTCAGAAAGTCAGTGTCAGGAGCTGAGTTTTGGTCTTTCAAACAATGGGGCTATTTTGTGAAAGAGATGGACATGATAAATACAGAGGTTAAGAAAGTTGATATGGTATTTGTATAGTTGAGGGTTAGAGGGGTGGGAGGAGGGGAAGCAGAGAGTCAGGGTTTCTGGAATCCAGGAGAGGGTAGCAAAGGGCCAGCATAGTTCTGAAATGTTGAGGTGGGTATGCTTTCCAGAATTCATCATCCACATTTGTTTACACATCACTGAAGAACAGCAAAGCTAAAAATACTTGGGTTATAAGGAACAGGGCATATAAAAGAGAAGAATGATTGATGCTTTCAAATTTATGATGGATTAAGTCATTTTAGGCTGGTTGACTTAAAATTTGTAAAATATGCTGTCTTCAGGATTGACAAAGGTAAAATCACCTCCATTTTTAGGCCTTCTATTAGTGCGACTTTCTGCATTCTGTTATCAAGAGAGCTGGAGGTGGACCGCAGGTCTGTTGGAGTTCCAGCAGATGAAGGGGATTTGAGTGGGGTAGGGGGAACTCTGGGTCCCTCACACACACTTAAACGAGAATAGGTCAGATTTTGCAAAATTGCTTTTATCGATAGATCACAACACTGCATGTGGGTAAAGGGGTCCACAGCTTGAAACATCTGAAAAGCCATTGATCTAGTCTAATCTCAACCCAGAGAAAGCAGCAGAAAAAGGCCCATGCAGTGCCTTCTCCAAGGTCACAGGTCAAGGAGGCCACCTGAGGGGCATTTTTGCACAGCAAAGAAAACAATCAACAAAATGAAAAGGCAGTCTATAGAATGGAGAAAACATTTGCAAACCAATGTCTGCTAAGGGATTAATATCCAAAATATATAAGCAACTCCTACAACTCAAGAGCAAAACACCAAATACTCCAATTAAGAAAGTGGGTCATTGGGGAAATACAAATCAAAACCATAATGAGATATCACCTCGCACCTGCTAGGGTGGCTTTCATCAAAAAGATAAGAGATCACCAGAGTCATGAGGATATACAGAAAAAGGAACCCTTATGTACTCTTGGTGGAAATGCAAATTGGCTCAGCCCCCATGGAAAGCAGTATGGAGGTTTCTCAAAAAATTAAAGATAGAACTCCCATAGGATCCAGTAATTCTCCTTCTGGGAATATATTCAAAAGAAATGAAATCATTTCCTTGAAGAGGCATCTGCTCTCCTACGTTTATTGCAGCATTATTCACCCCAGCCAAGATCAGGAAACAACCAAAGTGTCCATCAATGGATGAATGGAGGAAAAAAATGTGTTTTTCTTGGTGTATGCGCACGGAATATTATTCACCCATAAAAAAGAAATCCTGCTCTTTGTGACAACATGAATGGAAGTGGAAGGATTCTGCTAAGTGAAATAAGCCAGAAATATAGACAAATCTTGTATGTCATCACTTACACGTGGAACCTAAAAAAGTCAAAATGATAGAACCAGAGAATAGAATGGTGGTTGTTTGCCAGAACTGGGGGCGGGGGATTGGATAAGGAAATGGGGAGATGCTGGTCCAAGGGCGCCAACGTCCAGTGATAAGAGAAATAAGTTCTGGACTGTAATGTAGAGTGTGGTGACCAGAATTGATCATACTGCAGTGCATACTGACCAAGAGTCGATTTTAACTGTTTTCACCAAAAAAAAAGAAAAAAAAAAAAGTAACTGTGAGGTCACAATGGAGGGATTAACTGACTAGATTGTGGTCATCACCTCATGACGGATACAAATATCAAAACATCACATTCACGCTGTGCACCTTGACACGATTTTGTCAATTTTACACACAACTACGTTTGCTAATCTGACCTTCATAAGGCTGAGGGTGTGGGGGAGAAGAATTGGGGCAACTGAGAACTCAGCAAACAAAACTCATTCCATGGCTTTTCACACCCAGGCTTCCCTCAGGCCCTTTACTGTGCCTATGGCAGAGCAGTCCCCGTGGCCCGCAGCAGGCCAGCCCAGGCAGCAAGGGCAGTGACAGGGACACGTGGAGACACACATGGCCAGGCTGAACCAGAGCTGCAGCAGCTTGTTCCCATGGAGAGCCTCCCACCAACGAATGAAACTTAAGCAAAGGGCCTGCTTAATAACTTTTCTCCAACTCATTCATATTTCAATATTTGCTGCTTTTCCTTTTCCTTCCCTTCTGTTCCCCCCCACCTTTTTTAAGAGATTTTATTTATTTTAGAGAGCGCAAAAGAAATCACAGAGGGAGAGAGATCACAGAGACAGAGGGAGAAGCAGACTCACCACTGTGTGGGGAGCCCGATGCGGAGCTCAATCCCAGGACCCTAAGATCATGACCAGCGCCAAAGGCAGACACTCAACAGACTGAGCCACCCGGGCACCCTACCTTTAGTCACCTTTTGAAGACTATCTAAAGCTAGCCGCCCCTCCATACCCCACAACAAAAAGCCAACCGACCACCACCACCCAAAAAAAGCCACCTTAAGAAAAGGGATGTGTGTGCCCTAAGGATGATCAAGAAGGACTATAGGTTTGGAATTTCCACGGTTAAGAAGAATTATGATCCAGAAGCAGAGAATCCTTAAACCCGCTGCTTTCACATGTACAACAGCACACAACGCTGTACCCGTTCCTGCAGTGCTTGCTAGATCGGGAAGTTCAGAAGGGCCAGCAAAGCCCCTAGTAAATCTGTCTTTTTGTTTTCTAATCATAAAAAGTATTCCCCTCACTTTCTCACACAGGGCCTAACGTCACCTTAACTGTGTTCATCAAGACAGACCAAGTGTCTTCACCAAAGCTGGAACATTTCTCTTCTTTGACAGCACACACTGATTAAATCTTCCCAGAGAAAACTTCAATAGACCAGAATCCACCTTCATGCCAGGCACAAAAGGACAGACTTTACAGTTCTGGTAGTTACAATTCTCTTACTGTCAAGGAAAATAAATAAAAGTGATAGAACTGGGGGCGCCTGGGTGACTCAGTCAGTTAAGCATCCAACTCTTGATTTCAGCTCAGGGCTTGATCTCAGGGTTATGAGTTCAAGCCCTGCACTGGGCTCCATGCTGGGTGTGGAGCCTACTTTAAAAAAAAAAAAAAATGGTGACAGAATTTTGTAGAAAATGTCTACTGAAGATAGAGCTGTTTCCATTTTAACTTAGGTTCGACTGTTTCTTACCAGTTTTGTGTATTACCTAACCTAACTAAAGGAACCCCTAAAATAACTATACTACTGATTGTAAATTTAGGAAAACTGGAGCAAACACAGATGGTATATAATCCAGCAGTGCTAGAGGAGCTTTCCCCTGCAGGACCATTTCAGGGTGGAGGCTCCTGAGAGGATTGTGACTTTGCTTGCAATGACATTAGTGTCAAGAGACATTTCCAAAAGGGGCTGTAAGTTATGAATTAACAAGAGTGCTCTGGGAACTGATTAATGCCTCCATACTCAGAATGCCCACTTAAAAAAATAACAAATCAAAATGACCTTTCCAGCACTCACCAACACTCCAAAGAGAAGTAGATCCCAGTTGGAAATGTGGGGGGAGAAAATGATATTGGTGGCATGTGTGCTGATCTGAGCAACAGAGCCTGTTATTTTAATGCACCCCTGTCCAAAATATAAAATCTCCTTAGAACATGTAATGCAGCTCTCTGTGCCTCATGAGCACTTTGCCATGAAAGCTCTGGACCGTACAATATGAAGCAGTTATGGGCATGGTCTGCTCACGGAGAGTTACTGAGATGGGTGGCCTTGGTAAAATATCTCCTGGTGCCTTTGAAAGTCAGCCACATAACTGCAGAGCTTTCTAATCCCAACCGAAGACCCATAATTGTCCCAGGATCAAGTAAGTCTCTCCGAACCCCAGTCCAGTAACTAGATGCACAAATCTCCCTTTGAATTGTTCTGAACCACAGCCCCGAGCATCTGTGTGGGAAGGGGAAGTAGGTCCCCTGCACCCCTCTCTCACCTGTCACCAGTCAGTGATTCCAGAATCACAAGGCACAGCTGGAACTCTCTTTCCTGACCTCCAAACTTGGATATTTACAAGCTGGCTAATGAAGAAATCACCATCTCCCGACCCCTAGATAGCCGGACAAGAATGAACACCCCGAAATGTATACTTTTATTCTAGAGTTGGATAGGAAAAGTAATTTCCATCCCAGGGAGCTCTAAAGGGTTGCCCTTTATCCCACTGGGGAAGGTGGGAAGCCTGCCTCATGCCGAATGGCCCGGCCTTTGATGGATTTATTGACAAGACTTACTGGCTACAGGAAGTACAGAGAGAAAGAGGAATGTACACCACCGACGGGCTTCCGGGACCTCATCAAACAGTCACTGGGCTTAGAAGATCATGTCTACAATGTATCAGTATCAGGAGGAAAGCATTAAAGGCATTTCTCAAGTTTAAAGGAAAACAAAATTTCAAAAGCAAAGGAAGCTAGCTGCCAGTGCCTGAAGACAGTGGAGATGCGGAGCCTTTAACTTTGACAGACTCTGCTGTGTGAATAGGGGTTAGCTTCTGCATTGTTTCCTCACTCATGGGGTCCGTCATGGGCTAAAGAACAGGACCTAGAGGGAGCCCTGTTTGGTCTCATTGGAGAAGGGCAGGAGAGGGTAAAATGATCAGAAACAGAGTTAATTTTGCACTGACCTCTAGATCACAGCGGGGACAAGACGCTGTCTTTATACTACTCTACAATTTAAATAAAGCTCCCACGTCACTGCCTAGCGAGAAAGGGAAAAACAAGGAACCACCGCCTCTACACTTCATGCTTCATTAAAAGCCTGTGCTGGAAGCCCAGTTGCTTCTCAGCCAGAGTTACTTAAATCCCTAGCTCCCAGCAAAGCACGAGACATTCTCAAGGCGCAGTGTGTTCTGGATTTAACTGGAGCCAGGGAACCCTTGTTCAGGTCCTGTGCTTAGGTTCTCTTCACCACCGGGAGAAATGGATGAACTTGAGTGAGTTGGTAAACTTCTTAGAGCCTCTGTTTCCTCATCTGTAAATCACGAAGGCATAATTTAAATTGCAGGGCTGTGGTGAGACGTCAACGGTAAGAAACAGAGAAGGAAGTGAATTAACTGTAAAGTGTGTTTCACAATGCCTGGCCTAGAGTAAGTGCTCAATAAACATTAGTTCCCTTCCAGTTTTGTTTTGTTTTGTTTTCAGTTTTGATGGTGTCCAAGAAACTCTTGGAGGGAGGAGAGAGCGACAGGCAGTGTAGGAAGTTGACACCGTCTGAGCTTTCTCCCTGCTGGGATGGCGGATTTGGCCGAACCACATTCTCAGTCCTCCAAACAGGCTCTGCGTACCTCCTGCTGAAGGATCTTAGCACGGGGAAGGCACCGTGACATGCCCGACGTGGTGGAAGGTTTGTTCGGACCATCAGCCATCTATCCCAACCCCTCCCGGATCCCATGGCAAAGATTCCTGCTACTAATGTCTCCCAAAATGTCTGCCCTCAAAGCCAAAAAGCAATGCAAGTGCTGTTTCATCGCCCTTGGTCATTCACATCGGTTTATCACAGAAAAGGCAACCTGATGGACTCCCAAAAAAATGAGGTGAAAATGGGTAAAAGGGAAGAGGAAATGGCCAGATGGAAGACCAGTTAAGGTACCCAATTACAACAAACATCTCTCTCCTGCCAGCACACCAAAAACAGGAGGTCAGCCAGCTTTGTAAGTTGCTATCTTAGCCAGTTGGCTACACATGGGATGAAAACAGAGGCCCAACAATAGAAAAAGGAAATCTCTTTCCCATCAAATGGGGAGGGGTCAGAAATACATGTAAAGAAAACTGCTGTCGCGGGGTCCTGAATTTATTCTCTCCACATGGTATGGATGCATTTACACAGCTCCCATGCTTGGGGGCTGTTTCTCGAACTACCAATGCTGCCAATTCCACCTTGTAATCTAAAAACTGGGCTGCCCATTTGCTCCCTCCTCTCTCCACACGTAATAATGCAAACGTTATCTTTCATGCTCCAGAAAAACACAAACACAGCTCAACTGATCCACTTCAAATCTCCTCAAACAATTCGATTGAGGATGAAAGCAGAGCAGACATTTCAAAGTGAAGATGGTTGGGCGTCTTAAGGCACAGGGGTAGTGTGTGTGTGTATAGAGCAAAGTCTCCCCATAGAAGAGCTATTGTTAGTTTAAAGCAGAGGTGCTATCCTAATGGGTGCAGATCCTACAGGACTGGGTGTGACCTCCCTCAGGGTCATAATTGTATTGCCTTCCGTAGAAGCTATGGGTTGGCCATCATGCTAGGACATAAGTAACCACCAGACAAGTCCTGGAAATTGTCTCCAGTCACCTGATTAGCCTAAATGCCCCTCCAAAGCCAAGAATCAGACATACTTTGAAGTCTGTGAATCAAATAGCTAAAGTAAGGGCAAAAAAGCAGTAGTTAATATGACCAAGTGCAAGTCACAGGTGTGGGAGTCCAGAGGTTATGGTGGCAGACAGAGGGGCCTATGCATACCAGGATCTGGGATCGAGACACCAAACACTTATCAATGGAAGCCTTATTCCTTTGAGTGCTCTTCCATTCCTTGTAAAACTAATCATAACTCCTTGAAGGATCCTTGATAGCAAGGACCCTGAAATGCATTCCAATTCTCTGGTCCTTACTGGAGCTGATGGGAAGGAACCAAAGGGACAAGAGACACAGATCTCAGACCACTCAGTTACTCCACTAAACTCAACACCCTCTATGCTGCGTCTGCTGAGACTGGAAACTGCTTCCCCCAGAAGAGCCTGCCCCTTAGGAATCCACACGTGGTCCAGTAGCTTTTGTGGCTCATGATGACTGGTCTGAGTATCCTGCTGCTGACGCCTTAATGTCAGCAGCCATATAGAAAATGAGGCAGGAAGGAGCAAAAGGGGAAAGAGTATAAAAGCTGAGCCTGCCAGCTATACAGAAGGGAGCTGGGGTGTGGGCCTGCGATTCAGAATAGAGAGGGGTAATCACAGTGCTGTGGGTGCTCACACACATCATTGGTTTTTATTGTAGATCTGGGGAAGAAATCAGAGAGCAAATTTCAGTAGTAGAGAATTTTCTTCTTAAACCAGCACAACCACCACTTCACCAATGGCTTTAATGTTCTCATACCTCTCAATAAAGGAGAGGAGCTCTGAAAAAATACTTTTTTCCTATTTAAAATGTTTCCGTGCAATTCATGTGTTACTGCAAACATGCGGCCTTTCTTGAGTCCCCCTTTTCCCATCCTCTGCCCCCACCCCCACCACATACAACAACAGGCTTGAGGCTACAGAACCTCCCAGGGGAAAAAAAAAATCTGAGGCCTGGGGAGCGAGGGGAGGCTTCACATAAGAAATGAGAAAAACAGGATTCCTATCCTTGAGTTATAAAAACTGAAAGGTATGGGAAATTTTATAGACCCAGAAAGTGATGAAGTGAAGAGAAAGACATCAAGTCTACCCAAAAGGTGATAAAATATTTTATTTGTTTTTTGGTTGTGAAAAAGAAAATAAATCATTAAGATGACTATCAGAATGCCTCAAGGAGAAGGGCATCGAATAGGACTTGGCTATAAATGTTGTAGAGAGTAATAAAAGAGCTGGGTTTGTTTCCTTAGCATTGGTCAGGCTGAGCCTTCCTATTGCAACAAAGGACTCAGGTGCAATGGTTCAAGTCCATCAGCCAGCCACAGGGCATGCATAGGCATTATTGCCTTTCCAGGCTGGTCCTGTCCAAGGATCCCCAAGCAGCTGCGCCCCACCTCAGCTCGGGTTCCCATTGAACACGGACGCTACGGGACATGTTGTCAAATGCCAGGGCCTCAGGTTTATTTTCATGACTACTGATTACTTCATATATACCTACTTATAAAACAGGGTTGGAGGGGGTGTCCTTATTTTTCTTGGTCCTAGGAATTCAGGATGAAGAAGGCAAGGCTCCGTCCCCAAGCAGCTCAGTCTAAGGGGCCCTGGATGAATTCTGATATTGCTTAATGATGCATTTCAAGTGCCTGAAAGGCTGAGAAAGGTGACAGAGTAGCCACTATAAAAGCAACTATTGATTTTATTTAAACCCCAGAAGGATTAGTTAAGAATTTGTAAAAGAGGTAGGATTTTCAGCTACCTCACAGACATTCAGCCTTTTACCTTGAATATTTTCTTTCTCTCTTCTATATGTCAAGTGCTCCTATAAGCATGTGATGGCTCCACTAAGTCTTTAAAGTTAAGACTCAAAACTCAGTTTTTCCAGAGTTGTAATGAATATTCATACTAAGAACTCAGAAATAAGCTGAACTTCGGAGTGAACTGGAACTAAACACGCATGCCAGTCAATATTCATCTCCACAAGTACACATATATCCAAGTTTGATCTGGGACAATTCAGTCTCAAGTTTGTCATCCGAATCACCTACAACTGAACCCGAGAGCAGTGCCTAGAACAGCGACACCGTAGGGAGACAAGTAGTATCTGTAAACTGGAAACAACTCCAGCTGCCTTGCAGTGGTACCCATCTAGGATGCCCCAGTCTTAAGTGTCAAGGTGCTTTCTCCACCATCACAAGGACAAGGCCTTAAAGTGGCTTGACTGAGACTGTCACTGAATATGATTAACCTGCAGCGCTACTAAGAAGGAACAGGCTAAAGGTGCCTGGGTGGCTCAGTGGGTTAAGCCTCTGCCTTCGGCTCAGGTCATGATCTCAGGGTCCTGGGATCAAGCTCCGCATTGGGCTCTCTGCTCACCAGGGAACCTGCTTCCCCTTCTCTCTCTGCCTGCCTCTGCCTACTTGTGATTTCTCTCTCTCTGTCAAATAAATAAATAAAATCTTAAAAAAGAAGAAGAAGAAGAAGAAGAAGAACAAGGAGCAGGCCAAAAAATGTGCTCCCAAATCACCATTTTCATCGCCCTATCTTTGCACTTTAGAGCCACACTGGGCTGGCTGGAGATCTGGTAATTCACAGAATCATTTTACACTGACCATCAGGATGGCCACTTTTGACCCTACCAGACAATCCAAGGCCTCAAAAAGACGCACGGCTGCAAACCTACACTTATGAAGTATTTTCCCAGGATGCAACACCACTCCTTGTCCAAGGTACATTTAGATAACTAATATTACTAAACAGCTACCTTGGCCCTGGAGTCCACTGCCTGGGATTCTTATTCATTTGGAACCAATATGAGCCAGCCTGGATGACTCAGGAGAACGGTAATGATGGGATGAGTAATCGTTCTCTTGAAGTCACTAGTTAGGATAAAAGCAGTTTGTTCATTACCTGACAGGACAGGTTTCTCAAGCTGGCCAAAAACAGAACAAATAAATCAATGTCACTTTCCTCCCTAACACCTTAGAACTCTCTATTTATAAAGTCTGCATTTCAGCTCACAGTTCAAGAAAATCTATCCACAGAATTATCCATTCGGCCTCTCCCTTACTGAGGAGATAGGGTAGAGGTGGCAGAGAGGACATTTGTAACCTTTGTGGAGAAAAATCCTATAGAAACACCACCTGGCTCTCTGCTCTTGGTCACTGCCTCAGTTATTTTAGGGATCCTTTATATAAAACTAATACGATGCCTAACTCTAACAGGGGGAACACACGTGCTGACACATAAAAGCCTTTAACATGGCAGTTCATTTAAAGACTTGAAAATTGAAAATGTGTCCCTTTCAGAGTAAAACCAGGAGTAAATCCATAATTGCACTAGGGATTCTCATTTCCTAATTTATCTGCATCACCCCACTATTTTCCATGTCACATTACTCCTATTTACCCTATGGGGACACATGTCAAAATATGGTTTACTTGTGGGACGCCTAGGTGGCTCAGTCGGTTAAGCATCTGCCTTCGGCCCACGTCAAGATGCCAGGGTCCTGGGATTGAGTCCCACACTGGGCTCCTTGCTCAGCAGGGAGCCTGCTTCTCCTTCTACCTGCCGCTCCCCACTGGCTTGTGTGCTCTCACTCTCTGAAAAATAAAATCTTAAAAAAAAAAAAAAAGTACAGTTTACTTGCAACTAGTACAGCAGTAAGTCCTGGGGAGCCAGTGCATGGTAGAGTGAATACAGACAACAATATTATATTATAACCAAACTTGCTAAAAGACTAAATCTGAATCCAACCCCTAAAAAGAAACAGTAATTATGTGACATGAAAGAGATGCTAACTATCGCTACAATGGTGATATTACAATATACAAATGCCTCAACATGTTGTGTACCTTCAACTTATACAATGTTATATGTCAAACATATTTCAATTAAAAAAAAACTTAACATTATGATTTCGTTCCAAACGAAATGCTACTACTAAAGAAAGATAAAAAGTAAACTGATTAAATAGACGGCAAGTAACCCTCCACATTATTCCCTCATTTTAGAGTTCCTCTGGATAATAGCTGAATAGATTTATACTATGCATGATTTTGGTAATAATCTGATCTGATTGGTAATAATCTGAGGCTTGACCACACACCTGATCAAAGCATAGTTGAAGGTTACTAGCGGGAGAGAAGCGAGGGCTTGTAACTAAGTACAGGCTGTTGCAGGTAACGTCACTGTCCACACACACTGGCTCCTCCCCCATCTGGTGGTACCACACTGTGGCTCGTGCAGATCTCCCACATTGGAGTAACCATCTTTCTCTGCCCTTCTTTTCTTAGCAGTTATCCACATTTGGGAAAAGGTCGTGGCGGGGTTTGGGGTGGGGGGGCGGGACCTGGCTAATAAGTAGTCAGGACTCGATATTCACAGGATAAATATGGAAAGTGATCATGGTGAAAACAGGAGAATCATGCACGGGCTTGCCATGCTCAGACATAGAGGAAGTTTTCATGTCTATTCTAGAAAGACTTCTTGAAGACGAAATTTCAAGAGCTGCTTAAGGTTCCATTTGAAAAGCTGTGCTTTAGTTGGCTCGCTAATAACAACCTTCCAAGAAAGGGCCACTGAGGATAAGAAAGTCACCGAAGCACCTGGCGCCATGCATTAGAAGCTGAGGGATGCGTGTGCAGATGGGTAAACACGCATTCTTATCATTTAAAAGGCCTTCCTCAGCTCAGACTTCCTTGCCGAGAGCCAGCCTAGAGCAAAATCCTTTCTTCTTTTTTTAAATTCCCTTTCTGTGTTTATTATTAAGCAATCCTCCTCACTGCTGGGGAGGGGGAGAAAGGAGGGGCTCACACAGACTTGCAGGCATTGCTGTCCTACAACACTGGTCACAAAACCGATGAGAAGGGGGAACAATGAAACCCAGCAGTCCTAGGGTGAGTCAGAACTGCAGTGGATTCAAGTAAACACCAGGTCGGAAATGGCCTCTGTGGGGCTAAGGTGACTTAACCTCCCATTCAGGAAACACGAGGACTTTTGCAGGCACTCAAGGCCCCTGTGGTGAACCAGTCTACAAGGTTCATCATGAACACCACCGGCACAGAAGGCCCAGACGCCTCTCACCACCTCCTCCATCCCCCGTGTCCACCGCCCGCTCCCGGACACCGCCAGTCCCCCGGCACAGGCAATGTTAGCCAGAGCCAAAGGCAAAGTAATGTTCATCCACCAAGCCTATGGGACAACAGAAGTGCAGGCTTTGGTAGCCCTGATTGACCAAACAGGTGGGAGCTGGAGGGGTACTGGTCTGCTGGACAGAACCATCCCAGGAAGCAATTAAGTTTACAGCCAGGAAAGAACAGCCCCAGAGGCCTTGGAAACAAGAGAAGCTTCCTGCCTGTGTTCTGCTCACTCATTCTGCCATAAAGGCAGGCTGTTATTCAGTTGCAACAGCGGACAGTAAGGCACTGTTTAGAGAAGGTCTGCTTAGAGACCTGCCTGTCAGGTTTTCATTGCTATGCTAGGGGATAAACTGTCCCAGCTGGTTCAAATCAGAAAAAAAGCAAGCAAGTATCCAAAAAAGAGCAAGTACTCCAGGCAGGACAGGATTATAAACTCTTTAAGATTAGCGGAAGGAAAAGATTATAAGGGTAACAGTTTCTACCAGGATGGGGAAAGCATCCCTAGGATTTCCTGTTTGACAATCAAGAGATCTGGCCTTCTGGGAAGTTCCTGGTGTGGGAAGGGGAGATGGAATGGGAGGGCAGCCAACAGCAGCCTCTCCCTCATCCCCTACCCTGTGTTCTGCCCTACCTGGTGGTGCTGTACCTGTTTCAACTGCCCATATTCCAGCTTAGATTCTAGCTGGAGTTCGTATTAGGGCCAACGTGCAGCTTCTCACATACACAGAAGTTTTGGCAAATACCCCTGAGCAAGGGAAAGAGTCACTGAAGTTAACTGAGTCCTAGGAGGAGGACAAGGACATCAGAAGGAGGAGGCTACCTGCGGAGCCCCGAGGCAACAAGGAGATTTGATGGAGAGAAGATGCTAGATGGCTAGAATAACTGCCCTCCCATCTTAGACTGGGAGTTTCTCTCCCATTCTAGTGGCAACTGCGTGTCCTGGCCCCTAAATGTGCCCCATGCCTATCAGACTAAGGAGGGGGCTATGGGCCACTTCATCTGTGGCAACAAGGGTAACCTTATAAATGTTGGTGAGACTTGTCACTTACTTTCCTTGTGCCACCTGGGACCCCTGGAGACTGGACTGAATGCTGTTCCACAAACACTATGTAAAAGAGCTATGAGCCCACCCTTTCCCTGAGGTCATCCCTAAACAAGAAGCTAAATATATTTTTTTTCTTTAGAGCTTATGTTCTCTGATCACCTGAAGCAGCAACATTATTAAATATTCTCATTCTTCAAACATCTCCCCAGAAAATGAACAGAGTGACACCATGGCCGTGAGTGCCAGCATTACGGACACCTCCACACATGCGCACTCAGAATCCCTCTCTGTTCCGTGGGATCTGAGTGTCTTTACTTTCTCTAATTAGGGTCTCCTACAATGTAAGCAGATCCACTTAGGGCCACATGGGTCTACCCAGAAAGGCTGTGTCCCTCTCCAAATAGCCAATCCCCTGCCTCTAGAAATAGTACGTGGCCCAAGAGAGAACTCAACTAAGAGTCAGGAGGATTTCACTTCCGTTAACCTGAGAGGCACTTGGGGTTAATGCAGACTCTGGTGACAGTTGGCCTGGGTAGAATCCCAGTTCTGCCACTTAGTAGCCTGATAACTTTGGTGGGAGTTACTTAACCTCTCTGTGTCTTGGTTTTCTCACCTATAAAATGGGGATAGGGGCGCCTGGGTGGCTCAGTGGGTTAGGCCTCTGCCTTCAGCTCAGATCATGATCCCAGGGTCCTAGAATCAAGCCCTGCGTCAGGCTCTCTGCTCAGCGGGGAGCCTGCGTCCTCCTCTCTCTGCCTGCCTCTCAGCCTACTTGTGATCTCTCTCTCTGTCAAATAAATAAATAAAATCTTTTTTAAAAAATGGGGATAAAATCATATTCATAAGACTGCATAATGACCAAATGTGTTATCACATGTAAAGGATTTAAAACAGTGTTTGATATTAGTAAGAACAATATTAACATTTGCTGTTATTATTGTTACTTTATTATTATCATTATATTCTTGAACATGTTACACAGCAGACCTCCATTTTCCAGAACTCTCTCAGATAGGCTGACAACACCATCCCTACTCCAGGATGGCTTGAGACAAAATAATTGTCAACTAAATTAATTTCAGATTGGTTTTGTACCAAAGTTAAGAACCTCGGGTAAATTTCACATGGCCACGAGTTCTTTGCAGCTCTTCCATTAGGAGGAGAAGTCTATTTGGCATGAGGGATCCCAGGCAAGACTGGCACAGCCCAGCCCAAACTGCTGATCCGCAGAATCATAAGCAAGTAAAATAGTGGTTGTTTTAAGCCACTGAGTTGCTGGTGGTTTCTTATTATGCAACAGATAACTGCTACAGAACCCCAAACAAATGAGGCTTTATTACCAACAGCATTTCCAACACACACATACACAGGAAACCAGTCCACTTGTCTGTCTGTCAGCAGCTTTCCAACAACGACCTGGTGCTGCCAAGCTCTCATCCCACTCACCTAGGCCCACTAAAGCCACCACAGTCAGCCTACAAACTTGGGAAAAGCTAAGGCTGATTAATGACCAAATCTGGGGAGATAGAGGCAAGCTTTCTGTGCCAAGGTAGGTGCCAAATTAGGTCTCTGTGGAAGTGGAGGGGAGTAGGTATGGGAACAGAAGATTTTGTTCCTTTTAGCCCCCAATACAATCCAGGCCCTAAAATGTCAAGATTTGGCTTCCTTGGAAGTAGTAGCTTTATACCATGTGTCTTAAATACTGCACAGTGAGGTAGGTAGATGTCTTCAAGGCAAGAGCAAACTAATTCAAGGTCCACCTCACCAAGTGAGAATCAGGGAGAGCCAGTCAGAACCAACCATGTGATCCCCGTGGTCTAGCTATGTGGCTCCAAGAAAGCAGGGAGCCCAGAACATCTTCATTTTTTTCTGCTGCTCACAACAAACGAATGATTATATTCCAAGCTTTGATTTTGCTGTGACCTAAGCAAAAAAAACCACTCCCAACCCACAACACAAAGGGGAAAAAAATACCAAGTTCCATGGATCAGTATTCTATCATCTGTAACATGTGGGAAGAAGTGATAATTAACTTTGTAGGAAAATCAGCCTGAAATACATTATGAGAAGCTCTGGAAGCTTAAGTTCCTGTCCTTTAAAAGCAAAGCCACCACAGCTAAATGAAAACAGTCTTCTTAATTGGATCATCTGGATGACCCACAGTGCTAAAGCTTCTTAGGTGAAGATTAGTAGCTTTCATCTGTCCGTGTATTTGTTTATTCATCCCATATTTGTTGGGCACATACTTTGTACCATTTAGTATTGTGGGTATCTAGGCATAAGAAAGTGGGGGCAGGGGGAAAGCAGAGAAGTGAAGACAGCAAGGATTATATAAAGGTAGTCAAGACATTTCATGTCCCAAGAGATTACAGAACCCATCAACTTGAAAAACAAAATTCCCTGCTTGAAGTAATTCAGAGTAACCCAGCTAAGCCCACCCAAATTGCTACATCAATTGGAACTGATCCGGTTATAAATGAAGAGGCTACAGAAAACCCTGTTTGAATGGAATTACAGAGCTAACTAGATATAACTGGCCCACAGATGAAGATGCTAAAATGAAGTAATTTACACAAGGACTCAACAACCGGTTTCAATGCAGCCCCAAACCTGGGTCTTCTGGGTTCCAGGCCAGCAGGACTTGGACCAACCCCATAGAGACCCTCTCAAGATACAAGGTGTTTACAGTGTAAGGGGCCATAGACACCCCACAATTCCAACCCCTCTGGTAGTAGACAGTCACTGACCATCCAATACAGTGGGGAGAAACTCTGTGCTTGGGGCACCTGGATGGCTCAATCGGTTGGGCCTCCAAGTCTTGGTTTTGGCTCAAGTCATGATCTCAGGGTTGTGGGATCAAGCTCTGCACTCGGTGGGAAGTCTATTAGAGATTCTCACTCCCTCTGCCTCTGCTCCTCCCCTGATGCATGCACACACGCACATACTCTCTCTCCCTCTCTCTGAGATAAATAAATTTTAAAACAACAACAACAACAACAGCAACTATGCACTTGTCACATGGGAACAACTCAAGAATACAACTTCTTGTGGAAAAAACTTAAGAGCCCTCTAACCATATACACTTGAGTGTTCAAGCAGCCATTAAAACATGCTTATAAGACAAAGGCACAAGAAAACATGTAGGTTACATTTAAATTTCAAAACTTAAATATGTAGTAACTACACAAACTATAAAAAGTTTGTAGTAACAAACTACACAAAGGTAAAAATAGCAGCAAAACACACTAACATGTTCATGACTATAAAGCTGGCATTTTTTTTTAACACTGAGTGAATTTTTTAATTATTATTATTATTATCATCATTATTATTTGACAGAGAGAAAGAGGGCATGCATAAGCCCAAGCAGGGGGAGAGGGAGAAGCAGGCTTCCTGGTGAGCAGAGAGCCCGATGCAGGACTCGATCCCAGAACCCTGGGATCATGACCTGAGCTGAAGGCAGACACTTAACCGACTGAGCCACCCAAGCGCCCATCACTAGGTAAGTTTTATTCTTCATTCTTTCTGCTGTTCCCTACACGCCAAATATCCTTCAACATTCTTGAACTGCTTACATATTTTTTAATGTTTTGGCTACATCGATGAAGAAGAGACAATGTCAATGGTGGTCAGAGGGCAGAGGGCATGTGAGCAGGAGCAAGTGTGAAAGTCAAGTAGAGTGCTGGCCCTGCATATCGGCATGTGCCTCAAAACCTCACAGTGCTTGGCCCCTGCTCTGTGCTATTCAGTCGTTTCATATTCCAGATCTGCCCCTTTCGTCTTGGCGATCCAATTTTAGGCAACATACCTACTCTTTCTTTTAAAACCTCAGGTTCCTGGGAATGCCTGGGTGGCTCAGTCAGTTAAGTGCCTGACTCTTGATTTCGGCCCAGGTCCTGATCTCAGGATTGTGAGATGGGACTCCATGCTCAGCAGAGGGCCTGCCTGACATTCTTCTCCTCTGCCCCTGCCCCACTTTTACTCACTTACATGCCTATGTACACTCTTTCTCTATTTCAAACAAATCAATCTTTAAACCTCAGTTTCCTCAACCCTAAAAGGTGGATATTCATAGGAATGCCATGCAGATTGAAAATAATGCAAACGAAATGTTTAATCCAGTCCCTGGCAGAAAGTAGGAGCCAGCAAATGATAGCTGTCACGATGATGGTGATAGAGATGGCTAATTTCAGTTATTATTTTTTATTGCCACTGTTATCATCATTCTTATGATTATCCGTATTAGGATGTTCCTAGCACTGTGTTTAACGCTGTAACTAAAAAGGCATTAAGATTCCTTGCTTTGGAAGACAGCCCAGTGCTCTCCACACCTCTCATTGCTGGACCGTCCCTTCTCTGAATTCCATACTCTCTGGGTTTATTAATAATAGACTCTTGGGTGGAAGTAACAGCTTGCATACCACCCAATATGCCTGAAGGGAAATGGTGATAACATACAGATTCCTACTTGTTTTTTTAGGCCTCATTAGAAGAATACAATGTCATCCTTTAAAAAAAAAAAAAAAAGGCAAGCAATAAACCATCTCAGTAGATATCCTACAGAATTCTGCTTTGTGCTTGAAACTGGTAATTATCTTTAACAAACATGAGTGCTAATAATTCTACCTGCTCTTTAGACAAGAAACAAGAAGATTTCTGGGCCCATCATCTCACAACCCAATCAGCTCAGACATCTTCCTTTACAAGATGCCTCTCCCACCCATTAGATGCAAGGTGGGAGGTCTGTTTGCAAAGCAGAGGGCTTCTGGGCTGGGAGCCAATAGCCCACACCAGGAAGAAGACTTCTTAGCAGTCCAGACTCAGGTCCCTGATTCCTCAAAAAGACATTCTCCAGCCGTGGCAGCCTGACCAGCGAAAACCAGACCTCAGATACAGTTTTTTCACTGAGAAAAAAAAGACAGGTCCAACAACTGAATCTGGTCAACATGTGTATTAAGCACCTCACCTAAAATGGAAAGGCCACATGAATGAAGTGAAAAGCAGTCATCAGTAAAATATACAACTTTAAACATGCCCAAATAGATGCTGTTTCCTCTTCTCTGTTGGAGTAACACTTTCATTCTATTTTGGATCAGGAAAAATGTTCTAATCCTTAATATTCAAATGTCCTATAATTACAAATGCTGAATAATTAGTGTATGCACTTCCTAAGTAGACTCAGCAATGTGTTTCATCCGATCTAGACACCTCTGAGCTTTACTCCGTATCCCCCACATATTCCTGCCCCCATCGCTGGGATAGTAACTCTGGAACATTCTCTTGTAACTGACCAAATTAGTGTATTATGTCGGAAACAGAGGAGTCTTTCGCCCACTGATCATTCCCTGGGCATAGGGACTCTCTCCTTAGGTTCACCAGAAATAAAACTTAAGCCAAAATCTGCCTCCCAAGTCCCAGGACCAGAGTGAGCAGTACATGGTGAAGATAGGCTAGAAAGTCTGGCAAATCACCCAGGAGACAGGTAAAGGACAGAGTCCCAAGATTCCCAGAGTCTGCCCAGATCCCTGATCACCTAACCCAGAGCTCCCAAATGAAAAGCCAATGTCCGTAATTGCTTCCATCCTTACCTCCAGAGAGAGCGCGGCAGTCAGGCTCCTCTCTCCGACTGACCGTGAAGAGGTCTCTGCCCACACAAGGTAACCAGCCTACCAGAGATAAAAAGATAAGGTAAGAACTACAGTAGGCGATGCATTACATTCCTCAAACAACTGGAATGCTTCCTAGTCCAAAGCAGGTCTCCGGGTGTCTGAAGACCTTTCAGACTACAACAGCAGCAACATAATCAACTGCACAATATCATCTGCACGAAATCCCTGGAATCAAGTCAGGTGGGGCTGTTCGAGCTGCAGAGAGTGAGCTAACATTTCTTCACACACACCTGGGGCCGTCTAATTGGGAATGGTAATAATTGGTGAAATCATTTACCTCATCACGTCCCTCAACAAAAATGGCTGTTTACCAAGGAGCTGGCAGAACTCTGTGTAACACTTACATACATCAGTGTAGGCCGGCAGGTCAGAGCATTCACACATTCTCACACTCCACACATCCACACACAATGAAGACTCTATGCCATGGAACTAACCCTGCTCTTTGGAAGACAGCCCTACCAGCTGATGAAATGATGACAACACGAGACTTGAACCTAGATGAGGGGGTGGGAGGGAAATGCAACCTTCTTCTACATGCACTCAAAGCAGCACATGTAAAAGACCCCAATTATGGCCTGTTTTAAGGAAATTCTATTGTATTTTTATAGCCCTCATCTGTGATGGTTTTGTGTTTAATCAACTTGACGGGGCTATGGTACCCGGTTGTTCAGTCAAACCCAAGTCCAGATATTGTTGTAGAGGTATTTTTAAATGTGACTAACATTTAAATCAGTGGACTTTGAGTAAAGGAGATTACCCCTCATAGTGTGCATAGGCTTCATCTGACCAGTTGAGGCCTTAAGAGGAAAGGCTGAGTTTCCTTCAGGAAGATGGAATTCGGCCTTGATGCAGCCTTTGAACTCAAGGCTGTGACATCAACTCTTCCCTGGTCTCCAGCCTGTTGGCCTGCCCTGTAAATTCTAAACCTGCCAGCCTCCATAATCATAGGAACCAATTCTTTAAAAATCAAGTGCCTGAGTGGCTCAGTCTATTAAGGGTCTGCCTTTGGCTCAGGCCATGATCCCAGGGGCCTAGGACAGAGTCCCACGTCAGGCTCCCTGCTTCTCCCTCTGCCTCTGCCCCTGCTCATTCTTGCTCTTGTGTGTGTTCTCTCTCTCAAATAAAAGCTGTAAAAAAAAAAAAAAATTGATCTATCTACTGGTCAATCACTAGACACACACACACACACACACACACACACACACACACACACACCTTATGGGTCAGGATTCTTTGGAGAACCTTGATACACCATCTGACATCAAAAAAGAATGTGTTAATTTATAAAACACATATATGACGTGAAGCAGACAATACAAAAAAGAGGCCAGAGCATGAGGAATAGTCCACAGAAATGCATTTTGTAAGTATTAAAGTATTACTTGACGTGGTTCATAAATTAGGTTCTGAGCATCCTAGTGGCCAAAGCAATGAAGAGACACAATCACACTAACTTGAAGATATAAAGTATAACATACACACTTCAAGAGTGTTAGCATTTTCTTGTTATTAAGAAATTTCTCCCAAGGGGTTAACCTTTCCTTCCTAGGGTATGTTCTTAAAGCATCCTTTATCACTCACACTGAAGGGTCAGGAGGGAAAGTAATTAATTAGAAGTGCCTCTCACTATATGTAGTAGGGAGTCTGCTATACTGCTTCTTACTGCACCTCTCAGGGGATAGGAGGCCAAACCACAACTAGCAAGGCCAAAAAGGTTTCAAGGTTCATGCATGTTGTACCATGTACCAGAATTCCCCTTCTCTTCATGGCTGAGTAATATTCCATTGTTAATATACACATAGCATTTATCCTGAAATGATCTTTAATATAATTAACTCAACAATTATGGAATATCTACAGTGTAACAAGTCTGATTATTTAGACATTCACTTTATTCTGAGAACAGTACTTTGGCAGAGTCAAGAAGTGCTACTCCACAAGGAATCAATTAATTGTATAAATCCTACCTTCAGAATCAGTAGCAGCAACAAGAAGATAAAAGTCTAAGTTTCTCTTCCCTAAGGGTTAGGTAAATCTCCCCCACAATCTTAATTACTGTTCTTCATGTGTAAAGCTGAAGCGAGATTCGAATATCCCCACTATATGGCCAGTGTGCTCTGTAACGCTCCATATCCCGGTGCCTAAAGCTTACCAAGTTTTATTCTTGACCCCCTTCCCCAAGGATAATGAGCTTCCATCTAAACAGCTGATATGAAGAAGTCAGAGAAACTGCAGTCCTGTGAAGCACTACTTTCTGTCCCTGCAGATAAAATACCCTGACAGAATCAGCTAGAAAAACATCCTCCCTCTAACTGGCTTGCCATCCATCAGCTTTTTATTCCTAGACATGCCCCTAAAGGAACAAGTCTTCTATGTAGACACATGGGTCATAAGCAGCCCACAGCACCTTGCCACCAAGACAATTTAATAGTTGAAAGAGAACTCGAGGAGGTGCATTCCACTCTGGGTTTCACCTTTAGAGCATATAAAAGAGCAGATGGCGGGAACTGGGAGGGATGCCACCACACACCTGAATTCACAAAAGTGGCCCAGTGTGAGTCATCAAAAGATGTCTGCAGGAAGTTGATGAAAAACCACTGTTTCCGCACACTGACAAGGGAATTGCAAGCAAAAATCAAGAGCCAGAGAGGATTTGGGTCACTTTGTTCAGCATAAACTTCTCAGCTGGGAGGATCTGCTGTCATCCCAGACTGTTAACAATTGGCTGAGCTGAACTTCATTACTACTTTTGTATTCAGTTAACTGGGAATATGTCACTCAACCAACCAAAGTGGTTTTAGAAAAATACAGAATTTAGCCTTCAGTTCCTCCTGTGTGTTTTTTAAGACCGATTTTGAAGTGAGAGTTTTTTGTAGATCAAAACAAAATGAACACCATTAAGATTGTTCTTTTTACACTACATCAAAAACTACATTGGGGAGGGTATGTGCTATGGTGAGTGCTGTGAAGTGTGTAAGCCTGATGATTCACAGACCTGTACCCCTGGGGCAAATAATACATTATATGTTAATTAAAAAAACTAATGATGTATTGTATGGTGACTAACATAACACAATAAAAAAAAGATTGTTCTTTTTAGTATACAGTTGAACAATCCATTGCCTCTGAAACAGGAGACATTTCTATGAGTTGTGGAAGCCAGCCCCCTAACAGGCTAAAAGTAGGATGCTAATACAAAGATCCCAAAATTAGCCTAATTGGGAAACCTCAGAAGGAGAAGACACTTAGGTCTCTGCCCCAAGTCATAACTCTACCCCTCTTTTCAGGGCATCATTAATAGGCATTTTGGAAGTGGCTGAGGGGCACAAGTGGAGTATGAAAATCTCACCTCTGATAGTCATTTGGATCCTCCAACTTGGGTTAAGTTCATTAAACCTTTCTTATGCACATCCACAAACACCCTCAAAAATATCTTCCCATAGCTTGGATCCATTTTCAAATGGATCAAATCAAGAATCCTGATAAGGTGGGTCCCCAAGTGGCACAGTCAGCTGACTGTCTGACTCTTGATTTCAGCTCAGGTCGTGATCCTGGGGTCGTGAGTTCGAGCCCCGGGTCAGGTTCTGTGCTCAGTGCAGAGTCTGCTTGGGTTTCTCTCTTCTTCTCCCTCTGCCCCCAGCTGCCCCCTCAAATAAATAAGTCTTTTTTTTTAAAAAAAGAACCCTGATAAGACAATCAGAGTTGATCAGAAGTTATAAAATTAAACTTGAACCTGGTAGAATGCCAATTCCTTTCTGTTAAGGGCTGAATTGTATCCTCTTCCATGTGGACACAGAACACAGATACAGGAGAGCTGACTGAGGTCTTTGTTAGTGCTGGGAGCCATGAACACCATAGCTTAATTTCCACTCTTCCCTCCAAAATTCATCTGTTGAAATCCTAACTCCACCCCCCTTTAAGTACCTTGGAATGTGACTATATTTAGATACAAAATCCTTAAAGGTTATTAAATTAAAATGAGGTCCTTAGGGTAGACCCTCACCCAGTATGACTGCTGGCCTTATAAGAGGTAATTAGGACACCAACATGTACAGAAGGAAGACCGTGTGAGGACAGAGGGAGGACCGTATGAGGACAGAGGGAGGACCGTGTGAGGACACAGAGAGAAGATGACCATCTTCAAGTTGAGGAGAAAGGCCTCAGAAGAAACCAGACCTGCCCACACCTTAATCTCAGACTTCTAGGCTCCAGAACTATGAGGTAAGAGATTTCTATTATTTAAGCCACCAAGTCTCTGGTACTTGCTATGGCAGCCCTTCCCTTTTTCCTTCTCTGAATGCCTACATTTCCAGGGAGGACACTGTACAGGTGACAGGGACACTCTGTGTCCTACCACCCAAGGGGCTCACTTTCATTCATTTCCTTATCTCCATCCAGGGTGATCTAGAAATCCAAAGAAGTGACAAGTAGGATACCCTGAAGACCCCTACTCTAAAACAGGGCACCAGTGCCTGCCCCAAGACCTCTGACCTCCAAAACTATAGGAACTTTCTCTGTCTTTCCCAAATGCTCTCTGCTAACCAGAAGTCACCCTATAAACAATCTTGGGAATAGTGTCCAGAAACTGAGTCTTCATTTCTCTTGCCTCAATACCCAAAGCTGGCTCAGATGCCTTAACCAACCTTAATTCTCTCTCTTCCTAAAAAGAAAAGGAGAGATTGGGGGCCAGAGAGCTTTGCACATTACAGAAACGAATCCGGAGCAAGAGATTGTCAGGGATAAGAGGACTCCCAGTTGCCTTAAGACTTGATTCACCAGTAATTACTTTCTCCTACCCTAGAGATGTTCATACAGGAGAGCCGACTGACATCTTTGTTAGTACTGGGAGCCATGAACACCATAGCTAAATTTCCACTCTGCATTGATAACATTTGGCCTGTAGTAGGTAGGCACTGGGTCTGGCCCCAGGTGCTATGGCTTGAAAGGGACCATGTTGTACTCATCAGGGGACGGGGCAGTCATACAAGATGGATTGGACTGTTGGTGGTTAAGTCACCAGTGACAGAGGAAGCACAAGGAATCACCGAGCTTGTCCTCATGTCCCAGTTCCATTACCCTCCTCAAGCTCCTCAGTCTTGCTCTGGCCACCTTCCTGAGCCAACACAAGCTTGACATGGCTTTGCCTGGAAGGTCCAGAAACAAATGTGAAATCTCCTATTAGAACTAATGTCGCCGAGCACTCCAGGGTTAGCGGACGAGGCTCCTGGGGTCCTCTCCAGACTGCAGTGATGGGGTGAGGGATTCCATCCAGGGTGCATTCCAGCAGCAGGGACCACTAACACTCAAGCTCACACTCGAGCCTGCCAAGTCCCAGCCCCTGGAAGAAAAAGGAGAGCAGACTGATGCAATTAGCCAGGCGAATGGGAACTTGTCAAACCATTTAGATAAGACAGTACTTGAATTTATTCAGTTCCCATTACTAGAGGGTGATTGTGCCCCACCCCCCAACCCGCTGATTCTGTGGGCTAAACAGCATTTCCCTAGCAAGGAAGTGAAAAAAAGAAAGGATGATTTCTCAGCCTACAAATTCCAGGGCTCCGCTGTTAAATCAGCACGCGCCATGCCTTCAACCAAAGGGTAATTTGACCTTAATGGAATTAAGGGACACATCCTGTTGACTTTGTCACAGAACCTCAAACTCAGTGATGAATTTTTTAAGTATCCAATTAATAAAAAAAATAAAATAAAGTAAGTTTCCTTATCCAGTGCAATCTTCCTCACACCGCTTAACAACTGATGACACATTCCCCTTGCTAATGGCTCTGTTTCAATTATTGAGTTGTGAGGACCTCAAGAGTCCACATGAAATCTTACTCTTCTATCCTTCTCGGGCCCTAGCTTAGTGTCAGACACAAAATAGAAACTTGGCAAAGGCTCAATTACTGATTGCTTCTTTCTTTTGAAATTGCATTCCCTGTAAGAAAGCAAATCCAGCGACAATTGGGTGGCTCAGTCGGTTAAGCCGCTCCTTCAGCTCGAGTCATAATCCCAGGGTCCTGGGATCGAGTCCCGCATCGGGCTCCTTGCTCAGCAGGGAGCCCGCTTCTCTCTCCATCTCTGCCTGACACTGCCTGCTTGTGCACTAGTGCTCGCTCGCGCGCTCTCTCTCTCTCTCTCGACAAATAAATAAATAAAACCTTTTAAAAAAAAAAAAAAGAAAGAAAGCAAATCCACTGCATCTGCCTCAACTAATCAAAAACACGACTCCCTCCCCACCCCCGACCCACACACCCTCTTCCCAAACTCACAACAGCAACAGAATCTTCACAATGAATGTCCGCCGTGGATCCAGTGAAACATACAAACAACAAAGACACAGATGGAGTTTCCAGGTTGGTAAACTCTAGTCCTGTTCTGAACTCTGAGCCTATCTGGCTATTTCCCAGGATTGCCATAACAGTACTACAAGTTTAGTGACTGGCAGCAGATGTTTATTCTCTCACAGCTCTGAAGGCCAGAAATCCAAACTCAAGGTGTCCCTGGGCCCGATGCCCTCTGGAAGCTCAGAAAGAGCCTCTGTCCCCCTACCCTCTGGTGGCTGCTGACACTCCTCAGTGTGGAGCTACTTAACAGCCATCTCTGCCTCTGTCTGCTCCTGCCCTTTCCCGGGGTTTCTGTCCAAATCTCCCTCTCTCCTCTAAGGACACCAATCATTGGCTCGGGCGCATACTAAATTCAGCATGAGCTCATCCGGAGATCCTTAACTGAATTACATTGGCAAAGACCCTATTTCCAAATAAGGTCACATTCACGGGTACTAGTGGTTAGGACTTAAAATATATCTAGTTTGGGGGGTACTATTAATCTCATTAACTATCCAAAGTCGGAACACATCATCTGTACCAGAAAACCCTTCTTCTTCCCAATGCTCTTTTTCATATGAACAGACTCATTTCCTACTCAGGACCCAGGTTGAACTCTTTGAGCCATGTTCAAGGGCCTTCACCCACTTGCGCCCTGGTTCCCATCAGCTCCATAATCCGTAGTGATGAAGTACAGTTCACTCAGTTCTATCCTACAAAAGTGCTTATGCCTGTCCCCTCTTTCCTATGCCTGCTGCCTGACGACCTTGGCCCCAGGTTGAATTCCATGTCTCCTACTGTTTTGCCAGCTTCCTTAACAGAACATGCCACATGTTGCTGCTTTAAACAGAGCCCAATCATGCCACAACCCTGGCCACAGACTTTCAGCGGCACCTCGCCAAATGAAGGCCAACTGTGGGGGTGGCCTAGCATCCAGGTCCACTAGAATGAGCCCCAGTCTTATTTTCCACAGCTACCCTCCACTTGGTCTAGGGCCTAGTCAAAGTGAATTACTGAGTGTTCATAAGTAGATTCTCAAAGGTCTCCAAGACTTTCAAGACCCTCTGCCTAGGGTTTATTCATTAATTCAACAAGCTTCTATCTTGACATATATTCCCTTGTCGGTGTCTTCATAGAAGGGCCCAACTCAAAGGACAACTCCTCCCAAAGTCTTTGACGAGTTTCATCAACCACAGTGGATTCCTCTTTTTTTAAAACTTAGAAGCCTGCCAGACAGATAGGGCATTCTTGTACTCTCCTCCCTTTAGTGATTTGAACACATGTCACAAACCTCATGACCGAGTCTGGATGGAACCCTGCTTCACTCATATGTATATCCTCTCCAATATTTAGCACAGCAACATGTGCTCAGAAATATGTGATCAAGGAACACCTAGGTGGCTCAGTCAGTGAAGCAGCTGCCTTTGGCTCAAGTCATGAACCCAGGGTCCTGGATTCGAGTCCCACACTGGGCTCCTTGCTCAGTGGGGACCATGCTTCTCTCTCTGCCTCTGCCTGTTTATGCTCTCTCTCTCTCTCCGACAAACAAATAAATAAAATCTTTTGAAAAAAAGAAATAGTGATAAATAAAAGGTATATTGAATAAGTAAATAATACAGTCTCTGCCTTCAAGCAGCTTACATTTGGGGATAGGGAGGATGGGATAAGCACGAAGATGAGTAACATTAATTAATACAGTACTATAAGATTCCCAGAAGAAGTATAGATGAAATTCTGGGGGAAATACAGAAATGGAATTTTTGAAAAGGGTGAAGGTTTCCTAAAGAAGTAGAACTTAAGAGAGATCTTGAAGGATATACAATATTTTGATGAGCACAGAGTGGTAAGTCAGGAAAGAGAACTAGATACAGAAGCAGCAGCATCTATAAAAGAACCAAGTGAAAGCAAAGCATTTTTCCACTTCCATGAAGAGCAGAGCTTTCTGGCCCCCTGACGGAGTGAGTGGTGAATAATGGAAAGCAGGGCTAAGAAGGTAAGCCAACATCTCAAGTGTTAGGCCAAGGAATTCAAAATGGACGCTGCAGGAGCTGGGAAATATGGAAGGCTTTCAGACAGGTGTGATGTGGGCACACCTGCACTCTGAGATGAGCACTTAGATGGTGCTGCAGAACCTAGCCCTGGGGATACATCAAAGTCCTCTGTCGAGTTTCAAGACTGCTTAATACGGAAGGAAAAGTACAAACAATACAACAATTCTCCAACCATGTTCAAATCAAGTTGGTATTTTGCCACTGTGGCTTTAGAGTTTTTAAGAGAAATAAACCATTTTGTTCTTGAGCTCCATTTTGTTCTCTTCCCCCAGAAATAAACCCTTCAGGGAAGATCCTTCTAGTCCATGTTTATACAGAGAAAGAAACAGAGATAGGCATATACATCTGTAAAAACCCTATAGCATTGGTTTTTGTGTTAAAATCATAAATAATACACTTAGCAAATATTGCTCTAAATTTGCTTTACTCACTGGAAGCATTTTTAAAAATTCAGATTCCTGCATCATACCCAGATGTAACAAATCACAATCACTGAGTGGAGGGGCGCCTGGGTGGCTCAGTAAGCATCTGCCTTTGGCTCAGGTCATGATCCCAGGATCCTGGGATGGAGCCCCCTGTCAAGCTCCCTGCTCAGTGGGGAGACTGCTTCTCCCTTTCCCTCTGCCTCTGCCTCTGCCTGCTGCTCCCTGCTTGTGTGTTCTCACTTACTGGCTCTCTCTGTCAAATAATTTAAAAAAAAAATTTTTTTTTAAATCACTGAGTGGAGGTATCCAGAAATATGCAGTTTTTAATAACTTTCAGTTCATTTTGCTGTCACTAGACCTGGACTGGGGTGTCATGGGTGTAGAGGACCAACTAGAGAAAGGATAAAGCAGGAATGATAATTCAAGCAGGGCTGTTGTGGTCCTAAGTATGAACAGTGCAAATGCAAAAAGGAGACAGGTTCTGAAGCCCTGTGAGGATTTGAGCAACAGGACTTTACAACGAATTAGAATCTGAGGTGAAAAGTAGTCACTAATAAATGGCCCCAAGGATTTTAACTTGAATGAGTTGGAGGACAGAGATACCCTTAACAAACATGGAAAACTCGGGTGGAAGAGCCGGCTGTGGGAGAGAAGATGGATTCAGTTTTAGACGTGTGAACCTGGAGTTTCTGTGGCATCTTAAGCATCTCCAACAGGTATTTACAGGGGCTGGATTCAGTCAAGGGAGAAGGCTGGGGAAGGGCCACCGGGAGCAGGAAGCCACAGGAAGGATCAAGGTTCAAGAATCCACCACCAGAAGCTGAGTGTGATAAAGAGAAGGACTGAGAGACATCACAAGACTGGAGAATCAGGAGCTTTCAAGGAGTAGTAGCGATCACAGCAGGGGAAGTCGCATGGAACATGCCTGAAAAATAGAGCAGCCACATTAAGCTATTCTTTAGTGTTGAAACTTGACACCTAAAAGAATAGCTGGGGGGTAACTATTTTCGGGCTTAGGGCAGGAGATCTGAATGTACAGAATGTGAGAAAGGAACCAGTGGTAAAGAGGTTTAAAAGATACTTATTCTGCAGAAGCCCTGAGAGGTTCAAATCCAAAGACACCAGGTGGCAAGAAGGCAAGGGAAGGCCTTAGGTTGAAAACAGAGATTATTTAAAAGCAGACAGAGCAACTCGGACCTCCAGAGCCTCTCCTCATCCCTGCATAGGCAAGGTATCGAACCCTACAAAAGACAAGCACTCTGTGCTTTGGCAAAAATTGAACAAGAGGATTCTCTGGATTCAAAAAGCAATGGGCACAATGGAGCTGTGGGATGAAGTGTAAAACTGAAAACCACACTAAACCAACTGCTCCTGTAACAGTAGCACTCAACTACGAAGACATACATTCTCCCTCCCTGCCACCCTTCATACCCCACCTCACTCCCTCCTCCCTTGGGAAACTGGAATTTTTAGCCAAGGATCGCCAGGCACTTGAGGAAAGTCTCCCACATGAAAAAGTAAAGCCAAACCAAACAGATAAATAAGTCACATGGAACTCAGAGACCCTAAGAAAGATGAAGATTTTATGACTCTCTAGAAGCTATAATGGCCTGGAGAGATACTAATTTGGCTGCATGGATTTTTTTTTAAAAATGTAAAGGGGGGAAAAAAAAAAAGATCACACAAATATCTCCATTTCTAAACTTGTCTTAAAAAATCAAAAGGTCCGGCAATTCCAGAATCACAGGGAGCCTGGAGCTAAGAGCAAGAAAAGGACAGACGGCGAGAGGGTGAGCCCGGACATTCTTTTAAGGCGAGGGTTCAGAGGTATTACCAGATTCACAGGGGTCCATGACCCAAAAAGAAGATAAAAGCCTTGAAACAGCCCTTCTTCCTTTCTCCGTCTTCCTGGGAAGAAGTAACAATTTAGAGTGCACCTAAAAGCTTTGAGAAGGAACATCTAAGACTTGATGTGTTAAATCAACTTCTCGCATGCATCTGCGCAGTTCAGAAAGGAAAAAGCTGAGCACTCCAGGGAGTGTGAGGAATAGAAGCTTGCATGTAGCTATCACCCCATGTTGCTGGTGCACTGAAACTGCACAGATAGATGGGTCAGGAGCAGTGCTCCTGCAGCCGTCTAGAAATATCCTGAGGGAAAAAGGAAGAATCAAAACTGCTCACAGCTCAGGACACATGACGGCTAGAATCGCTGACTTGATTAGAAAAGAAAACACACACACACACACACACACACACACACACACACACACACACACACGCTGACTCATATGCATACATTTGTAATCAGCCAAACCTGCTGTACCCAATCCCAAGGCTTCCTGTAGTCCTCAGACACTTTGTTCTGACTGGAGGTAATCACAAGACATAAATTAGTTCCTGCCAAATAAGAATTAATTTAAATTCCTCTCAAAGCTTTTCAAGAGACAGAAAGGCTGCCCTTGAGAGATACCTTTTCGTGGGTTAATGACTTGGGTTATTCTGTCGATCACAAGCCAAAGGTAACTTGGTAGGTGGACTGATAAAAGGTCTTTCTCAAATTGCTTTACCGTGGGGTTTCTGCTTTGTTTGGTTTTGAATGTGCAGAATATTTAGCCACACAAAGATCCCCAAAGCTTCTGGAAGCAGAATAGGTGTTGAGGGCTTGGGCACAGTAAGGCTCAAACAGAATTTGGGTCAGAGCTCTGGAGGAACCACCGAGAACGTGGGACTGTGCACCCTCCTGTGTACAGTCCTAGCCCCGGACTGCATGGGAGGAGCCCTGGCAGGGCCGGGCCTCAGGAAGAGATCTGTATTCCAGAGTCAAGTTACAGAACTTTCTTCTCAGGAAGAGATCTGTATTCCAGAGTCAAGTTACAAGAACTTTCAAGTTTCTTGCCCTACTTGACAATGCTACTAGGAAATCTAAGAGATAATAGTCTAGAAAAAGCTCTGCATCACTTTGAAAAATGCCCTTCCGGCCAGCAAGTAAGTATGAGGGTCTCCCACAGCTACTGGACCAATGGTCTCTAATGCCTATTTCTTTGTTACCGGAGGGATTTTCCTGGAGTTGCTTTGCTTTCACATATCCTTGGGGTGGTTAATATTGGCGATTTCTCAGGAATGGCTCCAGAAACTATAGTTCTTGGGGCACCTGGGTGGCTCAGTCGGTTAAGCGTCTGACTCTTGATTTCAGCTCAGGTCATGATCTTGGGGTCATGAGCTTGACCCAGAGTCAGGCTCTGTGCTGAGCTTGGAGCCTGCTTAAGAGTCTCTCTTCCAGGGCACCTGGGTGGCTCAGTGGGTTAAGCCTCTGCCCTCAGCTCAGGTCATGATCTCAGGGTCCTGGGATGGAGCCCGGCATTGGGCTCTCTGCTCAACAGGGAGCCTGCTTTCCCCTCTCTTTCTCTGCCTGTCTCTCTGCCTACTTGTGATTTCTCTGTCAAATAAATAAAATCTTAAAAATAAAAAGTCTCTTCCTCTCTCCCTCTGCCCTTCCCCTACTCCCCCAAAAAAGCCACACTTCTCGTATAACAGTCTGAAGCTCAGAGGGTCTACAATATCTTACAGTCCTCTTGCCTGGGTCTTCCAAATTACTGCAAGCATGACTACAGCATTTCACTTCAATTTCTCTAACAATTTTCCATTGCTCCTCAGAAACAGGTGGGACTCCTTTGATACAGCCTGGCATGGCCTGGCCCCATATACCCAACCTCCTCCCCAACCATTCTCCTCGGTGCTCTATCTGCTCTGGCCACGCTGGCCTTCTTCCTGATGTTCACATTTACCACGTTCCATCCTACCACAAAGCCTCTGGGCACGGTGCCCCCCAACCTACAGAGCTTGCCCGTCTCTTCCTCTTGCCCTTAACTCTCACCCATCTTTTCTATTTCGGTCCATGAGCCACTTTGCCTGGAAAGCCTTCTCTGACCGTTCATTGTGTTTGGCTCTATCTAATAAAGGCTCTCAGAGCAGTTGACTGTTCGATCTCCTGAGAGCACTTAACACAGAGGCAATTTTACGTTTGCTAGTATGATTAAGTGATTAATATCTGTCTCCAGCACTGGATCTTAAGCTCTGGGAAAGACGAGACCGTGTCTGTTTTTGTTCACCCATTACACTGCCTTAGCACAGACTAGAGGCTTAACAATATCAGATGGCCGCATAGAAGGATGAACACACAACCTCAGCAGGACTGTCTTCTTGCCTCTCCGCTCTCTTATTTTTACATCTCTTATTTTTCCTCTGCCGGGAAGGTTCTGCCCCTCCCGTTCCACCTGCTGTTCCATTCAGAGCTCTGCCTCCCCTAGTACTAGAAACAAAGCCTATGCACCTTTTCTAATTCCATCAAGTACATCCCCAATTTCTCCTTGACTGTAGTCTCCATTTTTGCTGGTCACCCCTGCACTTGCATACTAACACCATGCTGTGCAGTGCGGTGTCCAGCTTCCTGAGCAGGCCCTGGGGGCTGGAGGATGCCAGCTCCAGAGGAAGCAGAGTTGGCGCCTCATGGGACAAAACCACCAACAGGAAAGGACATGGGAGTGAGGCCAACAGATAAATCCACCCTCCTTTCTCCCTACTCGGGACTATTTGGAGGTATAGCCCCTCCCTGCAACCCTCCTAGAGAGGTGCTGAGCCAGGAGAAGAAGCTACTGAGAGATAGACATGGTTCTTCATGGCTTGTGGAAAGGCGCCAGCCAGGACCCAAGCAGCCCCTCTTCCCGGGGCCCCTTCTCCCCACCTCATACTCACACCTGGAGCTTGCACCTTCCACATAAATTGTTAGCACTTCAATTCTCCTCTACCTTGCTCTCTTGAGCATCCAGTCTGATACCCTTGCATATCGCCTGTATCCGCTAAAGAGAGAAACTGCTTCTATAGCCCAAGTGCATTGTGCTTTTGAGGGGAGCTTCTCACACAATGTCATGTGAGCAACCGAAGCTATTGTAATCTTGGCCTGCACCAAGGGAATTCACAAAACCTCTGCTTAATTCTGCATGGGCTAGAACCACCGTCAGTAGTACTGATTTTCATTCTGAGAAACCCAATTAAAAGTGTTTCTCTCAAAAGTTTTGAATGACAGAACTCTTAAGAATCAGATGACAGATTAATGAACCCTCTGCCCAAGGACACACACGTGCGTCAGTTTGCTTTCAGTTTAGGGGTTTAAAGAACCCCTGAAGCCTCATCCATAGATTTCATGTTAAGAAACTCTGCTTCAGAGAAACAGAGCCAAAGAACAACACAATCAATAAACAGTGACAAGAAGAGCAACTGAAGCCATGTTTTATATGAAGCAGATGTAAGAACAACTAAATCTTAAAAGAAAAAAAAAATCAAGGAAGGATAATAGGAAAGGTGGTATATTTGAAGGCCTATAAGGAGAGGTATCAGATGTTTGCTCTTGCAGCTCTTCGACTGGGGGTGGCTTCTCTGACTTCCCCAGTCAGATTCAGCTGTGTTCTTGTAGCCTGTGAGCCTGCTGCAGTTCTAACCCATAAAACTCTAGGCCATCATCTAAAGGGCCAGACAGAGGCACCACCTTGGCCAGAAACACACACACACAAATAGACAGTGGTAGGGGATCCCATATCCCATCTACGTTTTCTCTCTGCTTTACAAAAATCATTCTCAGCTTGGGGCACCTGGATGGCTCAGTCGTTTAACCAAGGGACTCTTGATTTCCGATCAGGTCACAATCTCAAGGTCATGGGATGGAGCCCCACCCCCTCATGAAGGTCCGTACTCAGCCAGAATCTGCTTGAGTTTCTCCCCCTTTGCTCCTCCCCCAACTCCTGTGCCCATGTCTGTGTGCTCTCTAAAATGAATCAATCTCAGAAAGAAAGAAAGAAAGAAAGAAAGAAAGAAAGAAAGAAAGAAAGAAAGAAAGAAAGAGAAAGAAAGAAAAAGAAAAAACTCAATTCTCAGCTCATGGGCCACACAAAGTGAGGTGGCAGGCTGACTTGGGTCCCATGGGCCATAGTCGGTCATCCCCTGGCTTGGACTGTGGCCACTGATGAATCAGTCCCCCACCCCACCACACTGTGAGCTCCCCCATGGTGAAAGGCCTAACATATTTCACCCAGGGGTTCCAGTTCTAACAGTGATGCATACAGAGTCCAAGTTTAATATATGGTACCAAATGAAAAAATCCTGTTCATCTTTCAAGACTGAGCTCAAGTGACACCTTCCACAGAGAGGGCCCTCATCCTCCAGTTTGACTGGATCTTGCCTCACCTAGCAGTGCCAGCAGACCAGTCTCAGGCCCCTACTTATGCTGTGTATTGCAGCTGTCCACCTGCTGAGGAGATCTACAATGAGTGGCTTACGCAGAAAACCCAGAAAATTCGTCTCTTGCCAATTCTTAGGCTGATTCCTTACTTTCTTATGTAAAATATAAAATAACCACTCACTATGTATTTCCATAAAGTAGCCTTTTGAAAAATCCTATCAAAAGTGAGGATGGCTCCAAGAAAGCTGTTAAATATTCTTGTGCAGCTGTTCACATCTTCGCATTTAATTAGTTATAATTACAATTTTAAAAACAATCAAACTCCATGGGTGTTATTTACTGCATCTCATGATGATTCGGTTTTTTATGCTCCTCAAAAAAGAATTGGATGGAGATACCCGGGTCTAGAAACTACCAGGACTGAAAGGACAAGTTTGGGGCGCCTGGGTGGCTCAGTGGGTTAGGCCTCTGCCTTCGGCTCAGGTCATGATCCCAGGGTCCTGGGATCGAGCCCCGCATCGGGCTCTCTGCTCGGCGGGGGGCCTGCTTCCTCCTCTCTCTCTGCCTGCCTTTCTGCCTACTTGTGATCTCTGTCAGATAAATAAATAAAATCTTAAAAAAAAAAAAAAAAGAAAGGACAAGTTTTTACCACAGTTAATTTCCTTTGTCATTCTTTCAGGGTGAGAGTGGGGTGATTTAAGAAAACATTCTACAATTTCAGAAGACAGATTTCTAAAATCATCAAATGGTATATCCAAAACTTGGTGGTGTAGACTTGTGGTTTTCACCGATGTCCTCAGCACAGGAAGACCAAGAACAGCCATTTCCTGCAGACCACCCTTGCCATGGAAAAACTCCATGGCCTTTATGTTCCTAAACACAAACTAGAACCAAAATTTACATAACACTAGCCAAGAAGTTGGGAAGGAAAAACAAAGGGGAATCAAGTTATGTTAATGTTCTTGCTTTATCAGAAAGAAAGCTACCAATTAATTTATTTTCCATTTAAGTTATTTTATAAATATTTTTAAAAAATCAAAGACAGTCCATAAATGTAATGTGGTATACTAGATGGGATCCTGAGACAGATAAATGACGTTAGGTAAAAACTAAGGAAACATGAATAAATATGGACTTTAGTTAATTATAATGTATCATCATTGGCTCATTAACTTTGATAAATGTACCACATTAACATAGGATGGAAATAATAGCAGGAAGTGGGTGTGGGGTGTATGGGAACTCTGTACTATCTTTTCAACTTTTCTATAAATCTAGAACTATTCTCAAGTAAAAAGTTTATTAATTTTGGAAAAACAGGGGTAGTCCCTAAAGAATAAAATTAAGAAAAGTAGCTTATAATCAGGTAGAGAGGGAAAGGATAAACGAGAATTTTGGTCAAAGAAAATGCAGTAAATAAGAATACCAATGGGGGTACCGATGAGTAAGCAGAGTACACAGCAAATACAGAAGTGGCAAAAACAAGGACTGAATGCCAAGGATATGGTATCTCTTATTTTCCTGAACAAATACTGGGCTGCTACACTCCAATTCCCTTCACACTCCTAATGTTTTTCACTCCTATCCCAGGCAGCTTATTAGCTGTCTGTGATTAGGTCAACCAATTAAGAAATATTAACTGAGTCACCATTAAAAGACCCTCAGAAAACACTATGGGACCACATTCCCCAATAAAGCAAGGACCTTCCTTATCTGTGCCTCCACACACTTAGCACAGGATCTGCAGACTGTAGGTGCTTCACAATTGGAGAGATTAGCCAGGCAACACCCTGGCTGGGCAATGAACTCACCTGGGGAGCTCTTAATGAAGACCAATGCCCAGCAACACACCAACAGATTCTAATTTAATTGGTCTTGGGTGGGGGCCAAAACATCAGCATTTTTTTTAAAGCTCCCCAAGGAAGTTCTAACATGCAGCATGGTTGAGTATATAGGATAAGTCTCTAAGACGAACTAAACCAGAGTAAGCCTGAGTATTAAGAAGTCAGTTAACTTCTTATTACAGTAGTACAGATGTGGGAATTTCAAATCATCACTATTTCCTCTTCCTCCAGCAGCTGTAATTCACTGTGTTCATCTCTAGCAGCTGAGATGTATAGTCTGCTTTTAAGTGTTAAGGGTATAAGGGGGGGACACCAGTGTCACATAATCCCCAAGGCCTACTGAATGGTCAGATAAGAAATGCTCCTTATGAATTCAGATAATATTTTAAGTCCTCAAAGAGGAAGGATATATTCTGGAGAAAAAAAATTTTAAAAAGCAGGCACCCTCTCTCAAACATTGACAGAACAACAGACAAAATCTCAGCAAGGATACAGAGGAATATAAAAGAACAACATCAGCCAGTAGAATCTGACATTTATAGAGCACCCCAAAACAGCAGAACACACATTTTTTTCAAATGTTCATGAAGCATAGACCAAGAGAGACCACATCATGGACTATAAAACAGACCTGTGCAAATTTATAAGACTTTCTATCAGCCAGAGGCTATTCTCCAACCACAATGAATCAACTAGAAGTCAGTAACAGGAAGATAACAGGAAAATCTCCAAATTCTTGGAAATAAAATAATACACTTTTTAAAAATCCACTGGTCAGAGACACGTCTTCAAGGAAATTTTAAAATATATTTAACTGAAAAGAAATGAAAATACAACCTATCAAAATACATAGAACAGATAAAGCAGTACAAAGAGGATGATTCGTAGCACTAAATACAACTATTAGAAAAGAAGGGTCTCAGGGCACCAGGGTGGCTCAGTCAGTTAAGCAACTGCCTTCAGCTCAGTTCATGATCCCAGAGTCCTGGGATCAAGTCCCACATCAGGCTCCCAGCTCCTCGGGGAGTCTGCTTCTCCATTTGACCTTCTACCCTCTCATGCTCTCTCTTACTCACTCTCTCTCTCTCTCAAATAAATAAATAAAATCTTAAAAAAAAGAGAGAGAGAGAGAAAAGAAAAGAAGGGTCTTAAAGCACTCTAAACTCCTGCATCAAGAATCTAGAAAAGGAACAACATAAACCCAAAGCAAGCAGAAGAAAGGAAATAATAAACTAAGAGCAGAAATCACTCAGAGATCCATGCGGGAACATAAAGTGACCTGGAAGTCAGGGATTGCAGCAATGCAGCTGCAAACCAAGGAATACCAACAACTGCCAGAAAACTACTAGAAGCTAAAAACCAAGCAAAGATTCACACACACACACACCCCATCCCACAGGCTTCAGAGGGAGCATGGTGCTCCTGACACCTTGATTTCAGACTTCTAGCCTCCAGAATTGTAGGAGAATAAATTTCTAGGTTTTGAGCCACCCAGTTATTGGCACTTTGCTGATGTAGCCCTAGAAAGCTAGATGAGATTCTAATTAGCTAGAAGGAGGGGGGAATAAATAAGAGAAAATTTAATTAATCCAACAAAAGGTAGGAACTATTTTTTAAGTAGCAAAGGAGAAAAAGGTTTATATAATACAAAACATAGCAGAAAATATTCAAATATGTCAGTAGTTCAAAAATTATGGACATATTAAAATCATTTGTTAGAATACAAAATGCTGAATGGCTTGACAAATCTAATTCATTTATAGTCTTCCAATGACCGTTCTAGAATCACAGAACAAAATCATAGAAAATACATAAAAATGAAGAACATGAAAAAGATATACCAAAACCACCTGAAAAGAGAAACAGCTGGTGTAGCAATATTTTTTAACAATTTATTTATTGAAAGAGAGGGTGTGCAGGCACAAGTACATGCACATCTGGGCAGAGGGACAGAGGGCTAATCCCAAGTAGATGTGGAGCCCAAGGTGGGGCTCAGCCCAAGACCCACAAGATCATGACCTGGGCCTAAATCAGGGGGTTGGATGCTTAACGACTGAGCCACCCAGGTGCCCTTGGTGTAGCAATATTAATATCAGAGACAAAAAAGAACAAATTCATGCTTATGATGCAACACTACAGTGTTTCTAAACAACACAGCCTACAAAAACATCCAGTGAAAGCCGACAACTATAAGGACAAACAGAAAAATGCACAGAGTTGTAGATGTTCTATTCTGAAAGATCTTAGAAAGTATGCAGAAAAAAAAACTAGCAGGGTTACAGATCATGAGAAGAACATAACTAGCAAGATTAATCTAAAAACGTGTTCAAAACCCTATTCCCAGGGGCATCTGGGTGGCTCAGTCATTAAGCATCTGCCTTCGGCTCAGGTCATGATCCCAGTGTCCTGGGAATGAGCCCCACATTGGGCTCCCTGCTCGCCTGGAAGTCTACTTCTCCCTCTGCCATTACCCCTGCTTGTGTTCCCCCCTGTCAAATAAATAAATAAAATCTTAAAAACAAACAAACAAAAAAAAACACCTCTATTCCCAACAAATAAAATTCATTTTTTTAAAGCACTTGGGAGGATTTATATAACTATCCATGTACTAGGTTTCCAAGAAGTCTCAACAGATTTCAAAGAATCAAGGTCATACAGACAATAGTCCTCAACCAAAACACACTGTTGTTTATCTCTGATTTAAATTTCACTCTAAGAGACATCCAAAGAAGACTACACTAAAAGAGCATGCTTCACTTATATCGTAAACACAAAAGAAGGGCAATTATAAGGTGTCACTTAGGATGTGAGAAAACCCAGGGTTTTCTCACCCAGGGTGACCACAGATAGATATAATTTGGCGATACCTATCAAAATTTAAAATACACATTTCCCCTTTGCCCCCCAGTCCACTCCTAGGAATTTTCCCCATAGATACACTTATAAATGTGCAAAGAGAAGAATGTGCAAGGATTTTCATCACAGTATTAAACGGTTACTGCAAAAGATACAAAAACTTTCACGTCCATCAATACAGGAATGAGTCAACTGCGGTCTTGTCAGGTAAGTGGCTATTAACGAGAATGAGGCAACCTGAGGTCTATGATGCTTATGATATGGAAGCGCTCCAAGATCTGCAAGATCTGCAACAATGTGTATGGTCAGAGTTCCTTTTTTTTTTTTTTTTTTTTTTTTTTAAATAAAGGGAAGGACATTTGTTAGAAGGTGGAGGGGGGTCAGTAAGTATCCTCCAGCCTGAGAAGTCACTTTAAAACCGAAAGAAACAAAGCAAGCCTCTTCATCCCATTGACACAGTATTTTATTCAGGTACTTCACTGACAGGGGCAATAGGGGAGATGGGTGGACAGGCAGACAGACAGAGGATCGAAGAAGTAATATGCAGCTAATTCTCCACACCTTAATTTCCAACTTTCACGGAGCTAGGGGCATGGTGGGGAGGTCCCAGGGTAGTTATCTCAATGCGCTCAATCTCCCATGCACACCAGAGGGGAGAACAAGGTGGAGGGTCAACAAGGGAGTCAGTGGTGTCAGCACTCCTATCGTCTTTACATTCCAGAAACACCCTGCCGACACAATGTACTATCAGCAGTTGCTTCTCAAGTACTAGGAGACAGGGAAGCCTTATTTTCACTAAAAGATAGTATCTGCATTTTTACCATGTTCATATATTATTATTCAAATACAGAGAAAGCTTTTAGTCACATTATTCATTTAAAATACAGCATCTAAATAAAACGAAGTCTCTAGTGATAAGCCTAATAAACTGCAGAAATTCCAGATTACTTTGCACATTCCCATCAAATTCCTTTTTTGATGAACTGTCAGGGCTAACATGTCTGAGCAATTAAACCAGCAAACATGTTCAGCAAGGTTTCCAAGAGGTTCATTACCTGACCAGTATATGTAAAGGTGCTTAGTGAAAAACTTCAAAGCCAAACCAGTACAAACAAATGGAAGACTGCTCCCTTTCATTGCAAACCAGCTTGGCAATCCTTGCTACCTCTCCAATCTCTCTCTCCTATCTCCTCCCAAAGGACACATCAAGTAACTTCTGGCCCAGCCTCCGGACCTTTGCATGTGCTATCCTGTCTCCTGGAATGACCCTTCTCCTCACACTCCCACCAGATAGTCACATGGCTTACTCCCTGGATTCATGGAGATCTCTGCTCCAACGTCACCTCTGCAGAAAGGCCTCCCCTGACCAGCTGATCTAAAACACTAGACCTTCCCAGGCCCTCCCAATCTCCCTACCAGCTTTACTTCTTTTTTCCTTACTTATCACTACTTGATAGGATTTCACTACTTGTCTGTTTGCTTCCCACAACCATAAGCCCCACAAAAGTGTTGACTACTACCCCTCAATTCCTTGCAGTACACAGTAGACACCAAACAAACATCGCAGTTTAAACAAGATTTGCACATGGTAAGTCTATAGCACAGTTTTATGTTTTGGCCAAACCCTATTTCACATAAGTTTATTTTTTTCCAACTGCAGCTTTTTCTCCTTTTGCCTTATCCAATCATCAGAAATAGGGCAAAGAGAGAAGACTTCTCCTGGAGAAAGAGCAGACTCAAGAACAAAGAAAGAACTTAAACCATGATACTGGATTTTGTTGAAATTCACCAGGCTAACATGTTAGAAGTTCAGAATCAGTATTTACTTTCTTGGTCATCTAACCATAAAAGCTAGGGGAAATCTTTTCATACAGTATGGGGAATAAAAATGCAATGCTACAGAAGTACCCTAAAAGAAAGATGAGTTTAAAGAAGTTATTTGAATCTAAGCATATGGGAGGGACGTTGGCCCTCATGGCCAGCATGTGAATCCTATCTAGCTAAGTTTCGGAGAGTCAAGGATTCAGCTGACTGTGCCCTGGAGGGACACCCTTATTCTCTATCAAATTCTGCTCTCTAGTAGACTTCTCCCATTTACCTCCTCGAGGCTTCACTTATCAGAGAAAGGGCACTAATCTATGTCAGAATCCTAAGGACAGAAAGAAGTCTCTCCACCCGATGCTTTGGGACAGGTCTGCTTTAAGACACCCCCTCCTGCTTTGGTTCTTTAAGGGAGCCCCCTACCCTTTTAAGCACTGAGTCACAAGCTCATCCAGCACCCTGGTCTCTGAGTTCTGACCCAAAGAAAAGTTGATGTTAGCTCTATGACACTGAGCCAGATGTCCACTCTCCCCAGCCCCTCCTCACTACACCCTTGTAACCCACTAAACAGAGAAAGGACACCCCAAATCCCACCACACCCACATGGTTCTCCAAGGGCAGGTTATATGCTTTTATGAATTAGCACATGATCTGATACCACTCTCCAAAACAGCTTGTGGAACCCAATTCCGGCCAAGAAAATAACTGCCTACTAAAAGACCAAAACAAGTTAGAAATAGGTGAGCCTGCACCACCTCCCCTTCCCCCTCCCTCCTGCCTACAGGCTTCTCTAGTCTCTAGTCATCGAGCTCTCAGCCTAACCTAATTCTTCTGTGAATCGATATAAGACTTACGTTTCTCTTGTTTTCACTGAAAAGGAGAGGAGTTCCTAATTATTGCCTATCTTATATATCTTCAAATACTTGAGGGCTGCTTTCTGCCTTCTATTCTCTAGAATAAATGAGCTTACTTCTTTAAGTCTGTAGCAATCATCTAATTTCCTTCATTGTCCCCTTGATCTTGAAAAAGTACAAGTTTGAATCACAGATAAAAATAGTTATATTGCTGCAAGTTCTGCTCCTCTAATATTTAAACCTACCCAATTATTATACATGTTGGCCTGTTATACCTTAAACACAGCAGGGAATGAGAAAACAAGTGCTTTTTCAAGCATCTGCCGCCACTGACCCTGGGTTACCTGGGTAGTGTATGCTTACACCACTTACCTAAGACTGTAAAGTGCTCCAGTGACATTATTACAAGAGGGGCAGGAACAGTGTCAACCTAATGAGGTGGCAGATCATATCTGACGGTCTCCATCTGAAAATCAGCACAGGCCAGGCTGTGTGCTAATCAACTCACCAAAGGCCCTTCACTCTGGGACAACAGCAGCCTTTGTCTACACCTGAGAGGAAAATGAGCTGCCTTCTTTCTAGTGCTAATAAGTTTAGTGGAGAGGGGTTATGTTCCATGGGAAAAGCCGGGCTCTCCCCGTCTAGGGCAAGAATCCAAAGCAAGACTGGAGGAGGCAGGACATTCCTTTTCAAGTTAGAACTCGAACCACTTTGCTGGAGGGTGGACACTGTGTCCTTGAGCTCAGAATCCCCAGCACTTTTATGGGGCCTGACATGTAATAGGGGCTCCAAGTCTATTTACTGAGTAAAACAAATGAATGAGTGATTAAGGTTTACATTTGGTACTAAACTTCCTGGTAACCAAAGCAAAAAGGAATGTACTGGTTTACACAGTTCGCATGTGTGAACCAAAGAGAAAAAAACATTACTTCAGAAGACAAAGTACTGGTAACACCAATTTTGAAGAGTGTTGCACACAAGCTTCTGTGAGTTCTATAAAAGTCTCTGCTGAAAACCCATGAAAGAGACCAACAATAAGTCATTCCTATCAAGCAAGCACTGTAAAGAGAGCTATCTGTTGGTCACACATAGATTTTTCCCAACCACAGGGCTTATGGGGCAAAGATCAAGGTCAGACATCCTTCACATCCAACAAGAACCGCCTATGACATCTCAGTCACTCACACTGGCTGGCTGGGCTGGGGACAAGAGAGCGCATGTTTCCAATGGCAGATCACTCCCAGAGGGTTAAATTTGGTTTAGAAACGCAGGCATGGTCTGTCAGAGAGCGGGCAGATTCCACTTGCTAATGACGTACAGTTAACTCTAGACCAATGACCAGAGACAGAGTCCATGTATTCAAACAGGGGGTGCAGAGAGCAACAAAGAGAACAGAAACTGAGGTTTAAAAAGAGAATTTCATTAAATAATACCATCCCACAGCCTCTCCCAACTGAGGAGGAAAAAAACCACACTCTATTGCCCTAGCTCCTAAGCAGGATAAGTAGAAACTTAGATGAAGCAGTAAACCTTCCAAATTCTGGAATTTAATGATACCGTAAAAAAAAAACAAAAAGCAAATACACTGAATGAAAACAGCCTTTCAGAACATCCATCCAAATGAGATCTGTGCTAGATTTTCAAACAGGAAAGTTCTATGGTAAAAAGTGATTTGAAACATGGGTCGCTGCCTTTGGAGTAAATGATCAGAGAGCATTTCATATACGTGCAGGTGGGGAAATTTTCAAGTATGTCTACAGTCAAGTGGACATCAAAGTGGAGATCAAAGAAGCGCAATGAAAAGAACTGTGGACTGACTGACAATGACAACAGTGGTTGGAGCAGAAGTTCTTTTAAAAGGGCTACCTTGAAGATGAGGACTCAGACTTTGGAGGAACCAAGGAGACTGGCAATGGAAGGAATCACATGCAACATTCCTTAAACAAAAATTTATTGACTTAAAAAATACATACATACATATATACATGTATATGTAAGAACAATAGCTCCTAGTATCAGCCAAGTTGAGATGAAACAGATCATCTTACACACTATAAGAAAGATGGGCGCCTGGGTGGCTCAGTGGGTTGGGCCTCTGCCTTCGGCTCAGGTCATGATCTCAGGGTCCCAGGATCGAGCCCCACATCGGGCTCTCTGCTCAGCGGGGAGCCTACTTCCACCCCCACCCCCACCCCCCCCCCGCCTGCCTCTCTGCCTGTTTGTGTCCTTTCTATCTCTCTCTCTTAAATAAATAAATAAAATCTTAGGGGCACCTGGGTGGCTCAGTGGGTTAAGGCCTGCCTCTGCCTTCGGCTCAGGTCATGATCCCAGGGTCCTGGGATCGAGCCCCGTATTGGGCTGTCTGCTCAGCAGGGAGCCTGCTCCCTCATCTCTCTCTGCCTGCCTCTCTGCCTACTTGTGATCTCCTTCTGTCAAATAAATAAATAAATAAATAAATAAATAAAATCTTAAAAAGAAAGAGACAGGATCACTGATCCACTGTGCTGAACTGCACCCAAAAAGGTAGTATCAGGATCTAAAATATGTATCCTTTGACCCAGCAATTCCACTCCCAGGAATCTATTATAATGAAAGGTATTTGTTTATAAAAAGCAACAATGTATAGATAAAGGACTCAATTGTAGCATGGATCAGTATAGTTTATAGAAGAAAAAATGGAAACAATCTAAATGTCTGCTAAAACAAAGTTGACTAACTAAAGCCTGACATAAAGAACTATGATGATACTTTCACTCCTGCATGCACAAGCATGTATTGGGTAACTGCAATGCTGAGCCTGGTTGTAGGCACGTGAGTTACATTAAAAAAAAAGAACAAAAAAAAAAAAAAAAAAAAAAACAATCTAGGTCTTGTTGAGTTTATGTCCTAGATGTAATGCTTTTAAATAAATGTTTAAGGAGAGATTCCAAAATGGCTACATATTTTTGAAATATATACACCTATCTATAAGACATGTATTTTTGTGTACAGAGAATGCTAGATGTGTCCTTAAATGTACCCGCCTTGCAACAGCTCTGAAGCCTCGATGGGTTCAGAACAAATGGGAAACCACCAGAACACTTTTAAAATTAAAAAAAACAATATCAGCCTGAGCTTTGGGACACACTAAGTGGATTTGATACTGGCTTTGAGAAAGTAGATGCTAAATGAATGATCTTAATAATTTACTTAACATCATTAATGCAGTTTCCCTTTCCTCGACCATAAGAGTCCAAAGGAAAAGAAAACTGTCTCAAACATTGAGAAGAGAGAGAAATGTCTCTCTTCAAGAGATGCCTGGAAAATAGTAGATGCTCAATAAAGATCTTTCTTGCCCGTTCTCCTCAGAATGCCTTGGGATTCAGAGCACTTCACCTCTCAATGTCTTCTCTCCTAAGTGATTATCCAACTTACAAGAAAATACATCCTTTAAAAACATTTCAGTAAATACTGTTGCTGGATCAAAGAATTTCTCAAGTATCTCTCCTCTCTCTCCCACCCACAAAAAAAGCAATCAATCTTCTTTCCCTTTGCAACACTATCTTCATTCTTCTCAGCATGATTCTCTCTTCCCAAAAGCAACTGGTTTAAAAAATTGTTTTTTAAAGATTTTATTTATTTATTTGACAGATGGAGATGACAAGTAGGCAGAGAGGCAGACAGAGAGAGAGGGGGAAGCAGGCTCCCCACTGAGCAGAGAGCCTGATGCAGGGCTCGATTCCAGGACCCTGAGATCGTGACCTGAGCCGAAGGCAGAGGCTTTAACCCACTGAGCCACCCAGGCACACCTCACCTTTTTCTGCCTCTTAAGATTTTATTTATTTATTTGACAGAGAGAGAGTGATCACAAGTAGGCAGAGAGGCAGGCAGAGTGAGAGGGGGAAGCAGGCTCCCCATTGAGCAGGGAGCCTGATGCAGGGCTCGATCCCAGGACCCCAGAATCAGGACCTGAGCCAAAAGCAGAGGCTCAACCCACTGAGCCACCCAGGCGCCCCCTAAAATGTTTGTTTTTTTAATTGAGCAGATATCCATAGCTGATTCTCACCTGTATTCTGACTGGGAAAACAGTCCCTTCCTCAGAAAGCCCAAAAGGACCACAACTGAACCAGGAAGAAATAGAAAACCTGAACAGACCCATAACAGTCATCAAAAATCTCCAAATAAAAACCCAGGACCAGATGGCTTCCCAGGGGAATTCTACCAAACATTTAAAGAAGAATTAATTCCTATTCTCCTGAAACTGTTCCAAAAAATAGAAATGGAAGGAAAACTTCCAAACTCATTTTATGAGGCCAACATCACCTTGATCCCAAAACCAGACAAGGATCCCATCAAAAAAGAGAATTACAGACCAATATCCTTGATGAACACAGATGCAAAAATTCTCACCAAAATACTAGCCAATAGGATCCAACAGTACATTAAAAGGATTATTCACCATGACCAAGTGGGATTTATTCCAGGGCTGCAAGGTTGGTTCAACATCCACAAATTAATCAATGTGATACCATACATTAATGAAAGAAAGAACAAGAACTATATGATACTCTCAATAGATGCTGAAAAAGCATTCGACAAAGTACAGCATTCCTTCCTGATCAAAACTCTTCAAAGTGTGGAGATAGAGGGCACATACCTCAATATTATCAAAGCCATCTATGAAAAACCCACTGCAAATATCATTCTCAATGGAGGAAAAACTGAAAGCTTTTCCGCTAAGGTCAGGAACATGGCAGGGATGTCCATTATCACCACTGCTATTCAACATAGTACTAGAAGTCCTAGCCTCAGCAGTTAGACAAGAAAAAGAAATTAAAGGCATCCAAATGGGCAAAGAAGAAGTCAAACTATCACTCTTTGCAGATGATATGATACTATATGTGGAAAACCCAAAAGACTCCACTCCAAAACTGCTAGAACTTATACAGGAATTCAGTAAAGTGTCAGGATATAAAATCATTGCCCAGAAATCAGTTGCATTCCTTTATACCAATAACAAGACAGAAGAAAGTGAAATTAAGGAGTCAATCCCATTTACAACTGTACCCAAAACCCTAAGATACCTAGGAATAAACCTAACCAAAGAGGCAAAGAATCTAGACTCAGAAAACTATAAAGTACTCATGAAAGAAATTGAGGAAGACACAAAGAAATGGAAAAATGTTCCATTCTCCTGGATTGGAAGAACAAATATTGTGAAAATGTCTATGCTACCTAAAGCAATCTACACATTTAATGCAATCCCTGTCATAATCCCATCCACTTTTTTCAAAGAAATGGAACAAATAATCCTAAAATTTATATGGAACCAGAAAAGACCTTGAATAGCCAAAGGAATATTGAAAAAGAAAGCCAACATTGGTGGCATCACAATTCCAGACTTCAAGCTCTATTATAAAGTTGTCATCATCAAGACAGTATGGTACTGGCACAAAAACAGACACATAAATCAATGGAACAGAATAGAGAGCCCAGAAATAGACCCTCAACTCTATGGTCAACTAATCTTCGACAAAGCAGGAAAGAATATCCAATGGAAAAAAGACAGCCTCTTCAATAAATGGTGTTGGGAAAATTGGACAGCCACATGCAGAAAAATGAAATTGGACCATTTCCTTACACCACACATGAAAATAGACTCAAAATGGATGAAGGACCTCAGTGTGCAAAAGGAATCCATCAAAATCCCTGAGGAGAACACAGGCAGCAACCTCTTCGACCTCAGCCGAAGCAACTTCTTTTTAGGAACATCGCCAAAGGCAAGGGAAGCAAGGGCAAAAATGAACTACTGGGATTTCATCAAGATCAAAAGCTTTTGCACAGTAAAGGAAACAGTTAACAAAACCAAAAGACAACTGACAGAATGGGAGAAGATATTTGCAAACGATATAACAGATAAAGGGCTAGTATCCAAAATCTATAAAGAACATAGCAAACTCAACACCCAAAGAACAAATAATCCAATCAAGAAATGGGCAGAGGACATGAACAGACATTTCTGCAAAGAAGACATCCAGATGGCCAACAGACACATGAAAAAATGCTCCACATCACTCGGCATCAAGGAAATACAAATCAAAACCACAGTGAGATATCACCTCACACCAGTCAGAATGGCTAAAATTAACAAGTCAGGAAATGATAGATGCTGGCCAGGATGCAGAGAAAGGGGAACCCTCCTACACTGTTGGTGGGAATGCAAGCTGGTGAAACCACTCTGGAAAACAACATGGAGGTTCTTCAAAAAGTTGAAAATAGAGCTACCCTATGACCCAGCAATTGCACTACTGGGTATTTACCCTAAAGGTACAAATGTAGTGATCCAAAGGGGCATGTGCGCCCTAATGTTTATAGCAGCAAATTCCACAATAGCCAAACTATGGAAAGAACCTAGATGTCCATCAACAAATGAATGGATAAAGAAGATGTGGTGTGTGTGTGTGTGTGTGTGTACACATACACAATGGAATACTATGCAGCCATCAAAAGAAATGAAATCTTGCCATTTGCAACGACGTAGATGGAACTAGAGGATATTATGCTTAGCGAAATAAGTCAATCGGAGAAAGACAACTATCATATGATGTCCCTGATATGAGGAAGTGGAGATGCAGCGTGGGGGGTTTGGAGGGTAGGAAAAGAATAAATGAAACAAGATGGGATCGGGAGGGAGACAAACCATAAGAGACTCTTAATCTCACAGAACAAATTGAGGGTTGCTGGCGGGGGTGGGGGGTTGGGAGAGGGTGGTGGGGTTATGGACATTGCAGGGGGGGGGCGGGTGTGTGCTGTGGTGAGTGCTGTGAAGTGTATAAACCTGGCAATTCACAGACCTATACCCCTGGGGCTAAAAATACATTATATGTTTATTTAAAAATTTTAAAAATTAAAAAAAAGAAAGAAAGCCCAAAAGGTCAGCAAGTGCAACTTGTCTGAGGCAACTGGAGGACCCCACTGGCCAGGGCAGGCTGCAAGTCTTAAATTGACTACAGCAACCTTACAACTTGCTTCTACTGGAGCTTTTCCCTTAGTTCACACACTTTGCTTCATAGCACAATAAAACCTTCCAGTACAGTATCTATTAGATAGTTGCAGTCATGAAAATAAAATGCAGCAGCACAAAGGAAGCTCTTTTGTGGGCCCACTGCCATCTGGGAAAAAGAATATTCTAGCAGGGAATCTGCTAAGAAGCTAATGAAAACCCAGAGTCTGTGGGAGCCAGAGTTAGCATCCAGCTGCAAGGCTCTACCAAAAGCCACAGGATTTCTTTCATTGAGGCCAGGGCCAGAGGAGCTTATGGAGTATTGAAAATAACACTTCTTATAACTCACTACCTTTATACCACGTTTCATCAGATACTTTCAGGAACTTAGCACCAAGACGAGAACTGTATCTTCTAAAGGAATGCTCAGTTTAATCTATGCCTATGAGAACTGTGTAATCGATTTATTTTTCTTTTAGCTTTGGTTACCAGGAAGTTCAGAACCAGATATATACCTTAATTCATTCATTCACTCATCTCTTCAATAAACATACACAGAACCCCATTACATGTCAAGTATCACACAAAGTACTGGCAATTCTGAGCTCAAGGACATGGTCCCTTTTTTCCAGAAAGCCTTGGACAGATACTGAATTCACAAGTGCCCATAACTGTGATTGAGACATACACAGTACAGTCAGAGCTCAGAGGAACTGCACCCCATGAAGCCGGTTGGTAGGAATGGTGGGGTGGGAAGGGGGGTGAAGGCGGGAGGAGGGGCAGGGGTTGGAAGACGGCAAGGAAAAAGAAATCAAGAAAGGTGCCCCCTAAAAATGATATATTAGCTCTGCTTTTGGTAAATTAGCTCTCATTTGATTTCTGATGTTTGATACTTTTAAAATGTTTTAAACTTTCATAGAAATAGGTTGAAAAATCCATATTTATTCATTCATAAGCATGTTTAACTGAACAATATCCTCTTTACCTAGAGGACCCCTCAATATTTGCAAAATACAGCTTATAATGGGGGTATTACAAGGGACCCTGGGCAGGCGGGGTGGGGGTGGGGGATCAGATGTAACTAGGAGTAATCTGCTTTGAAGAGTTGATTCTTGAGTATCTTGTGAATATTTTCCAGGATTCCAAAATAACTTTGGTTTAAAATATCCTCTTATTAATTCATCATATCCCTAACTTTGTCTGCTTCACTACTGTTGACTATAGTATGCCAGCCTCAAAGATCTTGATTTGATAGGTCTGGGCCAGTCGGTCGACAGTGACTGACAACAAGGATTAACTATACGGCTTCTAGATGGATCCTGGCTTACTTCCAGATTTGGCTAATGCTAAACCAATGCATTCCTTTGCCTCCCCCTATAGCAACACTTCCCTGTGCCACAGCATACACTGTGAGAGAATGGGGTTGCTGGCACAATTTCAAGTTATATCATTGATTCAAATCTATCCCCAAGCAAACCTGCTTTTATTTCAGATGAATACTCTCTAGTGATCTGAAGTGCAGGGGCAGTAAAACAATTGTACATTTATGTAGCATTCCCATCCCCAGAGGAATAGTTTTCTAGGCCTACAAATACCTAAGAGGCAATAAAGAGTTTCATGAGCTGGAGTCTCCTTTTTGTCTATAGTTTGTTTTTTGTTTTTTTGTTTTTAAATCAGAATTCCATGTAACAGAAAGATAACGAATCTGGTGCTTAACAGCAACTGCCCTAATAAAGTATATTGTATGCATAATTCTCACTTAATAGTAAGTACTGCATAAACCTATGGTAAAAATGGTAATATTCAGCTTGTATATCAGAAGCAGCAAGAAAAATAAGTTGTGCCTTCAAGGAAGGCTGCAGGGAGATGCTGACTAACTATATCCTTGGATTTCCTCTGCCCAGACATTCTCCATCTGATATCCACAGGGCTTCCTGCTTCCCTTCCTTCCTTCCACTCTCTGCTCAATTGTCTCCTTATCAGAAAGGTCTTTCTTGACCATATTTCTTTACAACAGCAATCCCTGCATTCCCTAGCCCCTTCTCTACTTGTTTGTTGCTTTTTTTTCCCCCCATTTACTTGTTTGTGCATAACACTTACTACCACCAGAAACAGGTTCATTTTCTCTCTTCCCCGAATCTAACATATGCCCAGAGAGCAGGGGCTGGATTTTCTTCAATATTGTATCTCCAGTATACCTAACACCAAGTAGGCATTCAATAAATACTTGATGAATGAATGATTTTTTTTAAACTCTTTCCAATCACTCACATTCCATCCAAGCATCTCAACAGTGAAACCAAGACACAGAGAAGGTAGAAATCTTCCCAACATCCTCTTCTCCCTTATTCCAGCAAAGAACAGCACTCTACGAAAAAGTCAAAGTTGATCCAAACAAATGCTCCAAGAATCTGTGAATCCTGCAGCAATACCTCTAGAAGTGTACCTTACAGAGCAACAACTCAAAGAATTTTGACTTAGTGGCTCTGACACTGCTGAAACGTGCCCACTTTGCATGGTTCCCAAACATGTTCTCCAAGAGTTTATCCAAAAGAGGAGAAATCAACCACTATGTCTACTTACCACCTTAAAACGAGACAAGTGTATAGCAACTATATCAGCTCCTGTCCACCATCTAAGTTAAAAGGATAGGGGTAGATACTAAGACCAGTGATAACCGTGGACACTGGGCATGCATGAACTTAATTAAATGGACCACACAGCACCACACGGCACCAGTACACGAATGCTACTTGGCACTTCAGAATCTCTCCAGCACACAACATCACCTTCCCAAATACAAGAGTGTAAGACCATTGAAGTCTTCAGTGTAGCTAAGAGGAAGCAACCCAGATATGCCAAGAAATGAGAGGCTGTGAATCACTTAAATCACAGGAGATCTAGAACCTACTAAAAACAGAACCATGAAATATAACTAAATAAGCAGTAAAGTGTCTGATCCATAATTGCTCTTGGTGCTGTTGCTACAAGTGCACATACCAGAGAAAAAATTTTAAGAATGAGTAAATAAATAAAAGCTTCAGTCCACAGAATCTAAGGGGCTCTGGGCAGACCATAATTCTATGTATTCTGTCTTGACGTTTGCTACCGAAGTGTTCTACTAAACTGCCTGCCACGGAGCAATGAAGCAGAGCCCTAGTAATTCTTCCAACAAGTTACTGAGATTGGAAGGCTAATTTAATGGGGCAGGGCCAAGTGCACTTAACAAACCACACATCTGTAAGATGGAAATACGTTGTCCTCGTCTTTAGCAGTAACTCTCTTCACTAAGTAGCTCTCCAGGAGTTCTGAAGCCTTTCTCCTTCCCGGCGTGCAGCTGCCAATGAGTTCACTTCCTTCTGCACAAAAGAGGCTACCAAAATGGGGGAGGGGGGGTACCTCGGACCCACTGGAGCTTCGGTGAATTGAGAAATCTGAGCCGCATCTGATCCCATCCCTGAAGAATGCGTGGACTCCTGTTCTCCATGTTAGTAATCTATATACCTTCCCTAAGTCCCCTTCTCCTTGCCCAAATGGAAATCAAATCATGGAATCACATGGATGGGGAGCGCGTTTCCACGTCAAGCTTTCAGGTGTAAGTCTGTGTCAGGCCACCTGGGCTGCCCTGAGAAAGCTGCTTCTATTTGCTGTGCCTGGGGAGAGTCCAGCGCAGCCTGGAAAAAGAGTTTTCAAGATGTCAAAAAGATGAACTCCATTTTAGACATGGCTATTCTTTTGATGTAATGAATCAAACTCTGGTCTGGCCAGCTTTATGTGATTCTATGCCACACAGCTCTGACTTGCCCAGGATTACATTTCTAGAAAAGGCAGCACAACTGTATGGAAAGCCCCCACGACGCACAGCTTTGCTCAGCCGCTCACCGCAGCTCTGGGCTCATCACTTCTCACTTCCTGGTCTCAGTTTTGCCAGCTCTAAGACAAAAAAGGAAGACCAAAATGAGATTGCAGTCTACCTTCGGAGCCTCTGGTTCTGTGGGGTTTTCTGGGATGTCTCTCTTTGAAAGTAGTATTTTCATCATCCATTCTTTCTGGCCTTTCTGGTTAGCCTGTATTCATCCCTAGAGACTTTACTAGTCAGCTGTCCTCTGCCTTATGCTGGAGAATATTCGGTGTGACTCTTCGAGTCACGTAAGAGACTGACTTAAGACTCATGCATACTTTCTTTGGGGAGCCTGCAGACAGGTCCTTTCTAACCCTTGGCTCCTAAGCTCTCGTACACAAGGCTAGCCTTTAAGTCATTAGTGACCTTCCCAGAATGCTTTGCTCTTCTCTTTATTTTTCTTGCATTTTCTCGTCTACTTCTTTTTTTTTTCCCTCCTCCTTTCTCATCTTTTCTCACTTGGTCCTGCCAGCCCAACTAAAGAGATATTTAGACCCACTGGGAACCTAGAGGAAGAGAAGGAGTTGCTGTTTATCTTCAATGAACAGAACCATGAGATGAGGACTAAAAGCTACTTGAAGCCCGTTGGTGTTGACAACATTAAGAAAGCTGTAACATAAAGCCATAGGAGATGAAACGATTCTGGATTTGCAAATGGACAGCAACAACTACCTTCACGTTGAAACATTCTAAGACACTGCTTTGTGTCCAAAGTTCTTTGATAGAAAGTCGATGATTACGGTAAGATGCAGAAATCACAGAATTTAACCAATGTGCCAGCAGCGTAATCCCAGAGATTAATGAAGCTCCAGATCACAACCGGTTCACATATTTTTGCTCAGCAGGAGTGGCTCGTGTGGTGAGGATTTGTAGTTCAATCAAATTATCCTCTCTACATCCACTTGTGAATATAATACTCACAACATCCATGTGATTAACCAAAGCAGCCTAGTCCAGGAGGGCTGCCAACGGCAAGCAGCAATGTGGCCTATCTAAACAAACGAACATGGAAAGGTATCATTATAACTGAAGTTGCAGACATTTGGGATATAAGTTTTTTAAAGTAGGAAACTTTAGGCAGGGGAGGAGTCCTAAGGCAGTCCTTAGGCTCAATAACCTTTCCCAGCCACACACACCAGGTCCAAGGACACAGACTTCATACAGCTTCCTCCTGTCTCCAGGTAGAACGATCTGGTGGGATGCAGATGAAGTGAATGCAAATTTTAAGCAGTGGAAGGACCAGGGAGGAGGAACACAGGGGATGCTCCTCTCCCCAGTCATGGAGAATCACTTCATCGGGCCCTGCTGTAACTCAGTGGGACCAGGCCCCCTTCATCTTCCAGAGGCACAAACCTTTGGTTTCCTGGCAAGTACCTTGAACTGTGTCTCCAGGTGTGCAAGAGAATTTGCCAGGTGCCTAGGATGGATGACTAACCCCTGTCCCTCCTTTATCAATCCCTTTGTGGGTGTCTGCCTAAGTAAACTCCTTGGGATGGATATAGGACATAAGCCAAACCACTCTGATGTCCAAATTAAAGCACTTGACTTCCCCCCTCCCCCACCTTCAAAAAGCATTTATTTAACTTTTTTTTCCCTAGAACAATAGGATCATAAAGCCAAATCTGGAAATTTGCCAGTTTGGCAGCAGGGTCTGGAGGACAGATCAACAGAGCAGCACAAACTACATCCTGAGCAAGAGCCTAAGCTCCTGGCTGGATCTGGGGTAAATCCAAAGCATAGAAAGGCAAGGTGTAAGGGGTGAAGGAGAAGGGTTGCCCCTGAAGTCCTGTTCTGACAGACCTCTTAAGGGCATCCAGGGAAGAGGGGGATGCATTCACTCCATTTGAGCACAAGGCTAACAGCACCCAGACTCCCGGACCAAAGGTGAGGGCCTGGGATGGAGCAGAAGTGGAAACCTGGGGGAGTAAGAAGAAACAAAAACAAAAAGCCACTCTTTTTAAAGATTTTATTTACTTATTTGACAGAGATCACTAGTAGGCAGAGAGGCAGGTGGTAGGGCAGGGGAGCAGGCTCCCTGCTGAGCAGAGAGCCCAATGTGGGGCTCGAACCCAGGACCCTGAAATCATGACCTGAGCCGAAGGCAGAGGCTTAACCCACTGAGTCACCCAGGCACCCCAAAAAGCCACTTTTTTTCACCAAAAGAAGAACAGTAATGAGAAGCACTGGGACCATGACAAAAGAAAGATCCGACAATGCTTCCGTTCAGCATGCTAGCCCTCGGTGTGTCAGGTACCTGTCTCTGTATCTCCTTCTCCCTCCTTCCCTGTTACCCCAGCCTTGCTGCCAAGTCCTGAGCTGACATCCACTCAAGAGTCAGCACACACAGAGCTCCTACTGGCACCAGGCATAGAGTTAGAAATGAAGGACACATGGAACCACGAAAGACCCCGAATAGCCAAAGCAATGCTGAAAAAGAGAAGCGGAGGTGGAGGCATCACAATTCTGGACTTCAAACTCTATTACAAAGCTCTAATCACCGAGACAGTATGGTACTGGCACAAAGACATATAGATCAATGGAACAGAACAGAAAAGCCAGAGATGGTCCCACAACTTCATGGTCCACAATCTTCGACAAAGCAGGAAGGAATATCCAGTGGGAAAAAAAGATGATCTCTTCAACAAATAGTGTTGGGAAAATTGGACAGCTACATGAAGAATGAAAGTGTACCGCTTTCTTACACCATACACAAGAATAAACTCAAAATGGATAACAGACCTAAACGTGGGACAGGAAACCATCAAAACCCTAGAGGAGAACAGAGGCAGCAACTTCTTTGACCTCAACCATAGTAACTTCTGACTAGACATGCCACAGGAGGCAAGGAAACAAAAGCAAACATGAACTATCAGGATTTCATCAAGAGAAAATCTTCTGCACAGCAAAATAAACAATAAAACTAAAAGGCAACCAACCGAATGTGAGCAGATATTTGCAAGTGACATATCTAATAAAAGGTTAGTATCCAAAATCCATAAAGTACTCAGCAAACTCAACACCCAAAAAACAAATCCAGCCAAGAAATGGGCAGAAGACCCAAAGAGACATTTCTCCAAAGAAGATATCCAGATGGCTAACAGGCACTGAAGAGATGCTCAACATCACTCATCATCAGGGAAATACAAAACAATCCATGATGAGACACTACCTCACACCTATCAGAAGGGTTAAAATGAACAATACAGGAAACAACAGATATCCATGAGGATGTGGAGAAAGGGGAACCTTCTTACACTGCCGGTGGGAATACAAAATGGTGCAGCCAATCTGGAAAACAGTATGGAGCTTCCTCCAAAAGTTAAAAATAGAACTACTCTATGACCCCGTAATTGCCCTACTAGCTATTTACCCAAAGGATGCAAAAAATACAGATTCAAAGGGGTATGTGCATCCCAAGGTTTACAGCAGCACTATCAGGAATAGCCAAACTATGGAAAGAGCCCCACTGTTCATAGTGTCCACAGTCTGATGAATGGATAATGATATATACACACAGAGAGAGAAATGTTACTCAGCCCTCAAGAATAATGAACTCTTGCCAATTTGCAATGACACGGATGGAGCTAGAGTATATTAGAGTATATTACACTAAGTGAAATCAGTCAGAGAAAGACAAGTACTGTATGATTTCACTCAGATGTGGAATTCACTCAGGATGAACATATAGGAAGGAAAGGTGGGGCGGGAAGAGCAAGAGAGGGAAGCAAACATAAGAGAGAACAAAATGAGGGTTGCTAGAGGGGAGTTGGGTGGTTAACAGGCTAAATGGGTGATAGGTATTAAGCAGGGCACTTGTGATGATGCACCCTGGGTGTTATATGTAATGAATCACCAAATTCTACTCCTGAAACCAGTATTACACAACAGGTTAACTACCTAGAATTTACATAAAAATTAAAAAAAAAAAAAACAACAACAACAACAATGAAGGCCCTGGAAGAATTCTATGGGTTCTCTGCTCTGAAGATACAAAGTCCAACAGAAAAGCTGGATAAATCCCACTGGGGTCTCCTCTATTTCAGCATGAGTACCACCAGCTAAGGATCCCTGCCAATGTCACAGGAAAGGGCTGTGGCTCTGTCAAGCCCTCAGCACTCCCCATTCCTTCTTTCAAAGGTATCTTCCCCTCCCCAGTACATAGCCTTCCTATTACACAACTGGATTTACATTCCCTTGACTCAAAGATTATCTCCAGTTGAAAACAGGAGGAAGACCCTCATGATTCTCAGTGATTTATACCTCTGAAGGAAGTAGTTAACTGTACCCATCCCAAAGGGAAGATTTTCAGACAGAGAATGTGAGGGTATGCAGAGAGCAGTCCAGGCCTGGCACCTGTCCTGACTCTTTCAGGCCATGCTCTTAAGAAATACCCTGCTGGGATGCCTGGGTGGCTCAGGTGGTTAGGCGGCTGCCTTTGGCTCAGGTCATGATCCCAGCATCCTGGGATCGAGTCCCACATCTGGCTCCTTGCTCAGCAGGGAGCCTGCTTCTCCCTCTGCCTGTCACTCTGTCTGCCTGTGCTCACACTCTCTCTCCCTCTAACAAATAAATAAAATCTTAAAAAAAAAAAAAAAGTTTTAAGAAATACCCTGCTTGCTATAGTTTATATATTCTCAAGCTTGAGAAATCATAATGCTCTAAGTAATCCCACATGCAATATTCTTATATTTGTTTCTTTATGGGGGTCTTAGAAGTCTAGAGGAGATAGCTTTTTTAGAACTTTCCTAAGCATAGATTTTGGTCTTGGTCATTCTTGCCCTGCATGTCCCCAGTAGATAGCCAGCAGAAGACCTCCTTGTGTTGAAGAACATATCCAGAGTTTTAGGAAGCATGCAACAGACCCCAGATTGCTATTCACCCACTCAGTATGACATTTCAATCAATCAGGAATTATCATTTTTCATCAGGAAAGAGATGCAATTTCCCTGGTGAGTTTTCCCTTCCTCTCATTTGTGAGGTTAAGGTAGGTGGCCTATGTGATTCTCATCAGATTTTCTTCTGGAATACAATCAAAAGAATCAGAACACTAGGCAAGATTAGATAGAGCCATCTCTCAAGAGAAAAGAAAAGGGAGGTGTTATGTTCTTTGGCATGTCCTTAAGCATCTGAGCAATGAATAGATATGTAACCTTCTACAACCCATCTTGTTGCTATTTTGTCAATACAAGTGGCTCTGTAATTGCCTTCAGAAATTCTGACTTGTTTTGAAATGCTATTTTTGAAGAGAAAAAAATTAGGATGTGTTTCACATTCAAAGACCCTATTACCACTCTTCACTAAGAACACAGAGTACCTTACCCATTCCTTCAAAGGTCTGTATCCAGATGAGGCAAAAATGCTAAGTATTAGCTTAACACCAAATAAAGCACTGTTCTGTCTCCACTTCCCATCCTTGTGAGATTCTCTCATGTAATCATAGCAGCTACTCATCAATAATATGAAGGGAGATGCAGTACCAATGATTAGAACCAGGACAAGAAATCAGTGTCCAGAAAATATCCCTAAAGTTCATGATTTAGATCTATAACTTAAACTGAACAATTTGCTCTATTTAGATTGGTCTACCAGGAGGTTTCAAATGCTATCTGAAGGTTTAATTTTTGTGTCTGCATTCAAAAAATCTTGCAGGGAAAACAAACAAACAAACAAACAAACCTACATGCTATATCAAAATCTCTGAAAAAAATAAAATTCAATTACAGAAAAATTTTTCGTGGTAGGTATAGTCAGGTATAAAAAGAAAAATGAGACACAAACCTAATTTTCAAGAAGCAAATGATGCCAATACCTTATCTAAATGGAAAGAGCCACTTGGATAATGGGTTATATTTTTTCTTCTAAATAAAGAAATCAGTTGCATACACAAGTTAGCTGAAAATATATCTTTTAAAGAAATTAAATACTTAAATATGGGATCCATTTTTTTTCCCTAAAAGAAATAGTCTTTGACTTATACATTACACTGTATTTTGAAGAAACACCTCTGACCAATGACCCCAGGGTTATCAGTAAAGAATAGCATACAGAAGGTAGTATGTGAAATGCTGGGTGATGAGGACACTATCATACCCCATGTTGGGTCCCCCAATAATGGGTCCATGGTCAAAGGAGCAAGACTGATACAAAGCGAAGGTCAAGCAAAGCTTTATTTCCCGCCAAGCATCAAGAATCAAACCGACCGACAAACAGACCAGTCGGGACCGCCCCTTACAGAGAGGGAGACCCCTCCCTGCCCCACAGACTAACTTTTATAGAGCAGAGGCCATGTGGTTGGGCCTGACCACACACAGGTGGCAAATGATATTGTAACACACAGAGAAAGCTGCACAGTCATGCTAGGTCACACATGGGTGGCCAATTGAATTATAATTCATCCCATAGTAGCTATTTGAACTAGCCTATCATCTTAGTCAGAACTGGTGCCCAAAAGGTGGGGCCCACACTCCTTGGTAGCTAGGGAGACAGTATGCGTGCTTTACTGACTAGATGTCTCCACCTGACGCGACTCATCCCTGCATTCGGGCGTTATCTCCATCTGACCTGACTCACCCTTGTATTTGGGCTTTGTTACCTGGGACTGGTTTCCCAGACTTGCTTTTAAGTAAGTTCCCCTGTGGGGAGGGGGCAGGGTCAATTTAAGTTTTACTGCATAAACAACAAAATGGCTGTTCCACCGAGGTGGGGCCCTTCTGGCTAAATAGGCGCTTACACCCCATAAGCCAGAAGTAGTTCCAGAACTCAGCTTATAATCAGGCATGAGTTAGCTGTGACAGAGAAGAAACAAGGGAGTGGGGCATCCTCTAAAGAGATAAATTTTAGCCCTTTTGCTAAAACAAAATTCTGGATAAGTAGAACAAACTTCATATTGCATTTCTGATCACCAAAAAAGTACAAAAAGTATTCCAAAGGAGTGTATGCACAAGTAGAAAGGAGAGAGAGAAAGAGGGAGGGAAGGAAAAAATCTAAGATAAATTCAAAATTTTAAGTGGCAAGCATACATATACGTCAGGATTGCCCTGGGAGCAGATGCTCCAGCTTCAGATATGGAATGCTGGGTCCCTCACACAGTTGGGTAGCTGAACCTGACACTCATGAAGTCAAGACCCCTGAAGTTTGCTAACATAGTCCTAGGTCAGTCCTGCCCCCAAGCTCCACACAAGAAATGCAAATCTTCTTGGAGAAAAGCTCTCAACTTAAGTCTTTAATGTTGTTATAAATTGAATTTAATCAAATATAAGCTCTCAAAAAAGAATTTCTTCAACACCCAAGAAAATAAAGCAACATAAATGAGAGTTGCTAGAAACAGAAGGACACCCTTAATTTCCAAATATTTAGCACTCTTAGATAGATTGTGCTTTAGCACTCTCAGATTTTTATTCCATATTCTATTACATGAGATATTTCATGTTTAGTACTCACTAAATATAAATATCTCATGTAATAGAATATGGAATTAAAAAATGAATGAGACTTTTAAAATGACCAGAAATATTCACAAATTATTGCAAGAGAATTTTCAGAAACAACACAAAATCATTCAAATTAAAAACTCAATGGACAACTTAAACCTCATATTTATCACAGCTGAAGTTAGAATCACTTGAACTGATAAGAGTTCTGGAAAAAAGTGACCAGAACGCAATAAAAAGAGACAGAAAATATTAAAAGGATATTAAGAGGCATGAAGCATAGAGTAAGAAAGTTGAAAATTGAAGTCCTAGGAGAGAATTAAGATTGGAGGACAGGCAGTTTTGAAACATAACAGCCAAGGTTAATGAAAGACACCAATCTGAAGACACAGAAAACACTCTATACAAGCAGAATAAAAAGAATTCCACATCTAGTCACATTGAAGTGATACTGCAAAGTACCAAAGACAATGACATTATAATATCACCCACAAAAAAAGACCAACAGTTAGACTGACAGATTTCTCAAAAGCAACCACTGAAGTCAGAAGACAGAAGTGATCCAATCTTCAAAGTGTTAGGAGAATAGAACTGTTAACTATAAAAGAAACCACAGTCTCAAAATGGCATCACTTAAGGCCAAGTCACCTACCTGAGGCTTAACACCTAACCTAACTGCAGTTTCAACCTCCCCCAAAAATGTAAATCTTAAAAGGTCAGTCAGGAATTCTCTGATAAACACCCCTGAGGTAAGCTGTCACATGGGCCCAGAAGAAGAGGTAATATCTGATCAGACCCCTGGATTCCCCTAGGGTATGGTGATCTCTCCTGGAACAATCCTGTCTTTTCTTTTGCTAATAACTTTCTTGCCCCATCCTCCTCCCTATAAAAACCTTCCATTTTGTACAACTCCTCAGGGTTCCCCTCTACCTGCCAGATGGGCTGCTGCCTAAATCATGAACCCATTAACAAAGCCAATTAGATCTTCAATTTACTCGGTTGAATTTTTCTTCTTTGACATCTACAACACCCAATGAAGCCTTTTTTTTTTTTTTAGAAGGAGAAGGGAATAAATACATTCTTTTAAACAAAAATGGAAAGTTTACCACCAACAAATGTCCCTAAAGAAATGCCCTAAAGGATGTGCTTTAAAGATTTATTTGAAAGAGAGAAAGAACAAGCACATAAGTGCAGGAAAGGACAGAGGGAGAAGAAAGAGAATCTCCAGCAGACTCCCGCTGCTTGAGGACCCCCCCACCCACCATGCAGGGCCTGATCCCACAACCCTGAGATCATGACCTGAGCTAAAACCAAGAGTCGATGCTTAAACGCCAGAGCCACCCAGGCACCCAAAGGATGTAGTTTAGGAAGCAAGAAAATGAACCCAGAGAAATAGCTGATATGCAAGAAATGACAAGCAGAAAAGACGGTAAATACATAGGTAATTTTATACAGGTATTTTTACAACTCTGTAAAACAATGCTAAAACTAAAGTGTATCTCATGGTGGTAAAAAGCCAGAACTAAAATGTTAAACAATAATAGAATTCATGAGAGTGATTCAAGTACTCCCAGAGGCTGTGTTGCTTAGAAAGGGGTTATGATTCTAATGAACTGCATTTACAAAGGGGGGAAATGGCACCAGGGCCCTAACCAGCCTGGATCACACCAGGACTCCCCACTTTCCTGCTCCCCTTAGACCTCTCCAGTTTGTGGGGAAGAGTTGGGAGGTGAGGGAGAACCAGCAGATTTGACGTGTTTCCTAGCACAAGGGGATTCTGGGTCAGTCCCTGAGAGAAAAGGAACCTCAGAGCCAAGGAAAGGCCTGGAGGCAGATGAAAAGCGTTTTTGCAGCCACTTTCAGCTGTGTCTAGAAAGTAATCCACTTACTTCACTTGCAGACTAGACTAGGTGTGGCTTTGTTTGTGAAGGGCTTTGTTGGGGCTGTGCATTGTTTGACTTAGCAAACAGGCTTGGGGATTAGGGATTTGTGAAGTCACTTCACTGCCTGGTACTTAAGGATGTGTTTGAGCTCCTGGGTCTCACCATCCCAGAGTTTTGGGGTGGCAGGGAAGAGAGGACGTGAAAGGTCTATGTTCGACTGGGGAAGTCCAATTTCCTCCTGGAATTTTCCTGCTAGGTGCAATCTCACCTCATCAACCCACATTAACTTCCTTCTTGAGAAAATAAAAATCACAACCAAAGTCTTCTGTCTTCAAAAGCTTCCTTGCAACTTTGCTTACCCAGTTCAGATCTCGCATGTCAGGGTCAGCCTCCAGGAAAATTGCCCAGAGAAACTTCCTGTGGCTGGTTCACCACTTTTCATAATTTGGATGTTGGGATTGGTAAGGGGAGAAGCCGGTGAGGAGGTGCACGGTAACTTGTGGAACGCGCAGGGTCCTTTTTACCTAAGCCTAAAGCAAACAGCACCACATCAACGGGCAAGGGAGAAACTGAGTTACACATTTCAGTGCCAGTTCTAGTTATTTAAGACTTTGTCTGTTACCTAGGTTATCTCTACCTCTGAAGAGCTCCATTAGAAGAATCAGGGAGCAGTGACAACCGTGAATAACCATCCCATTCCTACAACTTTAGAAGCATTAGAAGTGATTCCACTCCTGAGAGCTGCTAAGGACAAGGGGTGTTGCCCCACTAAGAATACCTGGCCACTCCAGCACGCACACCTGTTCCTAGTATCATACGATGCCTCCATTACATAATGTGTCTTACAACCCTACCTAAAAAACTGACCCGTGCATTCAATACCAAACACCCGCTACCTATTTTCTCAACATGCATATAACTGCCTTGAGTATTAATATAAATTTTCTGCCTTTATGCATAGAGAAGACAATGCCCAGCAGAAAAACTGTCACTGATAATTACAAGGCAGTTTCTCCCAGCCCCAAAGAGGACTATATATGGATATCCACCCCCCGCAAGAAGTATTGCATTCAAAATCCACACAACACGGGGGTGGGGTATTATAGTGAGAAATTAAGAGACATTCCCTAATATTTTCTTCTTTTTTAAGATTGTAGAGAGAGAGAGAGAACATGAGCAAGGGGGGTAGGGGCAGAGGGAACGCAAGCTCTAGCGGACTCCCTACTGAGTGTGAAGCTGGTATAGGGGGCTTAGGGCTCGATCCCAGAACCCTGAGATCATGACCTGAGCTGAAATCAAGAGTAGGATGCTTAACCTACAGAGCCACCAGGGCACCCCTAAAGACATTCTTTGATATTTTCAAACAATGAGATTAATACTTCAGAAAATCAATCCCCAAACATTTACAAGATTTCACTATGCTACTTGGTAATGGCAGAAATAGGAAGAATCAGCTTTGGATTCTACAGGAAAGAGCCCCAAACAAGAAAATCATGGAGCAAATGAGCCACAGGGATCCTTTTGGCTAATATCAGATTTCCTAACTATGTACCACTGAATCATCCAAAACCTCATGAATTCTTGATATGAAGACTCATAAAGTCTTCTCAGCACTAAAAGAGAGGTTTAGAAAAAAATTGTACCTTCCTTCCTCCTTTAATTCACAGAGGCAGGGATTACCAATCCAGTGTTAACTCCATAGTAATTGTCCAACTTAAATTATATCCAGACTTTTTTTCAAAAAAGAAAAACATTTGGGGCATCTGGGTGGCTCAGTCTATTGAGAAAAATATTTGGGGCCCTTGGTTTTGGCTCAGGTCATGATCTAATGGGTCATGGGATTGACCCCTGGATCGGGCTCCAAACTCATCAGGGAGTCTGCTTGAAGAGTGTCTCTCTCTCTCTCTCTGCCTCCCTCTCCTGCTCTCAAAATAAGTGAATTTTATTTTCACTTATTGAAAAAAGGAGTGGGGGGCACCTGGTTAAGCATCTGCCTTTGGCTCAGTTAATGATCCCCAGGTTCTGGGATCAGGCCCCACATTGGGCTCCTTATAGTAGGAAGCCTTCTTCTCCCTCTCCCTCTGCCTGCTGCTCCCGCTGCTTATGCTCTCTCTCTCTGTGTCAAATAAATAAATATACTCTTGGAAGAAAGAAAGAAAGAAAGAAAGAAAGAAAGAAAGAAAGAAAGAAAGAAAGAAAGAAAGAAAGAAAGAGAGAAAGCGAGAAAGGAAGGAGGGAAGGAAGGAAGGAAAAGCAAAAGAAAAATGTTCCCTTAAATCTCCCAACTTTAACTTTGTTGTTTTTAGTGTATTCCTTAGAAAACAGCAACATAAAACCAGGTACAAAATCTTTAGATGTATCACCCTTTATTTATACAAACCAAAGCACATGTATAAGCAAACACAACCCAAACTACAGAACCAAGAGCATTCAAATTAACCGTAATTCCACACGCTAGCTCATGTTCAGCTGAAACCATGCTGCTGTCCCAGTGAGGATCTACATGGTACTGGCCACCGACTGTGGTGGCATGGGTCCTTTTGAGCTCCACAAGCATGTACTTCCGTGTTCTGGGTGAAGACTGGGTTCTCCCACCACTTCCCCCTCTAGAAGTGCTGGGAAAGCTTTCTTCATCAGCCTGCTCTGTGGACATTCAGTCTTTAAATGCAAATAGTGCTTTGGTGTGGAGTTAGTTCTATCCTGGGGTTTTTTGTTGTTGTTATTTTTTGCTGGGGTTTTTTGTGGTTTAATAACCCTCCACATTTAAACAGGTTGTGCTTGACACTAATTTGAACACAAACCTAAATGTATATTGCAAATCATGTGCCAGTGCTTAGTTATAAGACAGGTATCCAATGATCCAGGAGAGGCCGGGATAAAATTTCTCTTGCCATGCACATGAAAGCAACTTTTTAAAATTCTTACATAAGACTCATAAACCACCCCTACCCTCCACCCCCGAGGTTACCAAGGCCCAGAGGTCCTCAGTTGCCAATGTGAGAAACTGCCCCAGTGGAATGCTGTCTATGACCAAGTTTCTACAGAGAATCTCCCTTTAGTGTGTTCTTAAAAGTAGAAACATTCTTGGATCAAAATTTCAAGGGGTAAGGGCCAGAGCTGGAGGAGAGCTGGAGTAGCAGGTGTAAGAAAGAACATCAGAGCAGACGTTAAGAGAACTAGACAGACTGCCAAAAAGCAAACACAGCCTACAGACATGGGGTTGTTCTCACCAGTGCTGAGTGCTCTTTCTGAGCCCCACCAACCCCCAGCTCTCTGACTGTGACCTAGTTTTCATAGTAAAGGAAATGCAATATTTAAGGTCTTTCTCAGAGACTGTAGTCCAGAGAGATGTTAAATACCGTCCCACCCTGAGATTCTACAAAATAAGCCCCGAACGGCTGCTGAAACAAACTTCCTGTCATCGCTGTGCTAGTTCATTTTTAGCCTTTGCACCTCCACCAGCCTGAGATCCATTGTCTGCCCTGCTGTGTCATCCAGGGGGGTGAACCCTGCAGACTGCATCCCCAGGTTCCTGTGGCAACTGAATTGTGTTGGGTTTGGCTAATGGAGGCAGTGGCGGGAGACCAGAGCAAGGGAGGGAAGGGACTCCTCCCCCACCCCCACATATTTCAAGCCCAGCATCACCCATACAAGTGACGTCCCTCTGCAGACCCAGCGTAGGGCACTGCTTCCTCCAGGGCCGCAGTTCTGAGTGCTCTTGAGACACGGCTTCCTTTCCTTGTCTCTTCTGTCCAGAGCTGGCCATGAGCCCTCCCGGAACACGCCTTCTCTCTTGTCCCCTCAGCTGAGGGCTCCTGTGTCTTTCTGTGGCTGTACTCCCCTGTCCTGTCACCCTGCACACACTCTGCAGGTAGAATCCCCTGAACTCTCCTCATTTGAACTAATGGCGTGAATTCTGTGTCCTGCTGGGGCCACTGAGGATACAGTCATCAAATTTGGTCAGGCTGATCAGAACCATGCAAACCCAGGGGTGCCTGGGTGGCTCAGTGAGTTAAAGCCTCTGCCTTTGGCTCAGATCATGATCTCAGGGGCCTGGGATTGGGGCCCACATCAGGCTCTCTGCTCATCAGGGAGCCTGCTTCCGCCTCTCTGCCTGCCACTCTGCCTACTTGTGATCTCTGTCAAATAAATAAATAAAATCTTTAAAAAAAAAAACAACAACTATGCAAACCCATAGGTGCAGATTAGACGTTCAAAAAGTAACAATATAAACAAGAGAAATCACCAACAGGAAAGCAAACCCATGAAGATAATCACATAAACAAAAGCCTTGACCCTCTAAGTCCATTCGTGAAAAATTTAGCTAAAAAATAATAATACCTTTTGGAAATAAAAAAGCTATCTTTGTGAAAAAGTTTACTACATCATCATCTATAGTATGGGAAATTTTGGAAACAACCTAGATATCCTCCAGTAGGAAAATAAATTCTGACACTAACAACTTGAAGGACTAGGATGCTACCATCAACTAGTATTAAGACTTTATGGGAGGGCACCTTGGTGGCTCAGTCATTAAGCATCTGCCTTCAGCTCAGGTCATGATCCTGGAGTCCTGGGATCGAGCCCCGCATTGGACTCCCGGCCAGCGGGAACCCGGCTTCTCCCTCTCCCACTCCCCTGCTTGTGCTGGCATGCACTCTCTCTCTCTCTCTCTCTGTGTCAAATAAATAAAATCTTTAAAAAAATAAAATAAAATAAAAAGTGAAATGAAATAAATAAAATAAAATATTTCCTTAGAAATAAAACAAAGGGCATGATATCAAGAGGCCTCATGGCTCCAGCCAGTGACAGGAGAGGTGCATTCAGAGAGATTAAAGCTCTTCCAGACTATTCCCCTCCTTCCGATCAATAAGGAACCTCCAGCAGGACATTTAACGTCCGCCCGTTTCTTTGCTCTGCGGTGGAAGGACTACTGACCCCCTTACAAGAATATGAAGTTAATGAAACCCAATAAAACTGCAAAAAATATTTTTTTTTTGCTTTTGTACACCTGCTTCACTGTCTATACTGACTGCATAAGCTGCCTCTAGCTGGGACAATTTAAAACGAAATCATTTTCTTCGACAAATTTTGTGGTACAGTGTTTGTGAGCTGTGTTTCCGAGACGGAGCACTTTCATTAGTAAGTGGTAAGACGAACACTGTCATTTGAGGGCCTTCATTGGAGGTTTTAAAATATGTTTCACGTTCCTCCTTAAAGAGATCCTATCTAGCAGAGTGATAACTGATTGATGGCTATGACCTTCTTCACATTCTTCTAACTCCTTTTAAAATGAAATCAAGGCTCTCGCCGCTGCTGGTGTCTATGGGCCCGGTGCCAAGGCATGGTAATGAGGGCTACATATCATTCCCCCCTCCTCAAGCCCGCCATCTCAGTTCATTGTTAATGTGTTAATGCGACCAACAAACACATCAAAAGAGGGGCAATCCAGGAGAAACACGCTTTCCCCATTCCCAAGGCTTGTATCCTTTAAACACTGGTTGTCGGAAAGACAATGTCTTCGTACTGAAGACAAATATGACACCGTATCAACATTACAACAAAATGCTTTTACAGACATAAAGCTCTTTATGCTTTAATTTTAAACTGATGATATCTTCCTAAATTATACATTTTAGCAGAATTTCCTAATCTAAAACATTTATTTGTCTAGAATATATATTAACTTGAAATATTGCCATTCCTATTTCATAGCTGAGTGGATGATAATTTTCTTTAATCACACATTAATTCCAATGTACTACTTGGCTAGGCAGTTAATTGTTTTAATGGGGTGAGGATTAATGGGCAGGTGTTCTACTATACTCTGAAGAAGAAATAGAGGAATTATACATGATTCATTTTCTCACTTCTCTGAGCTGAAAAATATTAACAACACTGCCACTTACACTTATAAAGCACTTTTCATTTTCAGAGTGCCTTCTTATCTGAAATTATGTTTTCCTGGATCTTTTAGCTTTGACAGATTTTTCCAGATAACACACAACTCTAGTTTTTCAACTTTCTGATGCCCAGACATTTTATGTGCCTATGTTTATATCAACAGGATGCAATAAGATGTAATAGAATAACCAACCACGGCCTTTGGAGACCAAAAAACCTGGGTTCAATCTCGGTTCTACCAACACTCCATGACCTTGGGTGAATTACTATGATCATCAGTTTTGCCATAATTACAATAAGGATAATATCCACTTCTGAGACACCGGGGTGGCTCAGTCAGCTAAGCATCCGACTCCTGATTGCAGCTCAGGTCATGATCTCAGGATTATGAGATCAAGCCCCACATCACGCTCCGTACTCAGTGTGGAGTCTGCTTGTCCCTCTCCCTCTACTCCTAACCCCCCCCCAAAAAAAAAAAAAAAATCTTTAAAAAAAAAAAAAAAGATAATATCCACTTCCATCAATGGCTATTATAAGGAACAAATAAGATATAATTTATAAAAAAGAGTCTCTTCTATATCTGGCTGGCATATTAGCAGTTATCCTCCTCTGTCTTAGACATTGTCTTGCCCCTAGCTGCCTTATTTTCTTCAAAAAGGAAGTAGAAAATCAAGAATAACAAGATTAGTTCCAGAAATTGTACTAGGGGTCTTGCATTGGGATTCTCCCAGATACCTTCTGTCCTGATGGGCCTACTCAAGCAGTCTGCAAATATTCATCCATCTCTCTTCTACTTTAATAAAGTTAACAATGCTTTGGATAAAACCAATACTCATCAGTTGGCACTCCTGTATTTTAAGTTTAAAAGCATGTGTCAAACCCAAGAAAACATCTAAAATACGGAATACCTTTCGGTTACTGTGGGAGCCGGGCTTCACAATGGGCCCCAAGGATCTCACTTCCTGGTGGCCATGCCTTTAGGAGTGTTCTCCCCTGCCCCCAACACATACTCTAAAGTCAGATCAGTCTATTATGCCACCAATGAAATGAGGTAGAAGTGATGATGTTTGACTTCTGAGGCTAGGTCCTAGAAGACATTGGAATTTTTGGGTCTCGTGGATCAGTTGCTCTGGGGAAAAACAATAATCAGGTCATAAGGACACTCAAGCAGTCCCATGAAAAGGCCCACATGAAGAGGGACCAACTTGCCAGCTACATGAGTCACCTTAGACATAAGTCCTTCAGCCCCAGTCAAGCCTTCAAATGCCTGCAGCTCAGGCCAATATGTGACTATCTCATGAGAAACACTGATGCAGAATTGCCCAGCCAAGCCAATTCTGGTTTCCAGACCCACTGAAATCCCTGAGAGATAATAAATAATTATTGCTGTTTTAAGCAACTAAAATTTGAAGTTGTTACACAGAAGTTAATTATTATTACGGTAACAAGTGTAATTTAGCAAGAATATGCAATGAAATGACCTGACCCTTCACCATGTAACTACCAACCCAGAGAACATCTCCAAACCAATGATTTTAATATAGAGATCACTGTCATATTTTAAACATCATCACCTCACAGATTAACAAATTTCTCAAATCCCATACTAATTCCAAAAACTTTTCTAAAAATGATATATTTGATTATATAGAAATGCAAAATGTCTACATAGAAAAGCTAGAAAGTAAAAATCTAATGACAAATGAGAAAAATTCCCAGCAATGTATGATAGAGGGTTAAAACCTACATAAAAGAATGTATAAATCAATAAAAATAAGCCATTCAATAATAAAACAAAAAGCAGGTATGATTGAGAGATTCAGATAAAAGAGAAGAGCTTCAGAGACTGTACTCTAGAACACTCCAGTATTTAAATATCAGGAATAAAAGGATTCAGCAAAGGAGACCAAGGAGTGGCCACTAGGACAGGAAGAAAACTAGAATATGCTGGCATCTAGAAAGCCAAGCATCAAAAAGATTTCAAGCAAAAGAGGGATGAAATGTACCAAACCCTGCTTCTGAGGCAAGCACGAGGAGAATTGAGTGCTGGCTACTCGATTTTGCTACATGGAATCACTAGTAATGACCATATCATCCAATTTCTCTTCCTACTGCCAATAAAGGTTTGTTGAATAGCCATTAAATGCCAGATACATTACTTCTTGGAATTACCACCTCTCCTTGTGTGTTGTAAGTGCCAATAGAGTTCATTCTTTTAGGTTACATCCAAAAGGCCAGTGGAGATTCTTGGGGGTGGGAGGATGGGAAAAGAGTTACAATAATCAGAATATGAAGTATCAGAATATGAAACACCAGCAAATTATTCAGAAATATTAGGAGGAATCTGGGAGACTTCTGACTAATCATCACAGTGATAATTTTCTAACTGCTTTATACCGAGAGCTGTCTGGATCAGCTGGGTTATGCTGCCATAACAACAATCCCCCAGTCTCTGCTCTGACACACCAGGTCTATTTCTTGTTGAATCAAAGCCTACTATGGGTCCAGGCACCTCTCTGAGATAACTATCGTCCATGTGTTGTCTTAGCATTCCAGACAGCTGTAAATGGAGAAACATATTTCCACAATTACCACAACAGGGAAAGAGAGCCCTAAAGGGTCTAACACCAACTAATTAGTCTGGCCCAGAAGTGACTCATGTCCAGCCACAACCCACTGCCCAGGAAGAGTCACATGACCTGCCCAATTGCAAGAGGAGTCAGGAAAAGAAATTTTCCCTTGAAGATGAACTAGATGCAGGTGAACATTGTAAGTCTACCATAGTCAGGATTCTACTTTTCAAAGGATCTCACATCTAATCATCCATTTGACCATGAAACTATTCCAATAAGGTAAATAGTGAAGTTATTCGAATCTGTTTACAGATGTGAAAACTGAGGTAACAAAGGTTCAAACAGCTTATCTAATTAGTAGTAAAATCTAATTTAAATCACTGTAGTAAGGATTGCCTCCCAGCTCCATGAGCTTTCTTTTCACAAGTCCATGCTGCCATCAACTTGGGGGGAAAAAAATCATTAGGATCACTGTAATTTGTGGTCATGGTATACATAAAATATGCCACAGAACAGAATACTACATGATTTTCTAAGTACCTTATACAAAAGGAAAGCCCTTTCAAATAGCTGGGATCAGTCCCTTCAGACATATTCTTGGCAATGACTAGCTGATGTCTAAAATAAAAGTCAAAAATGCTTAGGATGGAAGATTGGGGTTTTCCTAACAACACTTGAGGCTCCTTTCTCTACATCTGTCACTAAAGATTAGCCCTCAGAATAGCATTATGTGAACCCCCTTTATGTTAAAGATGAACTTTAAGTTTCAACATTCCCCAGAGTTCTAATTTGCAGGCTGCTGACAGCCCAGCTTTAACAGAGACCAGCCTTTACGACTTCTGTGTTAAACCTTATGGTACAACTTCCTTTTCTCAGATATGTGGGGTCTTGATACGATTTCAGGATAGCAGGAAAGAGTTGTATTGGAGTTTCCCTTTATCACTACTTAATTTAGCAAGACAAAATGCTAACATTTTGCAAAAAGAAATGCATATCCAAGCCCTGGATTCCTAGATCAAAATGAAATATCACTTGGCATTGAGATAAAAGCATTACTTACAATAAGACTTCTCCAAAGATTGTACATTTAGGGGAAAAAAGTAGTTGGAGGAGTAATTAGCTATAAGCTTCTATTTTTTCTTTCCTTCCTTAAATTCCATACTGTAATGCTTAATTCAGAAAATGGTATGTGAGTTAAGTACTAAGCAAGAGCCTCAAATGGTATCAGGTCAACCCCTTGAAGCTTTTTTTTTTTTTTTTTAAAGATTTTATTTATTTATTTGTCAGAGAGAGAGGAGCGAAGAGTGAGCACAGGCAGACAGAGTGGCAGGCAGAGGCAGAGGGAGAAGCAGGCTCCCTGCCAAGCAAGAAGCCCGATGTGGGATTCGATCCCAGGATACCAGGATCATGACCCGAGCCGAAGGCAGCTGCTCAACCAACTGAGCCACCCAGGCGTCTTTTTGAAGCTCTTTTAACTGTTGAAGCTCTTTTAACTGTTCTGTCCATGGCTTACCTTCCCTTGAAGCTCTTTTAACTGTTCTGTCCATGGCTTACCTTCCCTTTGCTCTACCGGGCTTTCAGAGGGGAAAAGGAGGCAAAGGAATTTCCAAGGTTAAGACAAATGGCACATACCCAAATCTGACAGTAGTCAGCCAACTGCTATGCTGTTTGTTGGCTTTGGCATTAAAAACATTGGAGGGGGAAGAGGGTGGTTGAGTTATGGACATTGGGGAGGGTATGTGCTATGGTGAGTGCTGTGAAGTGTGTAAAGCTGGCAATTCACAGACCTGTACCCCTGGGGCTAATAATACATTATATGTTAATAAAAACAAAAATAAAAAAAGCATTGGAGGGGCGCCTGGGTGGTTCAGTGGGTTAAACCTCTGCCTTCAGCTCGGGTCATGATCCTGGGGTCCTGGGATCAAGCCTCACATCGGGCTCTCTGCTCAGCGGGGAGTCTGCTTCCCCCTCTCTCTGCCTGCCTCTCTGCCGCCTACTTGTGATCTCTCTCTCTGTCAAATAAATAAATAAAATCTTTAAAACAAACAAACAAAAAATATTGGAACGTGGGGCACCTGGGTGGCTCAGTAAGTTGAGCAGCCAACCCTTGATTTTGGCTGGGGTCATGGAGTCATGGTCTCAGGGTCAAGAGATGGAGCCCTGCATCAGGCACCATGCTCAGCAGGGAGTCTGCTTGATTTTCTCTCCCTCTGCCCCTTCCCCTACCATTGTTTGTGCTCTGAAATAAACAAACCATTAAACAAAAGTAAAAATAAAACACTGGAGATAGGCAAGAACTTCCAGTCCAAAACTCTACTTCTTCTCAATACCTATGTAGCAAAACTACTGCCAAGAGTGAAGAGAACTTGGTCTCCTAAACAAGTAACCATGCAGTTCACTTTTGTCCTAGTCAGAAAAAGCCTTCCCCGGAGATTCTAGCAAAGGCTTTCCAACATGTGTGTTAATGGAAAGAGCATGAGGAGATTTGGATTTTATTCCCAAATCAATTACCAGCTATTCCCACATATATTTAAAAACCCAAACTAAGGGACGCCTGGGTGGCTCAGTTGGTTAAGCGGCTGCCTTCGGCTCAGGTCATGATCCCAGCGTCCTGGGATCGAGTCCCACATCGGGCTCCTTGCTCCGCGGGGAGCCTGCTTCTCCCTCTGCCTCTGCCTGCCTCTCTGTCTGCCTGTGCTCGCTCACCCTCTCTCCCTCTGTCTCTGACAAATAAATAAATTAAAAAAAAAAAAAAATCTTTAAAAAACCCAAACTAGGGGCCCCTGGGTGGCTCAGTGGGTTAAAGCCTCTGCCTTTGGCTCAGGTCATGATCTTGGGGTCCTGGGATCGAGCCCCGCATCGGGCTTTCTGCTCAGCAGGAAGCCTGCTTCTGCCTCTCTGCCTACTTGTGGTCTCTCTCTGTCAAATAAATAAATACAATCTTTTTAAAATAAATTTTTTAAAATAAATAAATAAATAACCAAGCTAGATATTATGGTGAGACTCACAGGGAATAGTACATATGAAACCAATCTACATTTTCAATAGAGCCTTACTGTTTGCAACACATTATACTTAATAGGGCTTCCTCGGGCTTACATGAAGAATGTGCACTTATGCCACCCATGTAGCCAGGACAGAAAATGTCACTGTCCAGCCCCAAATGTTATCTTTCTTCACCTCATCACAGAATTTCAGTTTAGAAGCTGACCTGGATATCCTTTTAATCTTATTGGCACACCAGCCTACTCCCCATGTTAATATACAAATCTTCAAGCAAAACCATCCAAGAGCAGTACTGAGTCCTGTGAAAACTTCTGCAGATTCCACATCCCTTAGGTAGGGGGACCTTATAATTTGTCATCCACACTGGGACACTTCCGGAAGTGAGAGAGGACTTTATAAGTAATGACACCAGGATACTATTTAAACTGGAAATATCCTTGTGAGCCACCCTCTTCACAAACCACATGAAAGACCTCAACCCAGGCAGCAGATGGAGGCCTGGAAGGCTTTCTATAAAGGAAATCACATTTTCATTAACCTATTTTTTGATGCATTGGATTTTCTCCAATTAATTTTCAGATGGTAGGTGCCCTCCGAGCTTCTAGTCCCCCCCACCCCCAATACCCCTTCTGGTCTTATTCAAAACAGTCAGTGACCAGGGCAAGAAAAAAAAAAAATCACCTGATGTTTCTACTTAAAGAAACTATTTGTTGACCTGTTGGTTTTTATTTTTTTTATTTTTATTTTTTAAAGATTGTATTTATTTGACAGAGAGAGAGAGAACACAAGTAGGCAGAGAGGCAGGCAGAGAGAAAGGGGAAAGCAGGCTCCCGGTTGAGCAGAGAGCTTGACACGGGGCTCAATCCCAGGACCCTGAGATCATGACCTGAGCCAAAGGCAGAGGCTTAACACACTAAGCCATCCAGGCGCCCCTGACCTGTTGGTTTTTAAAAGCACAGAAACTATATTGGATAGGAGATAACCTAGAACCAAACACTACTAACTGCTGTTCCCATCTGTTTTCAATGTTTCTGACTTTTAATTACACTAGTAATTCATGAATATTTTGTTCCTTTTAAAACATGAGACAATATGAAAAATTCAAGCGATAATAATGGCCCAGGAACCTACTGATTTCCAGGCACTTAATATACATCATTCCAGGTAAGCTTCGCACTAACCCTTGATGATAGTATTTTTATATATTACAAATAAAGAAGCCAAGGCTAAGAGACATGAAGTGATTTATATGAAAACTCCTAGTACTTTGATTCCAAAGTTCATTTCATTTATACCTTATTTTAAATATTCTATACATTTTCCTCCTTTTCCCTGCATAGTTTTTTCTTACTGTTTGACCTAATCATACTATGTATGCCATATTCTATGTTTATATGTACATTAATGTATTGATATAAACTTGTGAGGGTTGCTTCTCATTAAGAGCACCACAAGCATGATGAAGAGAAAACAATACACGATGTTTCCTCCATCTCCTCCATACCCAAGTCTACTCAGTCTCTCAGGGGTAACCACAGAGTGCCCTCTCCTATACCTCCTTTAAGACATCTAAGCAGGTGGGGCATATGTATCTGCTTACACTCCAGTCCTCTGTTCCCCTACACAACATGATTCCAAAAACTATCCATGCTCACTACTGCCAGTTCCTCTCCCCACGTTCCCTGGAACTCACCCTAGTCAGACTTTCATTCCTACCACTTCCACAAGACTGCACTTGTGAAGGTCACTGATGTCCTCCACCTTGTCAAGTCCCAAAGTCAATTCTAAGACCTCATTTTATTCAACTCTGAATAGCAACTGACATAGTGTACTGCACCCTCTATTCTTGAAATACTTTCTTCTCTTAGCTCCCAGGATGTCCCTGTCCCAGGTATCACCCTGCTTCTTTGCCCATTTCTTTTTGGTCTCCTTTGATGGTTCTTCCTCATCTTCCTGACTTCTAAATGTACGATAATCTAATCCTCAGCCTTCCTTCATTCTCCAACTCTACTTACTTCCTGGGTGATCTCATTTAGGCCCATGTTTTACATGCCTTCTACATGTCAATGGGTCTCCAGCCCAGACTTCGTCCTTGAACTTCAGACGTGTAATGTTTAATTGAAATTATATAGCAAATCTCAAACTCAACATATCCAACTGAACTCTTGATTCTCTCCCCTAAGTCTTCTCCATCCTACTAATGGCAACTTTTTTTTCTTCTCGTGTATCAGGAGTGCAAGGAGAGGGGTAGAAACTAAACAAAAGCACTGATGAACCATTCTTAATTTCATTCTTTCTCTTACCCTACATCTAACCCAACAACAAGCCCTGCAGGTTCTAACTTCTAACCAGATCCTGAATCTATTTTCCCATTGCCTTCACCACTACCAAGTACGTTGGCCTGAATGATCATACAGCTTTTAACCTGGTCTCATTACTGCCCTTTACCTACACTCAATTCTCCATATGGCTACATAGCATACTTTTAAAAAGTTAAAGCAGATCATGCCATTACCGTTCTCAAAACCCCTAAATGATTTCTGTCACCCTCAAAGCAAAACCTAAAGTTCTCGCCATATGCAGCAAAGCCTCACAGGGTCTCCACTGTCCTCATGTTCTCTCTCCTCCCTCATCCTCACTGTACCTTCCCTTACTTTCTACCAGCTCCCAACCATACTACCTTTGTTCTACATCAAACAAGTCAAACCTATTCTCCTGGCTTACTATTCCATCTCAGTACTTATTCAAATATCGAGAATGTCCTTCCCCCAGACAGCCATCTGATGTGTTCCTTTACTTCATATTCCAGTCTCTGCTCAAATGTCATCTTTTGAAGAAGTTATTCCCACTCATGGTACTGTATCTTGTTCTACTCCCTGTCATGTTCTCTCTCCTTACACTGCTTTATTTTCTTCAAAGCATCTATTTCTACCTGACATAGTATATAACTATTGCCTTATAAGTCTCCAACCATAGAATGTAGACTCCTTAAGAGCAAGAATTTTGTTTTATTTGCTATTCTATACCTAATGTCCATTATGTATTCATAAAACAATCACTAAATAAGGGAAATACATGTGTATATTTTACATTAAGATGGAATACAATACATAATGTTCTAAAGCAGACATTTCCACTAGTCAGATTGCAAAACCTCATAATTCATGGGCAGATAATTCATAGAATTCACCATCCTCAGAAGGGTCTTCCCTCAATAGCAGGGAATACTTAAATCTAGACTCTGGTCTCCCCTAGCAAATACAAAAATTACCAAAAATGGTCAAACTTTCCAAAATAATTGCATCCTAGAATGAAGCTCAATAATGCTTATAGGAGAGGCACCTGGGTGGCTCAGTCAGTTAAGCATCTGCCTTTAGCTCAGTCATGATCCTAGGGTCCCAGGATAGAGCCCCACATCGGGCACCCTGCTCAGCGGGAGGCTGCCTCTCCCTTCAGCTTTTGCGTGCATGCTTGCATGCGTGCTCTCTCTCTCTCATAAATAAAATCTTTAAAAAAAAATGTTTACAGGAATACAAAAATATCCAGCACCCAAGAAGGTAAAATTCACAATGTCTGCAAATAAAGATTACAAGACATAAAAAGCAAGAGAACACAACATCATTCAGAACCACCCAGAATAGATGCAGATGTTAGAATTAACAGACAAGGACATTAAAACTATTTTAACTGCAGTCTAGCTCTACTTAAGTTTTTTAACAGAAAAAGAAAAATTTTAAATCCCAAATCAAACTTCTACAAAAGAAACTGCAACCTCTGAGATGAAAAACACATTGAATGCAATTAATGATTAAACATTCCAGACCAAAAGATTAGGAAACTTAACATAGCAATAAAAACTGTCCAAAATGAAACAAATTTAAAAAACAGAAAGAGTACCAGTGAACTACAAAGCAACTTTTTTGCCTAAGATACATATGATCAGAATTCCTTTAAGAGATAAGGGTAGGAGAAATAAAGAAATATGGCCTAAAAAATTTTCCAAATTTGATGAAAACAGTCAACTTGCAGATCTAAAACACTTAATAAACCCAGAGCATGAGAAACATGAATAAAACTATAGCAAGACACATAATTATATAACTCCTCAAAATCAGTAGTAAAAAAGAATATGTTAAAAACCAGTCAGAGAAAAAAGACACATTATGTTCAGAGGAACAAAGATCAGGAGGACAGTGGATTTCTCACCAGGAACAATGCAAGTGAGAAGATGTCTGAACATCTTCAAAGTACGGAAAGAGGAAAAATCCCATCAACTGAGAATTTTATACCTAGTAAAAATACATCTCAAAAATAAGCTTTATTTGAAATAGCTTAAAATAGCCTGAAGATCTGCACTACAAAAACTGTCAAAGGAAGTCCTTCAAATCAAAGGACAAAGATACCAAGTGGAAGATGGATCTACACAAAGGAATGAAAAACACCAAAAATTCTAAGTACACAGATAAACACAGAGACTGTTTCTTATTATTTAAGTCCCTTTAATAAATAAATGTCTGTTTAAACAAAAATCTTGTCAATATTCTGTGGGGCAATATACTAAAATGTATGAAAAATAGCATTAAAGGTGGAGGAGAGGAGCAGAAATAAAAGTATTCTATTGTAAAGTTCTTATATTGTGAGTGTAGTGAAACAATATCATTTTGAAGTAGACCAGAAGTTAAAGACGTGGAATATAAACTACAGCAACCACCCAAACAGATAAAGCTAATAGGCTTTAATAAGCTTGGATTTAGGGGCACCTGGGTGGCTCAGTGGGTTAAAGCCTCTGCCTTTGGCTCAGGTCATGATCTCAGGGTGCTGGGATCGAGCCCCACATCAGGCTGTCTGCTCCGCAGGGAGCCTGCTTCCTCTTCTCTCTCTCTCTGCCTGCCTCTCTGCCTACTTGTGATCTCTGTCTGTCAAATAAATAATTTTTTTTTAAAAATCTTTAAAAAAAATAAGCTTTGAGGGGCGCCTGGGTGGCTCAGTGGGTTAAGGCCTCTGCCTTCGACTCAGGTCATGATCCCAGGGTCCTGGGATCGAGCCCCACATTGGGCTCTCTGCTCTGCGGGGAGCCTGCTTCCTCCTCTCTCTCTCTCTGCCTGCCTCTCTGCCTACTTGTGATCTCTGTCTGTCAAATAAATAAATAAAAATCTAAAAAAAAACTAAATAAATAAGCTTTGAGTTAGCTAATGAGCTAATAAAGTTTATTTAGGTAACAAAGCAGCTAAAATGAAATCACTTTTTTAAAACCTCAATCCTAAAAGAAGCCAGAGAAATAGGAAAGGAAAACAAAAAAACAAAAAGGATCAATAAGAAAACAAACAGCAAGATGAAAGGCTTAAATTTTGCTATATCAATAATCACATTCAAGGGCACCTGGGTGGCTCAGTCAGTTAAGCATCTGACCCTTGAACTTAGCTTGGGTCTTGATCTCAGAGTCATAAGTTTGTGCCCCATGTTGGGCTTCATGCTGGGTGTGGAGCCTACTTAAAAATAATAATCACATAGGCATATTCATTTTAAGCCATCTAACACCCCAAATTAAAGTCAAAGGTTGTCAGCTGGATAAGGACATACCCAAGCATATGCTGCTTATAAGAAACACACTTTAGATATAAAGACTTAAACAGATTAAAACCAAAATGATAGAAGATACAGCATGCTACTTAAAAAAAAAAAAAACAACTGGAGTGACAATACCAGACAGTGTACATTTCACAGCAATATATTTTATATATTTATATTTCTAGGAATAAAAATAGCCATTTCATACAGTGATCATTAATCAAGAGGACAGAATAATCCTCAACATTTATAAATCTATTATCAGAACTTCAGAATACAAGAAAGGAAAAAAAAAAAAAAACTCCTTGAACTATAAGAATTAGAGAAATCCGTAATTATAATTAGAGATTTCAATACCCCCTCTCAACAATTGACCCAACAAATAGAAAATCGTTAAGAATCTACTATGACCTACTTGCCAATTATAGAATACTCTACCCATCAAAAGTGGAATACACTCTCTTCATATGCACATGGAACATTTAACAAGACAGAACCTATTCTGGGCTATAAATCAAATCTAAACAGATAAACAGTATTTCAAGTCCTAGTTCTCTAACTACATAGAATTAGAAATCAGCAATAAAGATCTCTGGAAACTCCCCAAATATTTGTAAACTAAAACATAAACTTCAACCATGGGGTCAAAGGTTAAAAATAAAATTAGAAAGTATTCTGAATTAAATGAAGATGAAAACAGAGTATGTGGGACTCCTAGAGAAAAATTTACAGCACTAAATGCCTAAATGCCAAATGCTTCAAGAAAGCCTCAAATCAATAGATGTTAGAAGAATTGGAGAATATTATGAACTTTATGGCAATAATTTCAGAATCACAGGTTAAAAGAAAAAAATTCTTGAAAGACACAAGTACCGAAGCTTACTCAAGAAGAATTAATAAACTTAATAGCTCTGTATCTATTCAAGAACTTGGATTTGTAGTTTAAAAACATTCCTACAAACAAAATACCCAGATACATTCACTGGTGAAGCCACCAAATATTACTGAAGAAATACAAATTCCTCCCAAGCGCTTCCAGAAAAATCAAGGAGAAAATACTTTTTAATTCACTCTGTGAAACATTATTTTGATACCAAAAGCAGAAAAGGACCTTATAAGAAAACTGCAAACCAACATCCCTCATGAATAGATGCAAAAATTCTAAACAAAATGTTTGCAAATTGAACTTAATGTATAAGATAATACATCAAGACCACACAGGTTTTCTACAGGAATGCAAGATTGTTAAAAAAAAATGTCACCAGAAAAATAAAAGTCAATTTACTATATTAAGAAACTTTAAAAGAAAAACCATATGATTATCTCAAGAGACAGAAAAATCACTTGAAAAAACTCCAACATCTATTCCTGATAAGAGGGGGGAAAAAAAAAAAAAAAAAAAAAAACCTCAGCAAACTAGTAACAGAAGAACTTGCTGAATTTGACAGAGTATCCACAAGACACCTATAGTTAATATCACACTCAACAGAGAAACACTGCATACTCTCCTCTGTGATCAAGTACAAGAATGTCCTCTCATCTCTTCTATTCCACACTGTATAGAAGCATCTAGCCAGTAAACTAAGTCAATCTAAGAAATTAAAGGCATCCAGACAGAAGTAAAACTAATTTAATAGAGGATATCGTGACCATGTATGTAGAAAACTTAACAGAAGGCTCAATGAAGCTACTAGCATGAATAAATGATTTTAGTAAGGTTTTTTGGGCACCTGGGTGGCTCAGTCTTTGGGCGTCGCGTCTGCCTTTGGCTCGGGTTGTGATCCCAGGGTCCTGGGATCAAGCCCTGCATCAGATCAGGCTCCCTGCTCGGTGGTGGGAGGCCTGCTTCTCTGTCTCCAACTCCCCCTGCTTGTGTTCCTGCTCTCACTGTCTCTCTCTCTCTGTCAGATAAATAAATAAAATATTTTTTAAAAAACTGTATATTTACATACCAGCAAACAATCAGTGACTTAAAATCTTTTTAATCACTTATAATATCATTCAAAATAAAAACCACTGAAGGATAAATCCGGCAAAAATGTGAAGGAATTCATTACTGAAAATAAAACATTACTGAAACAGAGAAAAGAAAACCTGAATGGAAGGTTACAACCTTATTCACAGATTGGAAGGCAGATACTGTTAAGTTGGCAATTCTCCCCTAATCAGTCTAAAGATTTAATGCTATCCAATCAAAATCACAAGAGGCTTTTTATAGAAAGTGAAAGGCTGATTCCAAAATTCATATGAAAATGCAAAAGAACCAGAGTAACAGAAACATCTATTTAATTTCAAATTACACAGTTAGGAGCAATCAAGTAAGGAAAGGCACACAGATCAATGAAACAGAATAGAGCTCAACAATAGACATCTATTAATATATGAACTGATTTTTGACAAATGTGTAATGGCCATTTAATGGAAAAAAAAATACTTTTAGCAAATAGTGCTGGGACAATTGGATGTGTATTTGCAAAAAGTTTAACTTTGAATCAAAACTTGCACCAGCTGAGAAAAATGAATCCACAAAGATCACAGATCCAAATGCAAAATTTGAAGTTTTTAAACTGTGAGAAGAAATAGGAGAAATTATTCGTGGCTTTAGGTTAAGATTTCTTAAATGTGATACCCAAAGCAAGATCTGTTGAAAAAAAAAAAAAAAGATAAAATTGATTTCATTAAAATTTAAAACTTCAGTTCTTTGAGAGAACTGAAAAAAACTGAAAAAAATCTAGTTAAATAGATTAACTGTTAGACTAAAAAGACATGCCACAGACTAGGAGAAAATATTTGCAAAGCATGTACCTGATAAAAGATTTGCATTCAGACTATATAAGGATACTCAAATAGATAATGAGGATACAGCCCCATTTTGTAAATGGACACATCAAAGAAGATATACAAGTGGTACATTGCACATAAAGGATGCTCAACATTATTACTCGGGAAATATTAAGACCACAAAGAAATTAAATGGCTCACGTGCCATTAAGTGTTGGCAAGGATTCAGAGGAATTAGAACTCCCACCAGAAATGGAACTCTCATTTTGGTGGTGACATAAAATGGTATAACTCTTCCAAAAACAGCGTGGTAGTTTCTTAAACTTACAACTACCTTATGATCCATTCCTAAAAGGAAAGAAAATATACATCCCTACAAAGATTTATACATAATTGTTCATAGTAGCTTTACTAGTAACAGCCCAATGCCACAAACAACTCCAGTGTCCACCAACAGGTGAACGGATACACGGACTGTGGAGTGACCACACAATGGAATGTTATTCACCAGTAAAACAGATGAACTAATGACGTGAACAACATGCATGAATCTCAAAATAATTATGCTGAAAGAAACCAGACAAAAATGAGTATAAAACTGTACTCTTAACATAAAACTCTAGAAAATGCAAACTGGTCTACAGTGACAGAAAGCATTTCCCACCAGGGGAAGGGGTACACAGAGAGGGGTAGGAGATTGGGATTACCAAAAAACACAAGAAAGCATTTAGGTGTGATGAATGTGTTCATTATCTTGATTACGGTGACAGTCTCACAGATACATACGTGTCAAAACTTAGCAAATTACACTTAAAATACGTGCAGTCTGTTGTGGGTCAATTTTATCTATAAAAAAAAAAGAATGAAATTGCATATCTGAGGTTGCCCTTTTGTCAACCTAAGTTTCGGCCTCATTGCAAAAATTTTTCTTGAAGAGCATTTAGGAACAGACTGACATTGTTAAGCTTAATGCTCTGTGAAATAGTCTCAACTAATTGTTTCAAAGGCCTGTGGCAGCAGTTTTCTGAGCTCATATCAGATGACACTTTTTTTCTTTATGTAAACATAAGCTAATGTTGCCACTGGATACCAAACAATGCTTTTACTGCAGAAATCGCAGCCATATTCACACCCACGGCTGAGTATGTTCTTTCATCCGAAGAGGGCTGGAAACAATGCCCTTCATTCTGTGTGTCACGCCTGAAACTTTACATGGTCACTTCTGCAGGGAATCCTACAAGGGAGATGGCAGATCTGAATCACTAGTGGATTGGCTGTGGCAGGGGGGGAGGTGTACACACACGTGTGAGAAAGACAAAATGAAGGAGACACAGAGGGACATAAAAATGAAGACCTTGAGTCAAGTATCAAGAGCAGTACTCCTCTTCTGGAACTTTCTGGCTTCAATCCAGCCATTTCTTCCCTACGGAAGAAAAATGTTGCTTGACATCTAAGTGACTCCATCTCTCCTCCATCTTCTAGTCCACTCTCTGGAAGTCATCGAGCCCGCATCTCTCAGGTTTCGTTTATGGAGCAAGTACACACAAACACAGAAATACCCATGCATACTTGCTCATTTGAAGCCCAAATCCTTCCAAAAACAGTGCAAATGTTTCATTCTTTTCTTAGCAGAAGTTGTCAGAAACCTGTCTTACCATGAAGACCTTTCTTTGTCACACTAAAATAATCCCATCTTACATTTGGTCTTTTTACATGAAACCAGTGCTTCCTAAATTCAGTCCATGCTGGTGACAACTTGGCTTTGACTAAAACAAAGAATCAACTCATTGGCAAAGATCAGGTCATTCTAAACACAAACGCACAGAGAATTAAAGCTGTGAGTTAAGTGCCTACAAGAATCTCCTGCAGCCTCTTACATGTGTTGTCACGTGAACCCTGAAATCATCTCATGCCATGGGGTTCCTGCCCTCAGGGATCTCTGAGAGCCTATCTCCTGAGCTCCTGAGGCCAAGATGGATTCAGAGTTCCCATAAAAGTCTGAGGTGCTCTCAGGGCCCAGGAGCAAGCACTAGGGCCCCCATTAGCCCAAATGGCACCATTATACAAATCAGGAAAAGGAGCTCAACATGGGCAGAGGAGTCCTGTGTGTGCACATGGCTCGGTGAGAGGACAATATCTGAGAGCCTTTGAACAAAGCCTCCCTCTCTCGAGGCCAACACCGCCTTCTACCAGATAGAAAAAAGGCTGGATTTTGGCCCCACTTAACCCTTTGGCTCAGTGCCCTTGTGCAGTGAACAACAGGCACAACAGCTATCCTTGATGGTTTGCCAAGTACTCCCTAAGCCTTGGCATTTCCACGAGTTGCTATTCAATTTGTAAACCAGTGGCTGAATTTCTAGGGCTACTTGTGGTGTCTCCCCACCCAAACTGCTTTTAATTTCCAGCCTTTGGACCGTGCCATGGCTTCCATGGAGATGCAGAAGGGGAATACATTGGAGAAAAAAGAAGCATCGCCAGTTCCCTTGGTGGTTCCAGATTTCCTCTGGTTTTGGCTCATCACTGCTAGACCAGTCCGCATCACCTGCCACACTCAAGGCTGGCTCTGGCAGAAAAGCACCATTCATGAAGATGGCTAAGTTCCCCTCAGCTGTGCTGATACTGGAAGCCGAAGAATTAGCCAAGTTTAGAGGTATGCGCTTTTGCCAATGGCCTGTGCTAATGAACATCAAGTCAAGATAAATTAGTGAAAGCAGCAGAACCGACAACAAGAGGTTCTATTGTTTAATTATATGCGTGCTGTCTGAAAACACAACTCTGCCCTCCAAGATTAGAACATGGACAAGGGTTGGTTCAAGCCACAAGAGTGTGGATTAAAAATACCACAAAGAGGTGGGCAGCAGGAGGGCTCTGGGTTAGTGTGAGCTCAGACAGGAAGCAGATTTTTATTTGCTTTGCTTTTTACACTCCAAATTCTGGGTAACTCATAGCCCAGCCTACATGGTAGTTTTGAAAGGAGGATTCTAAATTGTTACTAAATTCAATGATGGATTCATTTAGCCTTTCTCAATAGCTTACACAAACCCCGCCATTTTAAAGTCCATACACTAAGACAGATTAGGTTCATAAAGCCCTGTGGGAAAGGGTAGTGAGGAGGAACTGAACTTACCCAAGAAGACAATATACTGGCTGGTTAGCTCTAGTTGAAGCTAAGCCTCTACAGGGTCCTCTAGCCTCATCCAAAGGCCCACTGCCCATTGGGGACAGGGCAAGAGGCCTGGGGTAAAAAGCAAGGGTTCCTTATGCCCAATCCCTTTCAGACCACCCTTCTGTCCCAAGACCTGGCCTTTTTTCTGCTAAGGTCAAAGGACTCCAACCTGAGCCCCCACTTTTAAAAACAAAAACCAAAACCCACAGAGCTGTTTTTGAAGGCAAATTTCTAGAGAAATTAGCACTTAAAATAATCCCTCTAAACTGGAAGTGGCCACTGGTATCAGCTCAGGTGTCAAGGACAACTAATTAGCAGGACGGTGTGGAACACTGAGTTGAGCAGCATTCTGAGGACACACCTGGGCCCAAAGAAAAGGGGCTACAACTCCTTAATAAAATACAGGATCCAGGGGTGCCTGGGTGGCTCAGTGGGTTAAAGCCTCTGCCTTCGGCTCAGGTCATGATCCCAGGATCCTGGGATCGAGCCCCACATCAGGCTCTCTGCTCAGCAGGGAACCTGCTTCCTCCTCTCTCTGCCTGCCTCTCTGCCTACTTGTCATCTATCAAATAAATAAATAAAATATTAAAAAAAAAAAAAAACAGGATCCAGTTCAGCCTATCACCTACTCTGCCACACCCCATCCCTTCCCAGCAGCCCCCAGCAGATAGAATCAATCTTTTCCTAACAGGAAATAAGTTGGTGTAAGTGGTCTTCTTCATAACAAAAATGTGAAACTCCTCATACTAAACATAATGAGGACAAACCTTTCATTCAGAACAATAGCACTGAAACAGTGGAGGGACAATGCCTACTGAGAACAGCTCTATGAGGCCTGCATGTAACTAGGAAGTAACTTCTGATCAAAGGCCCCGGTTATTTAGTTAGGAACTATCACACTGCTATGCCAATAAGCTTACAAGCGCTCGAACTCCAGCTGGGTAATCAGGTGTGACCTCACTCTGAGTGCTAGCTCTCTTTCCCATCTTTTGGAAAGTAAGGTTTTAAAAGTCCCTGGGTTTAACACCGTATTCCTCCTCAAGTTCAGCCACAAAAAGAGGCATTCAGTCCTAGACTTAACATAGCTACTGACACCACACACAGCTTTGGGGATCTCTGGGAAGCCTGAGATGGGCATGGTTGCATCCTAGTTATGAGGACTCACTTCATTATTCAGAGGTACGGCATTCAACCATCCTAGAGTTCTACTGGGTTCCAGACTTGGGGCGGGGAGGGACAGGGGTCTTGGAACATGCATTACTGGCATACTCTTACTGGCACCGGTGTGTGATCCTCGCCTGGGTCTCCAGGCTGTTCAGAGACCCACTCTGATCTCTAAGGAAACAGATGTTTAAAAAGGGCTTCTGGGGGCACCTGGGTGGCTCAGTGGGTTAAGCCTCTGCCTTCAGCTCAGGTCATGATCCCAGGGTGCTGGGATCGAGCCCCACATCGGGCTCTCTGCTCAGCAGGGAGCCTGTTCCCCACCACCTGCGCCCCCCACCTGCCTGCCTCTCTGCCTACTTGTGATCTCTGTCAAATAAATAAATAAAATCTTTTTTAACAATAAATAAATAAAAAAATAGAAAGGGCTTCTGTCCCCTGTGAAGGGCTTTGACTTCCCTAGTCCAGTGGATAACAATAACAACACTTTTCTATAGATTTCAATAAAGGATAGACAGTTCACCTCTAGGATCTCTGTGTACAACCAGCTGTATACAGAGGATGTTAATGGTCATTGGACATCAGGAAACATTTACTTAAGCAATTGTTCTCGCAGCTGGTCAGGAATTCAGGAGGCATTCTTCACCACTGATCATCGCTGTGACAGTTCAATATATAGGAAAGGCATGAGAGCCTTGTGGATGTGCAGGACGTGGCAATGCATCCACGTCCCGTCAGCTCACGTCTGTCTTCAACTATTCACCATTGAGGCTGTGTGACTTTACAAAATCTGTATATTCACATGTATCTCTACATCTATGTCTACAGAATAGATATGTCAAAGTTCCAATGTACTCAAGAAGCCAACAAGTTTAACTTACAGAATCCATGCAAAAAGAAACCAAGCCCTTGCCTAACCCCCCTTGGGCATGTGCAACCCAACTCACACAGGGAAAATGGTTTTGACAACATGGCTCCAAATGAGTTTGTGAACGCAGAAGTTAGCGTAACCTCAGAAGCTTTAAGTCTCCAGAGTTCACAATGAAATTCATAATGTGTCAACAATCATAGCTGATCACTAAGGAAATAACTCAGAAAGACCACTGGAGCCAGGCCTCTTAACTTCTAGGATTTTTCCACCACTCTAAGTTCACTCCCTCAAAAAAGCAAACAAAAGGCAAAGTTACAACAAGTGAGCAACTACTCACAGTTTTTATATGCAAGTTCTTTAAAAGATACTGCCTCAAAGTAATAAAAAAAAAATAAAGCAGTATTTGACTCAACGGCTTTTAAGAATTATACTCCCTTCTCTCTCCTCATTAAATAACTTGTGTCTGTGCATTAAAAATCATGTAGGGTACGTTACGGAATGACCAAATAGCCCAAGAAAAGTGCTGATGGTTAGATACAAGCACACTTGTATTTATCACTGATGAATCAACAGCCACGGACTTTTCCTCAAGTCAGGAAAGCAACCTAATTTAAGAGGGTTGTTTTATTGCCTGCTCTAACTTGTATAAATCTCTGATGAGATCTAGTTCAAAAATTCTGCCTTCTCCCTTTTACGCTCATTACCAGTTACATGTACGCTGTCTTCTAAAAGAAGGTACAAGGATTCTCAGACAAATCCCCACATCACAGGCCTGGGAACTATAGGCTCAACTGCTACCCAGCCCAGTCTAATAGGGTCCGGCACTCCCCAGACGAGGTGGTGCAACCTGGCTAGTCAGTTTAGCGAATCAACACAGGATGTGCAGTCAAAATTCCATCCGGATGGATCAACAGCCATTGCCTTCTACTGAGAAAGGAAAAGCCATCGAGTTACTTTTTCTCATTTACTGGGAGTTTCATAGAAGCAGCAAATAATGTTTCACTCATTGTTTATCTGAAATTCAAGTGTAACTGGATGTCCTATATTTTATCTGGCATCCCTTCCCCCCACCCTTGTGTGTTTCCATGTTTAGCACGCAGAAAAGGACCTTCCCAACATCTTGCTGATCCTGCAACTTTTGCAAATGTAAAGTTGAAGACCGGTACCTAGGTGTCTATACCATGATCTCAAAGGCTTCATACCTGAAGGAGCCTCAAAGGGGCTTTGTCCTGTTCTTCCAGCGGGAGAGTTCTCTTCTGGGGGGAGCAGGGAGCCACCAGAGCAGCATGCCTCCAAGACTTTCAGGCTTTACTTCTGCAGTAACTCACAGCTATCAAAGCACTTCATAGATGGTGATAATAACAATTGTATGTTGCTATTTTTGAGCACCTGTTTACAAATTGCCAGAAACTGAAATTGGCAAGCATGTCTGATTGGCTCCCACTGAAGATGGAGATGTAGCTCCATTTTCGAGATCTGGCTCAAAAATACACCTATGGAATCTGGAGTTTTGAAGGTTCTATTTAAACTTAAAATTCTTTCCTTTGGGTAAAAAAGTAGCTGATCTTTTTAATCTTTGGTCCTAAAACATTCTGCTCATTCCCCTCTCCTCTTGATGGAAACTTTACCTACCTCCATTAATGAATAACTTAGCAGCAACTCAGTCTTTTCCCACCTGCAGAAAGTTTAGGAGAAAACAACAACAACACCTTAAGAAAAAAAAAATCAACCATCCAGAGAGGGCTGAGAGGTTTAATTATTGCCTGGAAAGCAACACCTTTTCACAACATCTTTAAGACTAATTTTCATAATTACTTACTGATTGAAACTGGGACTTGCAACAAAGTAAACTCATTTCCATATTAACATTCGGTAATGATTAATGTAGCTCAGAGCCCAAGTTCAAGATGTGAAAGCAGGGAGTAAGTGGAAACAAAGAAATTCAACCCACGGGGTAAATCGGGTAAATCGGCTACTTCTCTCTCCAATGGTCTTCCATTCATTAACTGGCTTCCAATAAACTTGCTCTGTGATGACTCACCAAGAGGGACTTCAGGCAGTAACAAAAGACCTCCACAAACTTGTTAACTCCCTGCTTTCCCTTTTTCTCCCTGTCTCTCCCCTGCTTGTACTTGTTTCTGCATTTTCTCTTCCTCCCTCCCTCTTTCCCTCCCTCCATGCATAATCCCCTCCCCCATCCACCCCCACTCATCTGTCTGTTCCTTTGGTGTCCTTTATTGATCTATCCATTACTTTCTCACCCTCTCACTGTCACTTCGGCCCTCCCTCCCTTCCAGTCCCTTGACATCTTTTGCTTGGTCTTGTGCTCTCTTGCAGGGCCTGCATTTTTATTTTTGCTCTCAGTCTGAATCTAAGGTCTTGAACATCAAACAGAGAGCAATGATTACCCCGATTAGCGAAGAGTAAGTAAGTTTTATTGTTCAAATCAAGTACATACAAATCACTGCTGAGCTTCACTAAACTCCCATTTGGGTGGAGGGGGAAAAAAGCCCAGCTAGACACACACACACACACACACACACACACACACACACACACACACTAATTTACACTGCAAGAATGAAATGTCTTTATCTGGAAGAATGCTATCACACAGGACTGCACACTATCCTTTTAAGAAGAGAGATGTCCTTTCAGCTTTTGTCTTTGTCTGACTTTACCACCTAGTGTGTCCTTGCTGTCCTCTTCCAAAACGGTATTTCTTAAACATTAAAAGTCACAGGATCCAGGACTAGGACATAGACTTTGCTAATTCTTTATTGTTCTGATAGCTATTTTTGGAGTTGTGACTTGACACAAGCCCATTCCTCCTTAGAAGTCCTTTGACAAGAGGCTAAGCAACACCAAGCAACGAAACAACATGGTGATGATCTGAAGACCCCACATTACAATGAACAAGTTAGGCCTACGTACGGACAAGGATCAGGCATGAAAATATAGGGATTGCAAATGGTGCTTGTGTTCTTATTGTCCATAAATGTCCCTTCATTTAAAGGAAGTTTAAAGTAAAATCTAATTTTATTCATTCTTCTTTCCAAAGAAGAATCCATCTGAGACTTAATGAATGCTTTCAAGAATTTCAGTCTTACAGGAAATGCATAATTACTCTCCTGCTCTAATAGCTACCATATCCAGAACTTAATGCCCAAGTGGTTAACCCCAGAGGAACATTCTCCTCTAACTATTCATTTCCATCTGCCTGGGGTTGAGGAGGTATTTTTCAGACAATCCTTTGGATATTTGGTTCAACAAATCTAATTATGATCTTTACATGTACAGTATGTCCTCAAGATTATATTATGTCCCTGGCATTCTAGAAATGAAGTTACAAAGCTTTTTTCCATTTTTTCAAATGGGAGCCAGAGTCCAATCTTTCTCAGGTCCAGAGGTCATTTACTTTTAGTGAAATTACATTCTGGTATTAAAATCTTCAAAACAAACATTTAAAAAGAAAAAAAAAAAGAGCTTTATTCTATGTACTATTTATTTATGTGTATTCATTCACACACAGGGACCAAAAATAATTAAATCCGGACCAAAAATTAAGTAGATAATTATTTTCTTATTTGCTGGGAGAAATCTCATCATTATATATGTTTATTTTACCCGTTTATTGTTTCACCACTTTATATCAATTCCATGGTACCAAAGCCATATTCCATTAGATCAAATACCAACAATAACAACAAAAGTCAAGAAAATTCTTATTCCATTATAATTAGAAGGGCAAAGTTGATGCAAAGGAGTCTGAGTAACTGTTAAGAATCACAGATGAGGGGGTTCCTGGGTGGCTCAGTAGGTTAAACGTCTACCTTTGGCTCATGTCATGATACCAGGGATCCAGCCAGGAAGGCATCCTGCTTCCTCTCTCTCTTACCCTGCCCCCTCCTCCTGCTCTCATGCACTAGCTATCTCAAATAAAATCTTTAAAAAAAAAAAAAAGCCACAGATGAAGCAGAAAATGCATCACCAAACCACTGACTCCCACTGGGAGTCAGTGGGAAAAAAATAATTTAAAGTGACTGTCATAAATCAGGAAAAAAAAATTATTCACCCACAAGAGCTGAAGAAGTAAAGTGCAGATTCCTAACACATACAAGAAAGCAAAGTCTTGAGGAAAGAGAAAAATCACAAATTCTAAGAGCCACAGATCACAAAATGCGATGTAAGAATACACATGTGGAAAGAGATTAAAGATATCCAATTCGTGTCTAGATAATGAACAGTGAGCCATGTGCACCTCAAAATGTCAAATCCAAGGGAAAATACCTAACCTTGATCTTTAAAGAGATGGCCTAAGAGCACTTAGAGAAAAAGTAGAGATCATCAGAAACCACCAGGGATTGTCCCAGAATAATAGGCAGTATATTACCTTTATTTCCTCCTTGAACACTGGTCCCAGTCTTATTCACAGAAATGCTGATAGGGTATCTTGACACAGCCCATCACAAGATCCCATCTGACCAGGGGGTATTTTTGTCCCAGGCCTCAGCACCAACACACATTACTTCCAATCTGCTATGGCCATCGGGCCTCCTGCCTGTTTGGGGTCAGTTGCGTCTGGACCAATACAGACTACATCAAATATCTGCTAAAGTCTTTGAAGTCAGCTTCTACCACTTGCCTTGCATCCCTGACTTCTTCAGTCTCTGCCAAAATGTAAATTCCCATTTCTGCATTCCAGAACTATTCTCCATCCTTGCTTTCTTTGGTAGCTGTCTTCCTCAAATCTTTCCAATGTACCTTTTGGCATCCCTGTTTCCACATAAAATAGCCCTTTGGCATCCATAAACTTGTATCAGAACACAGTTTCCACCTTCTGACTTAAACTGAAATCTGGCTCTCTCTTAGAGCTGTTGCTTATTTCCCCTACTGATGCTGGCTATCCTCTCCCCCAAGTCCTGAGCTATGTGAAGCATTCATTTGACTATAAGGGACAGAACCCCAGAACCCCATGATGGCAATGGCCTTTGGAGGTAAGACATTGCATTTCTCTCACATGAAAAGTTACTAGGGGCGGGCTCACAAGGTCAGGAGGAGCCCAGGTTATTTCTTAACTTACTGCTGCACCACCCTTAGAAGTACCTTCTACCTCATGGAACAGGAGGACTGTCATTTCTTAAAAGAACAAGCACATGAAAGTTAGCCAGAAGAGAGAAGACTTCTAAAGAAGCTCTAGAACTACCGTAAGCACCACTCCCACTTATATTCTATTGGTCAGAACTTAATCACATGGTCTTACCTAGTTACAAGGTAGGCTGGGAAATGTAGTCTTAATCTGAGCAGCTATGCTCTCAGCTAAAAATTATGATTGTCAAGGAAGAATAGATACAGGATTTTAACTCACAGTATCTGCCTCATGAATCCCAGATTTCAAGGCCGCTTCCAGAACTGTATACCTGTCTTAGTTTATAAAGATCACCTAGTCACTTCCACATTGGTTCACGGTCTTCATGCCATCCCAAGCCCCAATGTCATCTGAGATGACTTTCACGCATACAGACAGCCTACTCAACACCCTAGGATCACAATTATTTGACCTCAATACCAACATTTTCACCTTCCCTCCAGTTCTGCTATCACCTCTAACCATATACTAGACCTTAGCATGATCTTTGACACCTTAACTCAAACCTCCACACCAATCCCAACTTCCAGTCCTTCCAGCTTTCTTACTTTCCTCCTATACCATCATACATTAAAACAGCTAGATCCTGAAAGCTGCATTTTTTTCCAGTCTGACAGGCTTTCTCTCTATCCATCTCTTTCTTTCTTTCCTTCCTGCTCTTCTTCCCTCCCAACCTTGCCTCCCTCAACTACTCTAGACACCACACTTGCTCCCATGAACTATCACCCAACTTTCCAAGCAAATCACCATCCTGAACAAATTGTTGCTAAACCAGTGGTCCTCAAAATTGGATTAAAATTGTCACATAGTCTTAAAACGGTCCTTTTATACTACTTTCTCCTGTATCAGATTATAACCTATGTCTTCTCTAGGTTTCCATTGCAGAAGTGGTACAATATGTGACTCACAGGAATCACTAGTAAATGTTGGTTGGTTTATGGGTAAATGATGGAAAGATGGTTTGATGACAAGAATACAAAGTGGACTATAGTATACTTAGGTAGATTTGTCCCTATGTGAAACAAAGAATGCCAAGGGAAGCTCATAAAAGGCATAGCTCAAGACATTATCCTTAGACTTGTCCTGCTAACAACATTAATGAGGCTATAGGTGGTATGATTATTAAAAATACCAAAAACTTGCAACCAAAAAAGAGAAATAAATGTAATATGCCAGGAACAAGATCCAAAGACTTTCAGTAAGACAGATGATGGTCAAAATCAATCTACCATAGATGGACAGTTAGGTACAGTCCTTTAAATCACTTTATTTTAAATAAATCATTTATTCATTTGCTCACTTATTTATGCATGTAAGGATAAAGCCCTTCATTTAGGTCCTTCATTTAGATTTGAAACCTCAACTTCACATGATGCAGAGATATAATGGAATCAACACAATTGTGTAAATGAAAATATACATAAGGTTTCATGTTATCACAACTGATGTTTGCTTGCTGAATGCAGGTCTTACAGCCTGTGGGTTTCAAAATGTCAATGCCGGTCATGTACCAGGCACTTAGTAGAAATCAGTAAATAATTACATGAATAAAGAAATTCTTAGTGTTTCTGTATCAAGTTTTAAAAGATTTAACATGCCTTGCCTTGCCTTATATAAACAATATCATTGGGTCTCCTGAGTTATCTCCCCAATGGTCTGAGATAACCTTTGTTAAGAAACAGGATATTCCTTCAAAATAAAAGATTTCTGTAGTAGGACCACATATTTAAGTCTTACATAGAGAATTTTGTTATGTCTGGTTTAATATGAATAATCCTGCATGAAGAAGCTAAGAGTACTGACAGCATTGATAAAGATCATTTCCATTCCTAACATTCTGTGAATACCTCTGACCTCTGGCTTGAGCCAAAACAAAGCAGGTCTAAAATGGAAAGAAGTGATCCAGAAAGATGATTTAGCCATATTATTTAAGTGCACAATGATTTCATTTTGCCATGTAAGTTATTAGGACCCAGTGGTCAGTTGGAAATTGAATCACTCTCCAAAGGTCAGTCCATTTGCTAAAAAGCCCATACAATTGCATATGAATCTATGTTATGTTAATGCCTTTGTCTACATTTAAGTTCTTTAAAGGATGGATTCCTGTAGCTCTGAAATATAAAGACTTTTTTCAAGATACACCTGTTATCATTAATTCAACATCTTGTGAGGACACAAAATCCTCACCACAGAAACAACGGGAATACATGCAAAGAGAATCAAAAATTCCCTGACCCCTTCAATAGACAAGTCAAGGCAGAGTCACAGATTGTGGGTTCCCAGAATAGGTCATCTCCATTCCTATCACACACTGTTGGGTGCATTTTGTAGAAGAAGAAAGAGGTAGACTAGGAGCACAAAGGGACTACTACTCTGGAGTAAGACCGGAAAAAGGAAGGAGAGAGGAAGCACCAGATTTTAAACTTAGCGCTTTGTGATACCTTGAAGCTCATGGCACCACGACTGCTCATTTTCTGAGGCTCTTTTCCCCTCCCAGGGCTGGGAGGAAAGGAGTGCCATGTGTGGAGGGGAGTGCGGCCAAGAAAGCCTACTATTCACAAACCCAAACCAAACATCTTTCTCCTTGCCTTTCTATCAGGCAGAGGGCAAGCGAGGAGACTCCTTCCCATTTTCTAGATGCAGCTGCCTTTGACTTTATTGTCATCAAATGAATGTAAATACGGGCAGGCTGTTTTACATCGGGTAAGTGTTTATGTGTATGCGAGTGGGGAAGTATAGTCTAGAAACATGTCATTTTGGAAGGAAAAAAAAATGGGCTGCATTGCACTCTGGTTGGAACCCTTGAGCTAAGGTGCATCCATGCATGCACTGAAACAGCCCAGGCACTGCCCCTGAGAACAGCTTCCTGGCCATGTCCTGGATTTTGATAGAGTTGTTTTTAATGTACCTTTCTCCCGCTGCCTGCATTAAGAGAGACGCATGGAGAGCCTAACTTCCTCCTTGGCGGGGGGGATCCCAGTCCTCACTGATGAGCCTTGTGAACAGAGCTACCTTCCTGTCCTCTCCCACAAGCCACTTTTCATTTTTCTTCCAGGACAAAAAAAAAAAAAAAAAAAATTGGAAATAGGCTAAAAAAATGCTTCCAATTAGAAAAAGACTTGAGTCACCTTAACACAGAAGTTACCAGATGGAATCCTCACTCTCCTCTTTGCTTCGCTTTGGCAATTCTCAGCATCAAAGCTCTTCTTAGGTTCCACAATTTTACAACTGCCCTGAACAAAGCTGATCCTTAAAGAGAACTAACTGCCCCCACACATACACAACCCAGTGCTGGCACACTCGAAACATCCCAGTTTCTAAGCCAGGTGCCTAGAGTTAACAAGCTATTTGAAAGGGCTCCACTTTTTTACAAGCAGAATTTGTCATTTAGCAAAACGTGTCCTTCAACATGAAGGATTACCAGAGTATCAAAAAGAACCACAGCCATAATTGCTTACAATGTATTAGATATTAAAAAAAAATCACAAATCTATATTGATACTCACAAAAAGGGTGAATAAGGAAAATTATTTAAAGAAGGCCAGCAGCGGGGCCCCTGGGTGGCTCAGTGGGTTAAAGCCTCTGCCTTCAGCTCAGGCTGTGATCCCGGGGTCCTGGGATTGAGCCCTGCATCCCAATGGGCTCTCTATCAGCAGGGAGCCTGCTTCCCTTCCTCTTTCTCTGCCTGCCTCTCTGCCTACTTGTGATCTCTGTCAAATAAATAAATAAAATCTTAAAAAAAAAAAAAAAAAAGAAGGCCAGCAGCTCATGTGGAAGCACCGAAAGAATTACAAAACCCCCATTTTGCAACACCAGCATAATAGCTTGAGGCAGGGATCAAAGGAAGCTCAAAAGCTTGGTTGAAAAGCTGTTAGGAAACAAGATATTTGCACTTTGCCAAAAACTACCCCACAAATTCTTACTAATTGCAAAGGAAAAAATGTACTTTTACAGTAGAAAGATCTGGCAGTTCCACATCAGTAATACTGTGACAGTAGGACCTTCGGGAGTAGGCAACTCACAGCATCACCCACCACAGGGTTTGGGCAAAATGTCTCCTAGAGTCCAAATGTTTGTGTCCCCAAAATTCCTATATTGAAATCTTAACTCTTAGAGTGTTAGCTATTAGGAGGTGGAGACTTTGGGATGAGGTTAGGTCAGGAGGGTGGAGCTAATCCCATGAACGAATTAGTGCCTTGTTGAAAAAAAAAAAAAAAAGGTTCCACAGAGCTCCCTAACTCCTTCCAGCATGTGAAGCTACAATGACAAGTCTGCAGACCAGAAGGGACCCTTACCCAGCCATGCTGGCTCTCTGACCCTGGACTTCCAGCCTCTAGACGCGGCAGAAAGAAATTCCTGTCTATAAAGCCACCCAGTCGAGGGGCACCTGGGTGGCTCAGTGGGTTAAGCCTCTGCCTTCAGCTCAGGTCATGGTCTCAGGGTCCTGGGATTGAGCCCCACATTGGGCTCTCTGCTCAGCAGGTAGCCTGCTTCCCCCTCTTTCTCTGCCTACTTGTGATCTCTCTCTCTCTCTCTCTCTCTCTCTCTCTGTGTCAAATAAATAAATAAAATCTTAAAAAAAAAAAAAAAGTCACCCAGTCGATGGAATTTTTGTTGTAACAGCCTGAATGGACGAAGATAATGTTTCACCTGAATTTATTCCCATTTCTAGACTTAACTTCCAGTTTAAGGAAATACAGAAGATAGAATACATACATAACACATGAGGAAACAATCAAGAAACCCATAAAGTATGCAAGACACACTCCAAGACAACTAGCCTAGACTCTCCAAAAAATTAAAGAAGTTGATGCGCAGGATGTTCTAAGAGAGACAAGGGAGACATAACAAATGCAATGAATGAACCTTGATTAGATCCTACCGTTAAAAAAACAACAACAAAAAAAACCTCTAAGACATTTTTGAATAGGCAGGAAAATTTGAAAAGCATTATAAAACAATCACTGTTAATTTGCTTAGGTGTAGTATCATATTTAGGTAATGAAGGGAAAAGGTCCTTACTCTTAGGAGAGGCTTTCTGAAATATTTAAGGATGAAGTGCTCTGATGTCTGAAACATGAGAGAAGCAGGAACAGATAAAGAAAATGCTGCTATTGGGTATAGCGTAGTGGCACGGTCTGGGGGAAGCTATTTCTTTTTGTCCTAACAGTTCTGCTGTGATACCCTACCCCACAAGCTGTGCTACTTTTTTCCCATTCAAGGACACTCTGTCCAGAGTCTCCAGACTCTAGCTGGGAGATAGAGCTGTCTGCCTCTGCTCCATGTGCGGGCATCTGGTTTCCTTCATGGAGGGCACACCCAGGTGCACCCAGGCAAGAAGAGAGAAAGCTGTTCCACACCCTGGATTCCTTATTTCCTACAGGCAATGAGGTAAAAAGGGAGGCCTGAATTACGGCCTTGCCTAGCCAGGTTCCGCTGACAAGCTCCGCTGACAAGCTCTTCCAGTGGCCTAACTACATGGTAATTATTAACCACACCATGGAGTCCAGCCACCCTCGGCCTTTGGCTGGTACAAGGAAAATCCCAAATAATTTCCAGGAACAAAGACAACCACAGTTCTTGAGTACTTACTATGCACCAGACATAGTGTCTGACATGTACCACAGTGTATGGAATTCCAGATGTGATCAATCTTTTGCAAATCGTTACATACTACAATCAACTACTGAGTGAAACACTCCTTGTAAGCCAAGGCTAAAAACTAATTTGTGATATTATTCACTTTCAAGGGAGAGTCCGTTATCTTTGCTTAAAAAAAAAGGTAATTGGTACTGGGGGCAGAAGGAGGTTCACCCTTTCTCCCCTGAAAACCATTAATGCAAATCACCCCTCAAATTCTTGCCTGTTTAGGCATCCATAATCATTTATCATCAGAAAGAATGTACTACAGTTAAAATCCCAGCTTGCTTCCTGATGTTCACCATAGCAATCAGAGCAAGAGAAGCAAAGATCTCTTACTGCACCGAGCTGTTCCTTCAGGCCATAGCGAATCTGGCCATGGCGATCCAGCCACTTGCCATTGCTCACGGCTCTTCCCACATTAGTGGCAGAACATTCAGAAGACTTTAAGGAGGTGTTTCTGTCCTTAAAGTTACTTCAGAAAGTTACTAAGAGGGTAAAATTAAGTTTAAAATATGCCATGGGGATATAATAAAGAGGAAAAAAGACCTTCAAACCCCAAGGAAGCTAGGCAGGCATCCGAATCTTGAAGGGCAGCAGCTGAATTACACGAACATGTACCCAAAAAGCACGGCAAACCATCCAGCAGGTGACTGCCGCGCTTACGTCCGTGGTCACTATGTAGAAGACAGAAACTTCCTCCCGGTAGGAGAACTACACCGGAATATCATACAGCGATTGGAACTGAAGAGTAGCAGAATATGCCACCCCAAAAGAGGACCACAGGCGTTCAGGATTTGCCACCAAAGTGGGCCACTTAGGGAGCAGGGCTCTAACAGCTTGAGCTGGAGGCACTTGAGAAACAGCAAACGTGGGGAGAGGCCAGCTCCGAACTCCCCAATCTGCCTAAAGACATATCCTCCATAAGTAGCTCAATTATCATAAATATCCTCCCAGAAGTTTCATCAACCCGGAAGACAGACTCTTGTCACAGGAAAGACAACAGAAAGTCAACACCACGCCCAGACTTTGTCACAAATGTCCTACTTCTCTTCTGTTCTTTCTTCTAAGGGCCCTTTATTTCGGCTTTCCTAAAAATCATTTGCTCTCCCCTAGGAGCCCTACATCCCACTCTTGTTTCCCTGAGAAGATGGTATTTAATCCTGAATTCTAAACTGCCTTAAGGAATTACTTTTCTTTCAGTGTCTCTCATGTATACATGAGGTATACATGTTAATAAACTACTGTTTTCTCTTGTTACTTTTTTTTTTTAAGATTTTATTTATTTATTTGACAGAGAGAGACACAGCGAGAAAAGGAACACAAGCAGGGGGAGTGGGAGAGGGAGAAGCAGGCTTCCCACTGAGCAGGGAGCCGGATGTGGGGCCTGATCCCTGAACCCCAGGATCACGCCACGAGCCATAGGCAAATTCCTAACAACTGAGCCACCCAGGCGCCCAGTTACTCTTTTATTAAAAGGTTCTCAGCCAAGAACTCAGAAGAGTAAGGGAAAAACTCAGAATAGTAAGGGAAAAACTCTATTTCCTCCCCTATAAAATAAATGGTCATCCCTAGAGGCCACAACATGGCTAAGTCTCATATAATCTTGACCAAAATAAGCCAGGCACTGAAAAAGTACATACCGTGACTATACAAAATAAGTACTTTATTTAAATTTTTTTTTTAAAGATTTTATTTATTTAATAAATGCGGGGCTCCATCCCAGGACCCTGAGATCATGACCTGAACCGAAGGCAGAGGCTTTAAGCCACTGAGCCACCAGGCGCCCCTATTTAAATATTTTTAATTTAAATACATTTCCAAGTATGTAGATATATAAATAAAATTCAAACCAAGTGAGAATAACTAATGCTGTTAGAATTTAAAATAGTAGTTATTTTTGGAAAGAGGACTAGGGAGTAGGAAGGGGTACAGTGGGCAGGGAGTGTCTCTGCTCGAGGGTAATACAGGGATGTTCAGTGTGTGAACATTCACTGAACTGCACTCTTTTCTGTGCACTCAGGTTATACTTCAATAAAAAGTTTAATTAAAAAATATGACAAAACCACAATGCAGGATCACCTCACACTTGTTAAAAAGGCTATTATAAAAAGGACAAGAAATAACAAGTGTTGGCAAGGATGCAGAGAAAAGGGAACCCTTGTGCCGTCCTGAGAAGGTAAATTGGTGCAGCCACTATGGAAAACAGTATGGAGGTTCCTCAAAAGATTAAAAATATAACTACCTTCTGACCCAGCAAATCCACTGCTGAGTATTTATCCAAAGAAAATGAAAACAGGAACTCAAAATGATATATACCATCCCATGTTCATTGCAGTATTATTTACAATGGCCAAGACAGAAAAACAACCTCAGTGTCCATCAACAGGTGAATGGGCAAATAAAATATGGTATATATTTTTCATATAACAATATTATTCAGCCATAAAAAAGAATGAAATCGTGCCAATTGCCACAACATGGATTGACCTTTAGGGCATTATGCTAAGTGAACCAGTCAAACAAAAACCATATCATGACTTCATTTATATGTGGAATTTAAAAAACAAAAAACCAAGTTCACGGATACACAGAACAGATTTGTGGCTGTCAGGAGCAGGGGATGGGTGGTGGGGAAAATGAGTGAAGGGAGTTAAAAGGTACAAACATCTAGTTATAAAATATACAAGTCATGGAGATGTAATATACAGCATGATCACTTTAAAAGTTTCTACCACAAGAAAAAATATGTAACTATATGTAGTGAATATTAATTAGACTTGTGATCATTTTGCAATCTATATGAGTATCAAACCATTCTGTTGCCCATTTAAAACTAATAGAATGTCATAGGTCAAGGAGATCTCCAAAAAATGTAAAAAATAGGAAGACAATGGAATCTTCCCTTCACCAAGAGACAGGACTTCTGTAACACCTCCCCACCCCTCCACCACCCCAAGAGACTGTGGTAACATAGTCGTCCACTTAAAGCAAGTGAGAGCTCAGGGCACCGAGGAGTCAACATCACAGTCTGTATGTAAAGTGAAATTAGACGCAGTCCCTGCAATAGCCGTACAAATAACTCCACAGGCATTAGCAAGAATCGCTGGGGTGTGTGTGGGGGGTAATTACAAAGGCCTTTGATCCTCTATTACATCTGGGATCTCAAAGAAGCCAGTGAACAAACAAGGCCCAGCGGCAGTCGGAAGAGGCAGCCATGTCTTCGTCTGTCTACAGTAGCAGACCTGGATCCTGCACCTTGGCCTGGTGGCAGCTGGACTCAGGAAGAGACTGGAGGTTACTAATGTCCTGATAGAAAAACATTCTGATTAAATCAAGACTCCACGGATGTTAACTTCAGTCTGGTCTTTTTAGATAGGAGCCCAGTCAGACAGCAAATATATGTGTCCCAGGTTGGCATTTCTCCTAAGACACTGGATTCTACAAAAGGAAGAACCAAGAATTTGAGAGAAAGGACACAGCCTGCTACTTAAGACCTCCTGATCCTATTTGAACTCCCTGCATCATGTTATGGGGTGAATGGTGTCGCCCCTCCACCCACCCCCCACCGCAAAATTTGTATGTTGAAGTCCTAACACCCAGTACTTCAGAATATGACCTTATTTGGAAATAGAGTCCTTCTAGATGGGACTAGTTAAAATGAAGTTATTCTGGATTAGGGTGGGTCCTATTCCCAGATGACTGGCATCCTTATAAAAAGGGAAAGTTTGGGCACAGACGCATAGACACACACACACCGCAGAGAACCTCGTGTGAAGACTGGAATTACACTGCCACAGGAAGCACCATAAGCTGGGAAAGAGACCTGGAACAGATCCAAGTGCCTTCAAAGGGAACAGGGGCCTATGGACACCAACATCTCAAACTTCCAGCCTCCCAAGTGGGAGCAGACACGTTTCCGTTGTTTAAGCCACTTGGCTGTGTTAGTTTGTGATGACAGCCCTAGCAAATGGATCCATCTCCTCAGCCCAGCAGGCCTGGCCATGTCAGTTAATAGGGCAGTTCTAGCTTTATCTCGGAGAAGAAGAAACAAGTACAGAGAAATAAATGGATGGCTTTAAGACACAAAGCCCTCACTAGAATTCAGAAACCAAGAAAAAAATATCTGCTGCAAAAAGTTGTGAGAAGTCAAAGCATGAAAGAAATGACAAAATCTCCCTCCCTAGGAGCCTGCTAGCTCCTCTGAGATGGCTTAGGATGGTTCTGTCTAAAAGGTGGCTAGTTTGTCCTCAAGGGTGTCTCCCCATCCTACAAATCTCAGCCAACTCTAATATACCTTCCCCCCAGACTCCTAATTCCCACTGCAGGAATGAATTACTTTTCAAGGGCTTAAATCTACTAAAAAGAATGTAGCTACTGAAAATGAGGCAAGGGAAAAAAAGAATATGAATAGAAATAGCATTTTAATAAGTAATAACACTTTAAGGGAGGCTAGTTCAGACTCATTCTGAATATAATACGGAAGTCATCTACAATCTCTTCCAAAAACATCCGTCTAGTGAAAACTTTGCATGATATTGTCCATTTCAAGTGTGGCCATAGAAAATAAAAATGAGCCTCTCCAAGCAGTTAGTGTTAGGGGTGGGTTTTATGAATTGATCTCTGGTATGTGCCAGCTATAGCCAAAGAACAAATTGTAGCAAACATCCGTAGTATCTGGATTAAATTTAGTATTTGCTACAACAATATGCTTAGAGTTAAATTTTATGAAATGGCAATCTACTCATTGAAGAAATACTGAGCACCTGTAAATGTCAGTCCAGAGCTGACAATCAGACCCAGGCATGGATGAAATAAGCCTAGCCTTGTCCTCACAGAGCTCAGCATGCAGTGCACAAAGTGGAGTTCGAAGGTACCCCACTCAGTGGTAATACTTCCTGGTCTTTAAAGGTGAAAATTTAGTAACAACTAGCTTAGAAATTTCTATTTGTTCTTCTGAATTTTAAAACTAGCTGACTCCCAGGACTACCCTTGAAATGAGTACCAAAGGCTCTAGGCTCCTCTCTGGTATAATGCATAGAGTATTGCCCTCCATGTGTGTGCCAGCCTTGGAAGCAGACCGGTCGATAGCTTGAGAAGACCAAGGTCATCAATTTAATCCCCAAAAAGGACCATGGTAACTTCCACATTTCAAATCATTGGTTTACAGAAAGGAACTGTGGCCTCCAACACAGAGAGAGGATGGGGCAAAGCATTTCATGAACAGAGAGGGAAACAAAGGCCAATACAAATGAAGATCTGGTTACAGCAGGAAAAAGGCCTCTATCCAGGCATCATGGCACCTGGGGTGGGGGCTGGGGGTGCCTGGCGAGGGTAGCACTCCCCCCTCCGTCTGGGATTCCCTCAGTCCTCCCAGTATGCTCTTTTGGCCCGACACAGTGGTACTATGACATTTTCCAGTCAGCCCACCAGGCAAACTAGCAGTGTTCCCAGTCACATTCGTGTGAATTCTAGAATTTACCTTTCCTATTTAGGGAGGACGGAGCAGTTCAGAAGCAGCCTCTCAAACCAACAGCAGTGGCTCCGTGTCAGCCCCAGGCTACCCCTCTGGGACTTGAGGCCCATCCAACTCCCCTTCTTCCTCAGGAACACCAGATCACTTTTGGCAAATGACAAGCTGAAAGGTACAGGCCAAAGTGATTAACACCAGTTCTCCATTGTTAAATTTGCAATTTATCCACTAAAAAGATACCTAGCACTTGAAGAAAGGACAAAAACCTTAAAAGTCACTCCCTTCAAATCACTTAAAAACAGCCCTTTGAAGAGTTACTCCAGCAGACACCACTTCTTACTATAGATCACACGGTCTTTAAAAAAAAAAAAAAATTGAAGTGTTACAGAAATAAAATGGTTTCCTAATACAAAGGGAATTTTTTTTTTAAGTTAATCAATTATGTCCAGATGGTTCTTTAAGCCATGCCAGAAACCCAAGCCCTCACCTTCCCAGGCTGCTGGGAAGTTGCCCCACTCTCCAGAGCTTTCTGCAGACCATCCCTAGGGGCAGCTGATGCTCCTAGTGCATACCCAACATGATTTTTTGCCTTATTATTTCAAGATTGCAAGGGACTTCCTGGGAATTAAAGATGAGCTGTCAAGGCCTTCTGTGGCCTTTAGCAGGACACCAGTCACTAAGTTGGCCATAGCCATTCCTTCCAGCCAGCGGCCTGGCGATCTATAGCCAGAGGCACAGGTTGTTCTCTCCACAAATTACAAATGCCTGCAGCACATATATGGGGGTGGAGGAGGGCTGCAAACTATGCACAGCCTGGGTTAGTGATGTTCTCACTTCTCCCTTTTAAGGGTTTCTTCCTCCTCCCTACATAAGTAACTTCAACCCCAGTATATTGTAAGCTTAGACTACCTTTAAGGAATTCACAAAAATGCCTTGAACACCTCAGATTTTAAATACTCATGATAACATCTTCCACTGAATAAGGATACTCAAGTTTTCTGTCCATTTTCTACTCTTGGTCCTTTTTTTTTTTTAATTAGAGTCGGTGATTTGGGGGGCACCTGGGTGGCTCAGTCAGTTAAGTGGCCAATTCTTGATTCCAGCTCAGGTCATGGTCTCAGGGTCCTGGGATCAAGGTCTGCATTAGGCCCCGCACCCAGCATGGAGTCTGCCTAAGGTTTCTTTCTTCCTCTCCCTCCTGCTCTGCCCCTCCACTACGCACAGGCACATACATTTATGCGCTCTCAAACTCGTTCCCTAAATAAATCTTTAAAAAATAAAATTAGAGTGAGGATTTTTTATTCTACTTTTTTAGGTAGTACATCCTTAATACAGTATATTTATTAGATCCAGAACAGTCTTTAAAAAAATTCCCATCTCATAATCAACACTGCTTCCTATCTTTTCCAAACAATCCTCATCCTGGTTCATACTTAATGTTGATCATAAATATTACAGTAGCTATAAAATGTCCATCCTATGGATGTAGAATTTACTTATCCCTCCCTTTTTGTTAATTAACTCACTTTCCATTTTTATTATAAATCCTACATTAAAGAACATCTTTATGCCAAAGATTTTTTTTAATTTCAGACATTCCTTGAAAATAGATTTCTAGAGTTAGAATTTGTCCTGGTGTAATTATCCAAATGAGCAAATAATTTTAAAGTTGTCAATAATGGACTACCAAAAGGGTTCTCATGCATTGCAGGGTTAAATCCTGACATTTTACTTTCCCATATTCAGGAATATTAATTTACTTTCCCAAATTCCCATTTCCTAGAATCCCTTCCTCTCCTGGACTTGCCCCTCCTTTCAGCCTCCTGCTTCCTTATGCAAAACTGGCCCCGACCCTAGGCTTATCTGTCTCACCTAGAAGAGAGTCAGGCTTTGTTCTTACTTGCTTTTGTTTCTGCCCATTTTCACTCCTCTAACTCTGCCACAATACTCCCCAAAAAGTATCTCATTAGCAATGGATACATATAGAATACAGGTATATCTCACCTGCTTTTTAGAATGTAAATCCTTTAGTGATTAGAAATATTTAATTATAAAAGATATAGTCTTATGATAATTTCTAATTTCCTTCTTGTGAATTTTTTTCTCAAGTTCCTGTAACTAGGAAGTTGACTAGGACACTCAGTCATAGTCAAATTGCACTAATTTACAGGTTTGTCCTCATTTCAATAATTTCCCCATTCACGAAGAACAAACAAGTATCCTTTCCTCTGTCAAAAGTTTGACAACTTTTTAAAAGTTTGTCTTTTTTCAGAATCCCATGAACTATTTAACTCCACCACACTGAAATTAGCACAAACATACACTTAATGGCTCAGATGCTCAGAAATATTGAGATGTAATCAAATGTACATAAACACTGCAAAACACAATATAAAAACCACAGCCAGAAACACATGTATCCATCAAAACACAAGTTGTCAACCTAAACCTGACTGGCTGTCTCTAGGTTTTTCTATCACCTGTTTACTACTACTTTACTCGGGACCTGCAGCCCCGTAAGGGATTTCCAGCAAATGCCCAAGATTTAAGAACAATTAATGGGGAAATGAGAGAAAGGGAGAGAAAGATTTTCAATTTCACAATCAAAATCACTAAGCTTATAGACCACCTAAATCTGTGCTGAAAATTAAGAAGAGATCACCATCATTTAACTTTAGCAACAATCGTGAAGAATAACGTGGGGAGAGCTCTACTAAGACCATCTCTCCCTCTCTCCATTTCACTTGGACCTCAGTCACTCTGCCACCTGAGGCCAATGATATGAAAAGGATACACAGCAGTGACTTCTCAAACGTCCACGTGCCTCTGAATCTCCTGTGATTTATGGAAGGCTGATTCTGCTTTGGGGGCTGGGGGTAGCAGCTCCTGAGATCCCGCATTCCAGCAAGCTCCCAGGGGCTAGTTACTGCTGCTAGTCTGAGGACCACACTCTGGGAAGACTTCAGCATCTGGGAATTTTGTCATCACAAAAGTTCCCAAAATGCAACTATAAATGATTAACTCCCTTTGTTTTTATGAAAGGCGAAGTTCTTAAGAAAAAACAAGGTGTCTTTTCTTTAAAAGCTTAAACCCTGAAAGATTCTGAAATACATCAGAAACTGGTAACATGGGTTGCCTTGAGGAAGAAACTGGCCAACTGGAGGAGAGGAGCTGGAGAGTGTTTGGCAACTTTTAAATGTTGAACCAGGTGAGTGAATTACCTATTCAGAAAACAAATAGTATTTCAAAATTTTAAGGCATTTCATAGGATATTCTGGAAGTTCAATAAACATTAAATCAAATTAATCCCTTCCCAAGAAAATAAGTGGGAGGCCCAGGAGACCACCTACCTTAAATAACTTAGCATCATTCTTCAAAGAGGGAATATCCCTTAGTTCAACCAGCTTCTAGGACAATGCCAATGCTACATTTTTATTATAACAAGATTTTTCAACCCAGTCACTCTTCTCCAGCACTGGAAGGGCCCCATAGCATATGGTAATTCATAGTAGATTCAAAAAAGCTATGTGCACCCTAGTAACTTGGGTCCCACTGCTGGGAACAGGGAGCAAATGCAGAGAACTTTCGATCACCTCAATCTCTGGCCTGTAAATTTGAGAATCGGGTCTATTTGCACTATCTTTGTTCCTACAAACATCATTCAAGTTGACGTTTTAGAGCTGTCTATAAGAAACTGCAGCTGAAATCAGAAACCATAGGCAGGAAAGGGAGGGAATGTGTGTACCAGTGTGTGTGTGCTCCTGGGTGTGTCCTCACAGGAGTGACCCCATGGCTGACCTTTAGAGTAAACATTAACTCCTACGTCTGTTCTCATCTTAACCCATACTGACTCTGTCCCCGCCTGCACCCTCCCAGGCAGGGGCTCTGCAGAAAACACATTCTTCTGTAACCTGGTCACGACTCAGCTCTAGGACGCTCTAAAAGTGCGTGTGGCATTTGCAACTTCTAAAATTGATATTCATCCATACACCCTTAAATGCTTGTCTGGGCTCTATTTTTTACCGCATCACCATAAAGCAGACCATCCCGCATTCTGCTGAGGCTTCCTTCCCTTGATGGCTCGCTTCCACCCTCCTTCTCCATCCACGCAGCTGTCACCCCATGGGGATCTTTATCCCCCCCAGCTCCAGAGCCCCATCCTCTCACTTTCAGGTCTAGCCTGTGCTTAGAACGGACGGGCTCAGCTGTGTGGGAGCAAGGTGTATAGTCACAGACAGACAAACCCATGTCCCGGCTCAGCCTCAAGGAGGAAGCCAACAGTCCAGCAGATGTGTGTGCAGAACCAAAGTCAACCATGCCTAATTCCAGTCTCCACGTCTGTTAGTTGACAAGGCAATGGTAGGGAGAGAACCAAGAAACACTGGAGTAAAGGAGTCTACAGAGCCCCCCAAGAGCCACAGATACAGCCCAGAACCAGCACTAACTCCCAGCAACACAGGCGTGGGCCTGGCGGGGAAGATGTCGAGAACCGGGCACAGCGCTGGACCCCGCCAAGAGGGCTGCGTTTCCAGCAGGAACGTCCATGCCAAGCAGGAAATGCAAGACACTCAGAATTATAGGCCAAAAATACATCGTGAGGTTGTGGTGGGAGTGCAGTTCAGCTCACGTGGGTGTTCTCACCCAGGGCTCGAGCTTGCGTGGCTGGTTTCTTCCCTGCCAGTCGGTGGGTGTGAGGGCCTCTGCCCACATCAGCAATGGATCAGGAACAGAGAGCCACCGAGCTGGGCCTGCCGGTTAAAAGCAAGAGGAGCTACAGCTGCACAGGGCTAGAGAAAGTAGTAACAGCTGCAAAAGGGCCATTCCCCTCACTCCCAAGTCTGATGAGCCCCTCCCACATCACAGCCTCCCCCAGAAGCAACGGTAACTAGGCAGGCATTGCACCTAAAGCCATCACCCAGACCATTCTCCCTGCTTGTTCCTCTCTAGCCACTCTAAAGTGCCTTGAACAAGGCAGATGAGTTGCCAGCCTAGGACCTTTGTTCCCTCTGCCTAGAAGGCTCTTACCATAGGTACCTTTACAGCTCTCTTCTCTCTCTTCCTCTCTTCACTCAAATGCCTGTTAGCCTTCCCAGACCACCCTATTTAAAATTACAAATCCCCTCTACCAGCACCTCAGCACTCTTTCCTTCTCTTGTTTTATTTTTTTTAAAGATTTTATTTATTTGACAAGAGAGAGAGAGATCAGAAGTGGGCAGAGAGGCAGGCAGAGGTGGGGGGGAGCAGGCTCCCCCCTGAGCAGAGAGCCCAATGTGGGGCTCAATCCCAGGACCCTGAGATCATGACCTGAGCGAAAGCAGAGGCTTAACCACTGAGCCACCCAGGCGCCCTTATTTTTTTTTAAGGGAGAATTGCGGGGAGAGGGAGAGAGAGAATGTTAAGCAGGACCCACATCCAACATAGAGCCCAGTCCCACAAACCTGAGATCATGACCTGAGCCAAAATCAAGAGTCAGACGCCCCCCCTTTATTCTTCTTCCAAGCGCTTATCGCACTGATGTTCTGTACACTTTACCGACATATTGTTTATTGTCTCCTTCACCAGAAACATGTGTGCTGAGAGTCTAGGAAGACTTAAAGAACTTTCAAGAGAGAAAAGTGGTATTACAAGCCAAAACCACACATGCCCATTATGTCCCCTTCCTCACTTTACTCAGCCATTCCCAATTGTTAGATGTAGATTGAGAAACGTCCTTCTTTAAGTTCTCCTTCACCTGCTTCTGCTTCCCTGGTATCCTCTTTCTCCAAGCTTCCATATCACTGTCTATTTATACAAAACTTTAATCCAATAGCACCTGCCTCACTGGGCGACTGGGGGATGAGATGAGTGAGTTCGGGGTTAGAAAAGCTCCAAGACAGCGCTGGGCGCTGTTACTTATCCAGTAAATCATAGCCATTGTCATCATCTAGCATATGTATCATGTCACATATACTGACCGAAGTCTTATTTCTACAGCTAGATGATAAGCAAACTGAGGGCAAAGATTTCATTCTGTATTTTGAAATCCCCCGGAGTACTTAACCTGGTTTTAACAATTGTTTGTCAACTGGTTGAAACGAAGGATTTCCACTTTTAAAGATTTGTTTGAAACCCCTCCGAACCTCTATTTAAACAGTGATTCTAATCCTCTCGCTCCTCCAGGACTGACCGGGTAGGTAAATACAGCAAATCCTTGAAAATGGCATGTATAATAGGAACTTTGCTATTGCATGAATAGCAGAGCCAAAATACTATATGAAAGATCAAACAAATATTGACTCAAAAGAATTTTCCCCAAGGCAACTGTTATAGTCTTATCTTGAATAGAATGTTTGCAGTTAATTAAGTATTGCTGTGCTCTCAGCAAAATCCCAGGCAGACCCTGCCAGACTGAGTTTTACATTCCCATCATCTTATCGCTATTTACAAGTCCCTCTCCTCACACCCCCTCACTTAGCACTACTGCCAATGCTGTATGTGGGATTAAATGATAAGTAAATCATACACCTTTTATCCGTGGACAAAATATAATGGAATTTCAGTCCCAAAGATTCCATTTACCTATCTCACAGCAAATACACTCTGTCTTTAGCCTCCCAGAAATCCATCAGGCTGCATCTATTACTACCTGTGGACGTCTTAAGAAATGTACGAAATAGACGGGTGTAGAGATGGGGCATTCACTGGCTTCATGGAACACGCCTGTCTACACCAAATATGAGAGTTCCCCAACCCTGAAGCCTGCCAGCAACCATGAGCTTCAAAATTCACCTCAGAATCATACTGTTCTGTGTGGGGAGTGGACTGATTGCTAGCTTACACTGGGTTGTCTAAAATGTGGAGGAGGTCAATTACGATGGGTAGAAGCCAACAAAAATCATTCACAAAACTTCTTCCTTCCCTCCAGCCTTATTTATCAAGTGCTTTATGAGATGACATCATAGTTCCTCAATGGGACAGGCACCCTTCTAAGCACCGGGAATACAGAGGAAATAAAGCCTACCATGCCCTCAGGAAAGTGATATGAGAGAGAGAGAGAGAGAGAGAGAGAGAGAGAGAGAGAGAAAAGAGGGGGTCAACAATAAGTAAAATGTATACAGTTGGTCCATGAACTACAATGGGTTTGAACTTCTTGGGTCCACTTACATGTGGATTGTTTTCAATACAGTATAGTACTATACAGGTATTTTCTCCTGTGATTTTCTTGACCTTTTCTCTAGCTTACTTGACTGTAAGAATATAGTATATAATACATGTAACATACAAAATATGTGTGAATTGACTGTTTATGTTATCAGTAAAGCTTCTGGTCAAGAGTAGGCTATTAGTAGTTTGGTTGAGGGGAGGTCAGAAGTTATACATGGATTTTCAGCACAGGGCTTGTGGCTCCTAACCCCCATATTGTTCAGGAGTCAACCGTACCATATTAAATACTGATAAGTGCAAAGGAAGAGAGAACAACAACAACAACAACAAATAGGGAAGCACAATATAAAATGTTATAGGGCCAGGAGGAGGGGTGAAATTACAGAGGGGTAGCCAAAAATAGTCTCAGTGAGAAGCTTATATTTGAATCTGAAGGGTGTGAGGAAGACAGACTTGCAGAAGGATGGGGAAGAGCATTCAAGGCAGTATTAAATACAAAGGTCCTGTGGCGGATCATGGCTGGCATGTTGAGGAAACAGCAAGGAAGCCAGTGTGGCTGGAGCCAGCATTCATGGGGATAGATTTAAGAAATAAAATCCGAGAGGAGCTACTAAGATGTAGTAAGGTACTAAGATGTATGCCTCCAAAACATATACCTCCTTTGTCAATCACAGAGAAAAGTCACCCATTTACCAAATTTTCATATACTCAAAATGCTATAGTGGTTATTTTTCAAAAAAAAAAAAAAAAGCATATCTCTATATTTTCAAGAGAACAACAAAAAGACAAAAAAAAAAAAAAAAAAAAAGCCAACATACAAAAGAAAAGGAAAAGAAAGCCAGCATATTTGCCTGGGGAAAAATCCCAAACTTCCATTAAAAAAAATGAAAACTGTCTGTGGCTTTGAGCTTAAGCTTCCATAGAACTTGGACCAACCATCACAATAGAGAACACAGCTTAGCACCACGGGCAACTGGATGAGCAACAATGCTATAAAAAGACATCATGCTGGTACAAAAGAATAACATGCAGAATTACAAGAGACAGGGCACTGAAATTTACCACAGGGACATTTCTGTAAATGTTGCAATGCCCCAAACGTCTGTGGCGAATTTGAATGCCAAGCTGGCTAATGCAATATCCAGACCACACATCCTTCCTGCCCAACCAGCTTCTCAACATGAATAAGATGCTATCAGCCAAGATCTGCAACACAGCAGGGTTTGGGGAGGTCCATTAAGCTCTGCTATCTTCCAATTCCACTCAGTCCTCATCAACCAGTTTCATGAATCATGTAAACAGGTTTCCTATGAACATTCATAAATTCTAAACAGTTCAGTGCAGTGACTCCACTGTTCTTCAGAACACAGGGTCTGTGTCACCAAAGACCAAGGCCAAAGACATGGACCACAGGGCCTACTCTGAACCCTGTGTAACAGAAAACAGCCATTATTAATGACTAGTCACAATCCCTCCCCATCAGGTTCTGTGAGGCCACGCCCACCTCTCCACCCACAAAATGGACAAACACTTGTTCCGAGACTATCCTTATTTGGAAATTACCAGGAAGAGAATTGAAAGAAGTCAGTGGGACTAAAGTGATCTACAGAATAAAGGACTGCAAGGAAAGAAGTGACCAAAACTTCAGAAAAGGATGGACCAGAGAAGCAAAAATGAGTGTTGCAGAAAGGTGATCTGGAACAGCGCATACTGGCAGAGAAGCAAGAGAATTTTTAGGGGTATTACTTAGCATGTTTAGAAACATACATTAAATCCCTATTAATGTTCTCTGAAAAGGGCAAAGTCTGAAATGTGGAAATACTTATGACTTTAGTTTCTGAACTAGGTTCTTCAAAATGGTAAAGTACATCTGGTACTTTTAGAACAAGTAGACGTGGGGGGCACCAGGGTGGCTCAGTCGTTAATCGTCTGCCTTCAGCTCAGGTCATGATCCCAGGGTTCTAGGATCGAGCCCTCCATCAGGCTCCCTGCTCAGCGGGAAGCCTGCTTCTCTCTCTCCCACTACCCTCTGCTTGTGTTCCCTCTCTCACTGTGTCTCTCTCTATCAAATAAATAAATAAAATCTTTTTAAAAAAGCACAAGTAGACTTGGGGAAAGAGTCCATGGACAGAAAAAATGCAGTGAATACTTCACTTGACAGACTACATTCTGCATTATCAAGGGCAAACAAAGCATGGCAAAGATGTTACAGGGAAAAATGACAACCAGATGTCCCCTACCCTGCTTCCAACACTGAAGCCCATTATTCTACAGATGTTAAAAACCACAAGCCAAATTCCTCCCAAATGACCTAAAAAAGCAGAAATATGGACAAAGATTCATTCTGTCTTGCATTTTCCCACTCTCAGCGAAGAGCCTAGGTAACAAAAACCTGTTTCCTTGCAGTGGTATTCCCCAATCATCTAGAAGTTTCTACCCAGTTGACCTAAGGGGAAAAAAAGGATTTTCTCTTGGGATCATGAATCTAACCAGTCCCTCCTTTTCCCTTCCAGAAGACAACCTATTAGGCAAGTTGAGAGGAGAGCAGTCACACACCATTTAAAAGCAAAGATTTTTCTATCCACCAAGAAGTTTCTGATCAAAAAGGATTCATAAATAATATAAAATATGCCCTGCTGGTGAGTAGTCGATTTTTCAAGTGCACAAGGAAGTTAATAAATTCTCCATTCTAACCATACAATAACTATTGGAAACACTAATGATTATACCAGAATTCTGTTTAAGTTATATAAAATTTTTTTAAAAATTAGGTAGAGAAACAGAACCTATAAGTAGCATGAGAACTAAAGACAGCAACTATCGCAGAAGATCCTCTAAAACCAAAGAAACAAAGACCATATGAAATACTGCTTTATAATTCTACATAAAACCCAAATACCTGCTTATGTAGGATGCTTTCTATGTTTTAAAGTTTTTTCCTGTTTTCTTGATTTTCCAAAAGGATAATAACAATGTCTACAATCAAGGGGAAAAAAAAAAAACTATGAAGTTTTAAAAACTGATGTACAGAAGCCAGACAGATGATGTAGGGCTCGAGCCCAGGCCCCTGGGACCATGACCTGAGCTGAAGGCAGATGCTTAATCATCTGAACCACCCAGGTGCCTGAAAGAGCAAATTTTAAAAAGACATTCAAATTATTAAAGTGTTAAAGAACCAAAATTGTTTATTAAGGGTCAGAACATATAAACAGAAAATGTGATCACGAAAAAGCATTCACCACTGAGTAAGCTACCTTTTATAGTTCACCAATTTATACATTCTATACCAGTGCTTCTCATACTTGAGCACGTCTTCTGTTCAAGTTCTTATGCCACCTCGAGGGTGTGTTAAAACACAGATGATGTGGTCTGAGAAAGTGCACTTCTAACAAGCTCTCAGGTGATACAGTGCTACCGACATGCAGACCTCACTTTGAGCAGCCACGTTTGAAGCCACGGGAAGTGAGTAGACTCTAGCCTGTGTTCTCCCAGGAATCATTCCCCGCTCATTCTAGACAGGGCAAAAGAGCAAATGAACTCAGAAGTCCACCTCCTTTCAAAGCTCTAAAGCAAAGGCACAGGGTCCTCTCTCTTGTCAATCCTTGGTTATTAAACAGTTGTTATGTTCTTTAAAAGGGGGGTATCAATTAAGACAATCAGGATTGCAGGACCTAATGAGTTTGCTGGAGCATCCAATGGAACCAGCCTCTGGCAGACAGTCTCTGAATGCCCTAGAATTCACAAAACACCGATCTCTTGGTGGCAGTTTTCAACCACATCATTTCCTACAATGATTTTGTCAGATGCCTAGGAATAGGAGGCAACCCACAAATTCAGAATCTATCACTCATAAGGACACAAAACAAGGCAAACATGCCCTCCATGAGCTTACCTAGGGCATCCAGGTGACTCTGAGAACACCGGTGCACAGGCCAAGGGGGGAACTTGAAAGGAGTCAGAACAGAGCCTGCCCTTTTACTCCAAACTTCATACTTGCTGCCTCCTCAGGATCCATCAGGAGCTAACAGCAAAAACCACGCTCACAAACTCCATGCTGCCACAGTAAGAGACGGCAACGCCTGAGAAATGACTCAGGCCCACACCCAATATCCTCCACATCGACAACCCATCAAAGCGGTGGAGGGTGACAGTGCGGACTCCTTTCACCCTAAGGAAGAAGGCACCTGGCTGAGAGGCCTCCAAGTTCTACGCAGCGAGAACCTCAGCAAGAAACGACTTAATTAACCATGCAGGGGAGCACAGAGAATTCCCACCAGCCTCCACGGTCCCCAAACACCACACTGCCATTTATCCCCCGATGCTGTCATTTCCTGCCCGCAGTGAACTAATTACACACAGTGGGAATTCTGGAGCTGCTGGTTCTAATGTTTATCTGCTGTTAACTTGTTGTGTGACCTCAAAGATATTTCTCTAGTGCCTTTATTTCCTCTGCTATAAAAACAAGATAAGGGAATGACGTGCTTGACAAAACACCCTCACAGAATACTACAGTCATCACTACCCTAGAGAAGCTCTCAGGGATGGTAATTAACGTGTCTCTTTTATGAAGACCTTCAGTAAATATGCTGACATGCTGTGGAAACTTGTGAAAAGCCTGGGATCTCAATTGCTATTTCTTCTTCTGCTAAGACAGGTTTTGGTGACAGATGCTACCTATAAAATTACTGGTAAAAATAGTATTGCATGTGCTTCTTTGTAAATCACTGTTTCATTCACTGAGATGTATTTTTCCAGAATCATAGCTCTAACGACAGATCATGGCTTCACAAGTAGAAGAGATACTAGGAAAACCACCTTGAGTGATATTTCCATAGCCTTAACATCCAGCACCAAAGACTTAGTTAAGTAAATTTCGGCTGTTCTTCCTTTCCAATGAAATAATTTGCTACCCCTGAAAACCATGTTTTAGAAGGTTAATTAGTCTGAGCATGTGAGAAAAGCTGGTTACAAAATATTCTGTAGCTAAAACAATCAGTATAATCTGATTTTGTAAATCTATCCACGCATAAAAAATACTCAATAAATTATATTTTACATCTATTAGGTCCCCAGTCCTTTTTTAAGTATTTGAGTAAGCTATGTATACAAGTTATAACACATATTAATCACTTATGTGTCACAAATTTAATGCAAATTTTCCCAGTCCACTGTCTCTTCATTTATACGTAAGTTCTAAGTTTTTATATATTCAAGTCTATTTGTTTTTTCTTCACTGGTTGCTTCTCTTGCAGTAAAGCCATGAAAATTGTCATTTCTATGCAGACCTAATAAATATTTTCTGCTAGTTTTTCTATAATTTGATTTGCAATATTCAGCTCTCTGTAGAGTTTATTTGTAAGACATGGTATGTTTGGTGGCGTCAAAAGTGATATCTTCTTATGTGAAAAGCATTTATTAAGTAATCTATTTAGTAATTCTTCCTCATTGACTTATTTTGAAAACGTTAGCACATAGGCATTAGATGTAGTTAGGAAGTTATTCCAGTTCATTTTTTAAATAAAAAGTATAAAAACCTCAAAGTAAAAACCTAAATATACATAGTAGTCTCATAAGAAATCTCAGTAAGAGATTATAAACAAATCAAATGATCAAGCCACTTTGCCCTCATTTCAGGCATCAGTCAGCTAAGCAATAACTCCTACTTAAAATCAATTCTTCCCATTCAGTAGAAGGCTTTGAGAATGTATTTGGAGAGCATATAAGTATATGGTAGCTAACTCACCAATTGCTGTTTGGCCTCCCTGCTTACTTGGGGCTGGGCAACTTCCTGGGTGGCAAGCAGTATTATTTCAAACCCGATAATGGCCCTTGGCCTGAAAACACTAAAAAGAAGTTGAAGAATTCATTGCTTAATTTAGTCAAGATTTAGAACTGTCATTTTCACTCTATTGATTTTTCCTCCAGATATATTAGAAACCTACCATACACAATATATACTATATAAATTTAGACTTGTTCTTTCCATTTCTAATGTCTGCATCTTCCCATTCCCATTAAGATATAAGCTCCTGGAAAGCAAAGGCTGTGCTTGTTAGGGAAGGAAGGAAGGAAGGACAGACAGACGGACGGACGGACAGGCACATTTGCTGAGCCTTGCCCACAACAGACACCCAGGAAAGCCTGCCAACAAATCAACATTTAAGCAGTTCTGCCATAAACGATGCTTAAAGAAAAAAAATTATCTAAACATACGTACACACACACACACACATATATGTGTATGTGTGTGTACATATGTATAGATATCTCACTAAATGTTTTGATCTAAATTCATCTCTCCTACTAAGTAACATGGACAGATTTTTACCATCAACTCACACCCTGAAGCACAAGACATGATGATCTTTCTGTTCATTTGCATAGCTACGACTCATCATTATCCAGCCTTATTTTTTTGACTCAACAAAATAGAATTGCACCATTACGATTTCAGCATGTCTGTTCTTGCAGTAACTATTTTGAATTGTGCCTTCTAGAAGCAACCACTTTAAGAAAAGAGAAAAAGGGGCGCCTGGGTGGCTCAGTGGGTTAAGCCTCTGCCTTCAGCTCGGGTCATGATCCCAGGGTCCTGCGATCGAGCCCGAGTCGGGCTCTCTGCTCAGCGGGAAGCCTGCTTCCCCTCCTCTCTCTCTCTCTCTCTGCCTGCCTCTCTGCCTACTTGTGATCTCTCTCTCTGTCGAATAAATAAATAAAATCTTTAAAAAAAAAAAAGGAAAAAAAAAGTGTAACTTCCAAAGTATACACTTGGCTTGTTTTTCAAACCTGAGCTTTTCTGGGTTCACTTGTCTGTTGTTTTTCCACATAGGGAAGGACTGAGAGGTTCCTCTGGAGCAAGGCAGCTGATGAGAGAACTCAGCCTTGTAACCTCTGTTTGTAATCCTTTCCACCCATAAATGAACAAGTTCTCTAGGCACTATCATCATCATTGTCATCATCAGTGCTACTTTACTGAGCACTTTATATATGTCCGTCACACTGCTAAATGTTTCACTTGTTATTTCCATTACCAGAAAATTCTGGAATATACCTCCAACCCCTATCTTTAAAAAATTGCCCAACTTAATATTATACTTATTAAGTGTAATTTTAGAAATCTTGCTTAGTTTTTTAATCTAAGAAATGACTAGCATATTGAGAAGTTTGTTATTTAATTTCATAATATTCTCACACATAAAACAGAGAAGTCTAACCTATAAGAACATCTCCCTGTCCCTGCTTCTCTCTTTTCTGTTTGAGAAGAATGGATGCGTTTGTCGTGCAGCAAAAGGAGACCCAGGAGGAGCAAGAGAGATTATCTTACAAGTTGGCAAAGCATCTGTATTTGACTCCTCCCATCCCTGTCCCCATCCTGCTCCTGAGGAGCCGGGAGAACAAGGTAGAGTTACGCACCCATAAATACTAACCAGGCTGCCTCTCCCAACATTCGCCTAGGGTTTCCACTGAAGAGGCAGGCACGCCTCCCAGGAGGTTCCCAGGGAATGGAAAGCAAATGTCAGGGAACCCAGGAAAAGATACAATTCCTTCCACTGTATCAAGAGAGATATCTAAAAACACATATAAACAAATACACAGTTTATTCTTGGGCTTACACTGTAAGTCTTATCATAGCTGTTCACATCTGCCACAAACCATGTTCGAGAAGAGCACTGCTGCCTGGGGAAGTCTGAGAGAGGCGGCAAGCATTCCTCTGCTCTTCTGCACCCTTTCTGGTGGGTTTCATGAGAGAATATTATCATCTCCATTTCATTCCACAGAGTCCACAGTCAAATCCACACCAGTACACTTACCCCTAAAAGATGCGGACTCCTCCGATGACTCAGGACAAAGAACGCATTCGCAAGGCCTGAAGGTAGGCATTGGGACAAGTGCAGCAACGTCACTAATCGAAGCCCTGCCCCCGGGGTTCAGATTTGCCCACGTTGAGCGTTAACTCTGCCCCTCATGGAGCTCCCTCGTGGGACTTGCAATTGTAGGAGGCACCAGAGAGGCCCCTGGGGCCTCACTCTGTTGGCCCCAATCCTTCAGCCCTCCCCGTGTTCATGCCCTTCGCCAAGTGCCCTCGCAGTTCCTCCCACGGATGGTGATCAAATCATCCCTTGCCTCTGGATTTGAGGCTTGGCCTGGGAATGGTTTTGGCTGGAAGGAATCCAGGCAGTAAGAAGCCTTGCAGGTTTCCTTCTACCCCTTCCGGCTCTGCCACGGCCTTGGGAAGGGCCGCCCCAAGTAGCTGCTGCCCTCAGCTTGGATCCCACCTGAAGCAGAGGAAAACCCAACCTGCATTGCCAGCTGGGTCCCAGCTGGAAGCACGGCTGCTCAGTCAAGCCCAGTGGATTCCAGCCAAACCCCAGAGCCAACCGCAACTGCAAGAGCCTTGATAAGTAATTGCTGTTCTGAGCCACTGGGTTCTAGAGTATTTTTTATCTGGCGTATTACGGAACAGCTAACTGATACACGGTCTAAGGAGACTGCTCGTGGAAGGCACAATAGGCCGCATCCCAAAAAAAATAATAACTAAATTTTAACAAGTGCTTCCTATGCACCCATTTCTGTAAGAGCTTTAGGTGAATTTATTTACTTATTCATTCCTCACAAGAACCCTTGAAGACAGATAGGATTTTCATCCCTATTTTAAAAAGATTGAGGCAACAGAGACACAGTTAAGTAACCTACACACACCGGGAGGGTGGTAAAGCAGGAGTGAACCCCTGTCACCAGTCACTGGCATCCAGAGCCCTTGCCTATAACTGCCACGCTGAACAGCCTGGCAAACCCTCCTGTCCCAAGCTGCCTCAAATCTGTGGCCTCTCAAACTCTGGGGTGAAATCCAAACTGACAAGTATACTGGTAAAATACTCCAGGTCCTTCACAGCCTGGTCCCAGCTTATGCCATCCGGCTCCTGTTCTCTCTCCCCCTCACTCTTCCCTCAAGGTCTGCCCCAAGCACACTGAGCCCCTACACTTCACCAAACTCCCCAACTCCCTCGCACCTTGGACCCACCACTTCCTCTGCCCAGAATGCCCTCCCAGAATGCCCTCCCTGTCCTTTCTGACCACCTCAAGGTCATCCTCTAGGACACAGGTCCCGGGTTCCTCCTGCAGAAACTACTTCCTGTCCCCAGCCAAGGGCACATGGTTGGTCATCCTGACTGTTCTCCCAACTTCCAGGACCTTTTCCAAAAAAGCACGGACCGCTTTGCACTATTACCATCAACTTAGCCCTTTCCACAGCCTGGCCATGAGCACCTTAAAGGCAAGGCCTAGGTCGTACTTAGCTCTGTGAGCTCAGTATGTAACAAGGTACCCAGTTTCATCTTGGGAACTCAATAAAAGCTGACTAAATTAAAAAGCTGGCAAAAGGAGCAGTGACACGAGGGAGAAATGGATACGGAGACAGGAGGTTTAAGTTTTCATTTTTAAATAGCAAGTCTTCATTTCTAATAAACATTAATTAAACTGCCTAACACCCCTGGGTCTCCAGCTATATGTTCTTCAATTAAAATAGTTCTTTCATGACGGCTTCCTCTGCCAAACCTTTCCTCCCAGGCTTATGTGTTCACCAGAGCGACTCAGGACAAGTAACAAAAGGCACGATATTTGCTTGAAACAGAGGGGAAATTGAAGGCTAACTCCCTCACTGTTCACTCCTGGCAACACAAAAGTACAAGCGCTCTGACTTCCAAAGAGATGGAGGGAAGTTGGTGGCAGAGGAAGGCACATTCTTAAGGAGTGAAAGTAAAAGACTCCCAAGACAGGGCACAGAGAGGGGATGACTTGATGTGGGGAATAAAGGCTTATTTAATCTGAACCAGCAAGTGGTCCCTGGGAGAGCCCAGCTCTCAGAATTGCAACTTGCCGCTGACAAGATGATTACTCCTTAGCCTCAGGGGCACCCAGTAAAAGTTCAGGGCTGGGCAACTTGACAGCCCCTGTGGAGAGCAGACAAGGGCCACAAAATCGGCTGTCCTCAAAATCACAGGTCTCCCAGACCATGTGCAGAAGCCGGACCCGAATCTTGGAGCCGCAGGGCATCTCTATCAATAGGGGTGACATGGTCTGCTCCTGGAGCCTGAGGCTGAAATCCTATAGGCCCAGACCCTTTCCCCCACCGCAGCTTCGCTGTCCCTGAAGAGCGGTGTTTCTGTTGCTGGTGTCTCCTGAGAAAGGTGGGAGACGCCCAAGTAATGGGTGTGTCCAGATCCCTGCCACAGGCACCTGGGACTGGATGTCAGAGTTACAGATGCCTGGAATGCAAGAACCAGAAGATCTTTGAGATCAGGCCATTTAGGAGTTTTCAGACATTTTCTAGGGACCACGTGGTGGTTTAAGCAACAGCTTCCAAAAGCATAAATATGAGAGGGGAAACTGAGGCTGCTCTCTTTGGGAAGCAGGGGCCAGGAACCCCAACTCTTGGTGCAGGGACAGCCTCTGAGATGACTTGGTGGAGGCTTGGGGATTTGGGTTGGGCATCACAGGCATAGGCCAAATCCACCTCCTGCAGTATAGAAGCCACGGTTCAGAGGGGTGAGGTGACCTCATCCAAGATCACACAACCTGAAGGCAGAAGGACTAAGAACAGGACTCAGGTCCTAAATACCAATCCAAACACTCATTCCTCTACACAGTGCCACTCCCCTTTCTAGAAGGGGCCCTCTACACCCCAACCTTCCCTCTTCCCCATTAGCAAGTCCCAGAGCCACCCTAGCGCTCAGACTGAGGTAAAGGGTAACTTGATGACAGTATGTTTTACGGGTGCATTTATCACACACACCAGGGAAAGCTCTGCCCTAAACACCCATCCATCCCCTCCTCCTCTCCCCACCCCAACTGGCCTCCAACAGGGATGAATCCTTAGAGGCTTTTCCATGACCTGGAACCTTCTCAGGACCTGTTGCCACCCGCTCTCCTTTTCTGCTGTATTCCCTCAGCACTGAATCAAATGACTGCCTGCAATGCTATGATGCTTCAATCGGCTACATTTGTCCCTACACACTGTTTGCGCCTGGCTTTAGAATGCTGCTTGCACCACTTTCTAATTTCATTTTAGAAGCCTGCAAGGAGAGAAGCCAACATTTAATCGTAGGGACTGGAGGGGACTGTACAAAGCGCTTACAAGGCACAAATAGAGTAGTTATTTTCCTATTTCCCTTCTGATTGAATTGGCTGCTGTATCGTATGCAGTAACAGTGTGAACCAGAAAGCAGCTCTGCATCCTTATCTCAGCCCCTCACGTGATCAAAAGAAAAAAATGCATTGTAATAAAAAAGAAAAAAGGAAATGAGAACTTCATATTTGTTTGAAAGTTAATTAAACTTGAAAGGTTTGTGGGGTTGATTCATTTTCTTTTGTAGCTTAAGACAATAAGGTTTGCATTCCATTTTACCAGTGGAATGATAAAAAGTAACCTGATGTTATTTTAATTGTAATAATAAATAATAAAGCTGGAATAAAAGGTTTATTTTTAAAGAGCAAAATAAAAATGGAAGCATATGTACCATGAAATTCAGACGTGACTTATAAAATAAAAACTGTAAAACTTTGTTAAGGTGTGTGCCTATTTCACCGCTTTTGCTAATACCACTTTCATTCTTTTCCGGAAAGATGACTTCAGAGCAAGCATACAGGTAGGACTTTATATGCATCCTAGTGAATTTCCTGAACTGACAAGATTAAAAGGGAATATGCTCTTTACAAAGAAAATTCAAAGTACAATGAAACAGAGCAGGAGGCCCCCTGCAAGCTTTCTGGGTAACAGGGGTGTGGAGCTGGGTAATGTCCCCATCCTTCTCAGGTCCATGTCATAGGACCCACAGAAAGGACAAAGCCGAGTAGTCTTCACAGTCAAGAGAAAACAGGACTCCTCGGTGAGTCATAGTGAAGAAGGGCACTGAGGCTAGTGTGATACTACCAGACACAACAAATGGAGCCAAGAAGTGGGCTAAACATAGATTACCTCCCTAGAGAAAACGTTGTATGATGGGGTGTGTGTGTGTGTGTGTGTGTGTGTTTGTGTGTGATAAAACATTTCAGAGAAAGAAGAACTGCCAATGAGAGAGAAGAGCAACTGCTGAACAAGGTAAGAGGTTATTCCTACTGAAAAATGTGGAGCTGCATAAGAGGATTTCCATGCCTCCAGTCCTAAAATTCCTTGATTCTATGGAGTGAAAACTGAATGTTCCATCATCAAACTGAGACCTAAAAACCCCAAGGGGGAAACCCACATCTCTTACCTGTTTCCTTCTGACAGGTTACCCTGCATGGGAACCACTTGCCAGAATATTTAACATCCTTTTTTCTATCTGTCTCCCCTGACACTTCTCTGGGAGCACCCTGAAGACAAAGTGTGTGTTGAATTCATCTTTGTGATCCCAGCACAGTACCTGAAGCATATACTGGGCAGCCAAATATGGAAAGGCAGAATGAAAAACTAGTAGGGAAAATTTAAATTTTATTTTTAAGTAATGAAGGCTTATACCCTAGAAAGCATTAATCAAAGTTCTTGGCACCTAGATGTCACATAAGTGGATTCTTCAATTAAAATACTTTTTTCCGGGGCACCGGGTGGCTCAGTGGGTTAAAGCCTCTGCCTTCAACTCAGGTCATGAGCCCAGGGTCCTGGGATCAAGCCCCGCATCGGGCTCTCTGCTCTGCGGGGACCCTGTTTCCTCCTTTCTCTCTGCCTGCCTCTCTGCCTACTTGTGATCTCTGCCTGTCAAATAAATAAATAAAATCTTTTTTAAAAAAAATTTTTAAATACTTTTTCCCCCTACTAACTATGAGGCCAAACCTTCAAATGCACAGGCAAAAGGGAATTTTTGTTTGTTCCTTCCCTAGGAGAAACCAATCAGCAACTCCTGCTCCATTACTCAGATTCTTAGAGTATAAAAGAGGTCACCAAAAAGTATCATAAATAATATTGGCCACCTTGTTAATCCAGAACTTAACATAGGAACAAGAATGTCTGAGCTTACCACTTTTAGTCAATGTTGTATTGTTGGTTCTAGCCAAGACAATCGGGCAAGAAAAAGAAATTAAAAGCATCAGTATTGGAAAGAAGTAAAACTATCTCTGTTTGCAGATGATATTATCTTCTCTAGAAAATCCAAATGAATTTACTAAAACACTATTAGAGCTAGTTACCAGGTTCAGCAAGGTTTCAGGATACATGATCAAAACATGAGAATCGACTGCATTTTTATGTGCTATACATAAGCATACACAACAAACAACTTAAAAATGAAATTAAGATAATTGCACCAGAAAAATTAAATGCTCAGTAATAAAGTTAACAAAAGAAATACAAGGCTTACCAAACACCACTAAAAGAAATTAAAGAAGACCTAAACAACTGGGAAAATATTCCATGTTCATTATTAAAAAACTTAATATTGTTAAAATGGCAATAATCTTCAAACTGATCTATAGATTAATGTAATCCTTATCAAATCCCAGCTGGCTTTTTGCAGAATTAACAAAGTAATCTTAAAATTCGTATGAAAATATAAAGGACCCAGAATAGGCAAAAGAAGACCAAGTTGGAAAACTTATACTTTCCAATAACAAAATTGGTACAAAGCAAGATTAATCAAGATTGTGTGATACTGACATAAGGACAGACCTATAGATCAATAGAATATAATTGAGAATACAGAAGGAAATTATATATTTATGGTCAGCTGATTTTTGACAAGTTATGACAATCAATGGGGAAAGAATACTCTTCAACAAATGTTGCCAGGACAACTGGATAGCTACATGCAAAAGAATAAATCTGGATCTTTAACTCACATCATATATAAAGATAAACTCAAAATAGATCAAATATCTAAATGGAAGAGCTAAAACTGTAAAACTCTTAGAAGAAAATACAGGTGTAAACCTTTGTAATTTTGGATTAAGCTATGGTTTCTTAAGTATGGCACCAAAAGCACAAGTGAAAAAAGAAAAAAATAAATAGGATGTTACCAAAACTAAGACTTTTGTATTTCAAAGGATACTCTCAAGGGAATGAAAAGAAAACCTACAGAATGAGAAAACATATTTGCATATCATATATCCGATAAGAGTCTAATACCCAGAATATATAAAGAATTCTTACAACTTTACAATACAAAGACAAACAACCTGATTTCAAATTGGCAAAGGATCTTAGTAAACATTTCTCTGAAGAAGATACACAAATGGGCAATAAGCACATGAAAGAGACTCAACACCATAACTTATTAGGAAAATGCAAACTCCAACCACAAAAACATACCACTTCATACCCACTAAGATGGCCATAAGCATAAAGACAGATAATAAAAGTGTTGGTGAGGATGTGGAGAAATTGGAACCCTCACAACATTGCTGGTAGGAATGTAAAATGGTACAGCAGCTTTGGAAACAGTGTGGCAGTTCCTCAAAAAACTAAAGAGAATAACCACACAATCCAACAACTCCACACGTAGGTATATACCTTCAGAGACCTGAAAACACAAGTGCACACAAAAACTTGAACATGATTGTTCACAGAAGCATTATTCATAATAGTCCAAAAAATGGAAACTACCCAAACCTCCATGAAGATGAACAGATTAACAGAATGGGCTATATCCATACTACAGAGTATTTTTCAGCCGTGAAAAAGAATGAAGGACTGATTTATGCTATAACCTGAAAAACATTATTAACCTTAAAATCTTGAAAATACTGCATTAAGTAAAAGAAGGTAGACACAAAAGGTCACATACTGAATGATTTCATTTATACGAAATGTCCAGAACAGGCAAATCCAAAGAAAGTAAATTCATGGCTGCTAGGGGCCAAGAGAAGGAGGCAACAGGGCATGATTACTAATAAATATGAGATTTCTTTGCAAAGTTTTGAAAACATTTTGGAATTACATAATAATGATGATAATTCATAACTTAGGGAACATACTAAAAAACACTGAATTGTATATTTTAACAGTATAAATTTATGGCATGCGTGTTTATCTCAATTTAAAGATAACAATTATGGTGAGATACTTGTACACTGCTGGCGAAAATGTTCATTGGTAGAACAGTTTTGGAAACAGGGATCCAATTTGCTCCCATAATTCAAATTCTAAGAATCTAAGTAATTATTAATACCACCACTTCAGTTTTAAAGATTGCTTGCCATGTAGTTTATAAGATCGGAATATTGGAAATACCCTGAAGGTGCACACATGGCTCCCCAGTGCAAACTGGTGAGTGCCTTTGATTCTGGCAGCACCGGGGCTGGTCCACATGGCCTCCCTTGCTGAGCCGACACCTCTGAGCCCCCTGAGCTGGGAGTGGTGAAGAGATTGGGCCAGCCCCAGGCAAGAACGCTACAGACTCCTAGTGCTCTTACCCCAAATGCAGCGGTTTTTTCAAAAGCGAACCTTTCTCAGATTGTTACATGCCTCTGATAGATTACCAGAGTGACAGAAACGCTGTTTCTGGGGGTGCCTGGGTGGCTTAGCTGGTTAAGTGCCTGACTTCCGGCTCAGGTCATGATCTCAGGGTTGGGTTTGAGCCAGGAACCAGGCTCTCTGCTCAGCGGGGAGCCTGCTTCTCCCTCACCCTCTGTCACTCCCCCTGCTTGTGTGCATTCTCTGCTCCCCTCCTTCTCTCTCTAACAAATAAATAATAAAAAATAAATAAAAGCCTAGGTGATAAAATAGATTAGTTCATGTCTTCTGAAAGCAACACAGAAATATAAATCTAAAGCCTAAAAGTATTAATTATTTTAAGTATTTATGCCACTTCTAGAAATTCTATTCTAAGGAAATAATTGTGGATCTGCTCAGAGATTTAGCTCCAAGGAGGTACATGACAGAGTTGTTTATAATAGCAAAAAGCCTAGTTCAAATGAAACGTGCAAGATACAGCCTCATGATGAAATATACTAGCCATTAAAACTAATGTTGCACAGGAGCATACAGCAACATGGAAAATGATTATAAAGGTTAAGCTAAAAAATAGTTTTAGTACAGGGCGCCTGGGCAGCTCAGTCAGTTAAGCCTCTGCCTTCAGCTCAGGTCATGGTCTTGGGGTCCTGGGATCGAGCCCCAAGTCAGGATCTCTGCTCAGTGGGGAGCCTGCTTCCCCCTGTCTCTCTGCCTGCCTCTCTGCCTATTTGTGATCTCTCTCTCTCTCTGTCGAATAAATAAATAAAATCTTTAAAAAAAAAAATAGTTTTAGTACAGAGTGAAAGGTATCATTTCATTTTTATAAATACATATACATAACATACACACACATATAAAGACATGCATGCTTAGAAGAAATGAGAATGGTTCAAATAGTGACTATCTCTGGGTGGTGAGAAAAGATCTGTTTAGTGAGGCAATCTATTATTTTCCACATTTTCTATAATGAACATCTATCACCCTGGTAATAAGGAAAAAGCAATAGCTACTCTTTCTAAAAAGGTGAAATCAGGGGCGCCTGGGTGACTCAGTCATTAAGCGTCTGCCTTTGGCTCAGGTCACAACCCCAGGGTCCTGGGATCAAGCCCTGCATCTGGCTCCCTGCTTGGTGGGGGGCCTGCTTCTCCCTCTCCCACTCTCCCTCCTTGTGTTCCCTCTCTCACTGTGTCTGTCTCTGTCAAATAAATAAAATCTTTTTTAAAAAAAAAAGGTGAAATCATAAAGTTTAATATAGGATGTCTCTGTACTTAGAATTTGAAATAAAGTTATCACATGGTTGAGTATTTTTACATTTAGCTCTGGGCTTCCTGGCTGCCAAGGAAAAAAGAGAAATAGGAAGAATTATCTAGATCTGTACTATTTTATTTCTCAGTTCCTCCCAGAAGATAAACTACCACTCTGGCACTAGACCTTAAGAGAAGCGCGTGTGCACAGCTTCTCCATAATGCGAATAGCCACCCTGTAGCGCAGCACAGCAGGTGCTGACTCATAGTCCTCACTTCTGTTCCCTTACTGTTACTGTTTAAGAACTGTAGTCCCCACCCCTTGCTAAAGGATAACTAACACACACACAGTGCCTTTTTCATAATGTACTACCATCCCTATCTTTCACCACAGTTAAGATAGTCCCCAAATGAATGTTTCCAGTAAGACACTGATGATGTTAATATCTGGCTTTTATGCCACATCTTGATGGTGTCACCATTTTACTCTGAACAAGGATCCTCAGAAGACGGTCCCATAGATGAAGTCGATCTTGAAGAGTGGTAGATGTAGCATAGTTTGAGAATGTACATTTCTTTTTTTTTTAATTAAATTTAATTTATTTATCTGACATAGAGAAAGAGAGAGCACAAGCAGGAGGAACGGCAGGCAGAGGGAGAAGCAGGCTCCTCGCTGAGCAGGGAAGCTGATGCAGGGCTCAATCCCAGGACCCTGGGAACATGACAGGAGCCAAAGTCTTAACCAACTGAACCACCCAGGCACCTGGAGAATGTACATTTCTTAATAATACATCCGCGTAAGAGTCTTAGATAAGAGAAAGCAGAGAAAAAGTTAGGTCAGTGGCTATGGACAGTCACTCTAAAACTTGACGGAGGTCACAAAGAGGCACTTTACGACCTGGCACTAAAGCTACCAGCCCTGAAACTGCTGGAAAGCTGAACCTTGCTATGACAAGAAGTAGCTTCCAGAAATACACACAAACCATATCAGTCAGAGTCAGAGCCTCTGAAGGCTGAGACGAAGGGTAGGGATAAGGGGAGCTGTGCCTATGACCTTCTGTGGATGTCAGTCCTTGCTACAGAAGTAATTTAAATTAGATTTTCTTCTGTATCTTACCTGCAGTTTCTTTCAGATCCGATGGATCCAAGCCACTCCCAGAGACAGCAGAGATTCTGTAGAGCGTAGGAGATGCTAAAATAGCTTACTTGTCCCTCCAAATCCCCCCATCCAAAACACCTTTCACTCCATGTGTCTGATGCTTCAAGGCTGGAACTAAGTCTTTCCTGACCACCCGTGTGGCCTTCCTTTCCTCCGTGACTTCTGAGAGCACTCACCCACCACACGACTCACTGACACGCGCCACGCATGTCATATGACCCCAGTCAGGTTGTAGACTGTAAAATATTAGGCATCTCACTGAGCACCTACCACAGTGTCTTATGCGTGAGTACTGAGGTGACAGGTTCAACAAAATTACCCAGTTTGTCTATTTCCCAAAGTAAATACATGGCGATCAAGCCCTGTGTTGGTAAGAAAATAAGGTTGATAGCACAATTGTCAGCAAGGCAATAATGCTAAAAGGCCAAAGTTTACTTGACCAGGAATGTAGTTTTTTAAATTTATTTCAACAGACTAATTTTGTTGGTGTGATCACTACGGACAGGAAGAATGAAATATTTTTCCTGACTTCAAAGGAGTTCACAGTCTTTCAGAAAATAAAGATGCACACATAGCTAATTAGGATAATGCATTATTAATATGGAAAAAGTGGGAGGACACATAACAATTACAAAGCCATCAACAACGTTCCTCAAGAGATGGCTGCAATTTATATCCCACTGAAATTGTGCCACATGACTAGAAATAGTGTCCAGAAAAAGACAAGGAACCCTCCCTTTCTCTACTCTGAACAGATGTGCCCCCCTGAGGAGCCCTGGTTTCTGAACTCAGCCACTGATTGGCAGAGGACACCACACAGTGCAGCCCAATTAATGCGTGACACTGGCCAGAGCAGGGGGTTAGCTGAAACACAGCTGAAGGAAGCAGCATCACACCAGGTACAGCAAAGCTGAGGTACCAGGAGAGCTGTCTTGAAACCTTTGGGAATGAGAGCTTGTCTAGTGAAAGATGGGCTGCAGAAGCACTTCCCATACTGAAATAAATAAATAAATAAATAAATAACCCACTGGCGGGTCATGAAATCAATTTAGAAGTACAAGACTTACAGTAAATGCTATTTTATAAAATGCCTGTCGTGGATATGAATGTGTGTGTGTGCATGTATGTGCACAAGTGAACACATACTGGGTCATGAAAACAGATGTTTACAAAACAGTCTGCAAGGCTGTGGATCAGGCAAATTATTTGGGAGATTATAGAAGGATTTATTTCAATTCAATAGAAGGAAAACACCTCTAACAAGGAAAACGATCTCACACTGAGGTTTACTGTTTTGAGTGGCAGAGAGTTTCCAGCCCCTGAAACACTTCAAGCAGCGCTAAAGCCATAGACCGCCATGGAGGATATTCATTAAGCAGAGAGTTAAATGCGAAAAACTCTGTTTCCTCCCCATTCTATGAGACTATCAGTCTATATCACAGGCAATTAACTATCATTGAAGGCACAATTAGGAGAAAATAACCTGATGGAGTCACAAGGGCAAATGTATATAGCCTGAAATTTTATTTGGTTGCTTATGCTGGAAGAGCATCTCTGTGAAAGAAGACGTTGTAGGGGATACTTAGACCGCAATTCTCAACCTAGATATACATGAGAATTACCTGGGGAGCACTTAAAAGATATCCATGCTTGGATCCCAACATGTATCAATTAAAACATTGGGACTAAAAATTTGTATTTTGTTTAATGCTCTTCAGGCCGGAGATGAGAACCACTTATTTATAGGTATAAAATGTATACCAGCCACCTGGGTGGCTCAGTGGGCTAAAGCCTCTGCTTTCAGCTTGGGTCATGATCTCACGGTCCTGGGATCGAGCCCCACATCGGGCTCTCTGCTCAGCAGGGAGCCTGCTTCCTCCTCTCTCTCTCTGCCTGCCTCTCTGCCTACTTGTGATCTCTGTCTGTCAAATAAATAAATAAAATCTTAAAAAAAAATGTATAAAAGACACTCTATAAAACACAGAGGGAAGGGAAACAGCCCCAGGATTTATATAAACATCATAAAAAGGGTTAGAAAGCATCATATCAAGGCTTTTAATTTCTGCTCAGGGTGCAGAGAGCTGAAGAGAGCATCACTCCCATGCTCACAACAAATAAAGAGCCAGAGAAATGGCAAGTCCAGAACTTTCTTGAATCCACTGGAAAGCTGAGGTCATAGGGAAATAAACTAGCCCCAAATCTAAGCAGAAGCAGATGCCTACAGGAAGAGAGAAAACAAGTACTTGTTTACCTGAGGTTGATGCACTTGGACACCGGCTAATAGGCATCAAGTAACAAACAACAACAGAATACTGCTAGAAAAATTGACAGAGCATGGAGCCAGACCACTTGAAGGTACAGCACAAAAGAAAAACCTAAGGCTGACACTGAGACAGACATTAGGAAAACCCCTCTGGCCAACCAGCTCCAAACTCAGGCTATCACAAGAGGAATTTGAAGTGTATGGTGCAATGAGAATAACCATACCAACAACAAACCTCAAATCCAGTTCAAATCCTGATTAGAGTGATCAACCCCACACTAAAGGTCTAGCAGAAATAGAAAGGCACTACCATTTCCAGACATAAAAACTATTTATCTCAGTCTCTCAGGTCCTACACAAGATGTCCAGTGCTCAACAAAACACACAGGGCATACAAAAAGCAAGGAAGAAAGAAGACTCCCAAGAAAGGGCAACAAACTGAACCAAACTCCGATATAAAACAGATGTTGAAGGTATCAGACACTAAATTTTAAATAACCGTAATTAATTGTAAAAGGCCCTAAGAGAAAGAATGGACAACATGAAAGATTAAATGCTTAATTTTACCAGAAAGATAGGACTTGTAAGGGAGAATAAAATGAAAAAAACTTGAAAGGCTAAACACAGTAACAGAAATAGAGACAGCTTTTAACATTCTTCCACAGATTTGACACAGCCAAGAAAAGAGTCAGTAAACTTGACAGGTCAACAGAATTGCCCACATGAAAACAAGAAACAATAAAAAGAAGAATGAAACAAAACAAAGTGTTCAACAGCTCTGGAATAAATCAAATGTTCTAAACTAGGTGTAATCAAATTACAGAAGGAGAGAAGAAAATGGAGCAGAGGAAATATCTGAATAATTATTGAGAATTTTCTAAAATTAATGACAGACACCAAACCACAGATCTAAGAAGCTCAAGAACATCAAGCAGGATGTGCAGGAATGTACATATATGTACACGTGTGTAGGCACACACGCACATGCACACAGAGGTACAGCATATTAAAATAGCTGAAACCAAAGGTAAAAAGAACCTTTAAAAAAAAAAAAGATTTTATTTATTTATTTGACAGAGATCACAAGTAGGCAGAGAGGTAGGCGGGGAGCTGGGGGACAGGCTCCCCGCTGAACAGAGAGCCCAGCGCAGGGCTCGATCCCAGGATCTTGAGATCACAACCTGAGCCGAAGGCAGAGGCTTAACCCACTGAGCCACCCAGGTGCCCCAACAGAATCTTGAATGTAGTGGTAGAAAAATAAAACACTAAATATAAAAGAAGATAAGGATTGTAGAAGATATCTTGTCAGTAGCATGCAAGTAAGAAGTCAATAAAGCAGTGTCTTTAAGGTGCTGAAAGAAAAAATAAACTGTCAACCCAAAATTCTAGACCCAGTGAAATAAATTTCAAAAACAAAGGAGAGGGGCACCTGGGTGGCTCAACAGCTAGCAAAATGGCAGATTTTAATTAAGTTTAACAGCATAGTAAATGTGAATAGTCTAACACACTGAAAAATAGATATTGTCAGATAGGTGAAAAATGTAAGACTCTGAGGTCTACAAGAAACCTGCTTTAAATATACAGACACAGACAGGCTAGAAGTAAAAGAAAAGTAAAAGATATAGGAAACAAACACTAAATGAAGGAAGCTGGAGTAACTATATTATGAATACCCAAAGCAGTAGAACCCAGAACAAGGAATACTAACAAGGAAAAAGAGGAATAGTACATAATAATAAAAGGATCAGTTCTCCAAAATGACATAACAGTCCTGAATGTGCATGCACCTAAGAACAGGTGATCAAAATACATGAAGCAAAAAGTGATAGAACAAAAATAGAAGAAATAGAAATATAAAAATAGAGAAATAGAAAAATCCACATTTATAGTTGGAGACTCCAACATGCCTCTCTGTTATTGATAAAACAAATGGACAGAAAATCAGGACAGAGAAGACCTAAAATTTCCAGAACATTCTACCCAAAAATAGCAGAATACACATCTTTTTCAAGTACACATTGAACACTCACCAAGACAGACCATATTCTGGGGCATAAAACAAAGGTTAGCAAATTTAAAAGGACAGAAGTCATGCAAATTATATTGTGAGACAATAACAGAAATAAATTAGAAATCAGTAACAGTAAGACTTCTGGAGAATTCCCAAATAGTTAAAAATCAAATGATATACAGTCAAATAACATGTGGATTAAGAGGAATTCTCTTAATATTCTTAAATATTTTAATTTTAAGTAAGTGAAAATGCAAATACACATAACAGAATTGTGGAATGCAGCTAAAGCAGTGGTTACAGGGAAATGTATAGCACTAAACGCTTACATTAAAACAGAAGAAAAATCTCAGATCAGTAAAATGAGCTATTAAGAAAACAACATAATGAATTAATTAATTAATTAAACCCAAAGTAAGGAGAAGGAAGTATTAAAGAAAAGAGCAGAAAGCAATAAAAGTGAAAACAGAAAAGCAGACAAAATTAATGAAACCAAAAATCTGGATCTTTGAAAAGATCAATAAAATTAATAACCTTCTAGATAGAATAAGAAAAATATCGAAGACACAAATTACCAGTATCAGGGATGAAAGGAGAAAATCATTATAGATTCCATGGACATTAAATGGATGATATGAGAAGACCACAAAAAATTCTATCTCCATATATTTGACAACTTACATGAAGTAGAACAATTCCTTAAAAATACAAACTACCCAAACTTATCAAGAAATAGGCAACCTTAAGTGCATCTATACCTATTAAATCTGTAGCTAAAAACCTATCAAAGAAAACTCTAGGCCTATATGATTTCATTAATGAATTCTACCAAACACTAAAGTAAGAAATAATACCAATCCTGCACAGCCTCTTCCAAAAATACATCACAACCAAGTGAAATTATCCCAGAGATACAAGATTGGTTCAATGTGTGAAAATCAATCAGTATAATTTGCTGTATTAAATATGAAGAAAAAAATCACATTATCTTGTCAACAGATGGAGAAAAAGCATTCAACAAAATTCAAAATCGATCCAAAATAAAAACTCTCAGTAAACTCAGAATACAATGGAAATTTTTTAACCTCATAGGGCATCTAGCCTCAGTTAACATCATACTTAATAGTGAAAAATTGATTATTTCTCCCCCATGACAACAACGCAAGAATGTTCTCTCTCACCACTTCTATTTAACATTATACTGGAATTCTTAGCCAGTGCAATAATTAATAAATAAATAAATAATAAATAAATAAATAAATAAAAGGCATCCACACCGGGAAGGAAGAAATAACACTGTCTTTATTTACCAATGACATGATTGTGTAGAAAATCCAAAGAATCTACAAATAAGCCCCCTAGAATAAGTGATTTTAGGAAGGTAACCAAATATAATGTCAGTATATAAAAACCAATTCCAGAGGTGCCTGGGTGAACTCAGTTGAGTTGAGTAACTGACTCTTAATTTTGGCTCAGGTTGTGACCTCAGGGTTGTGGGGTAGAGCTCCACACTCAGTGGGGAATCTGCTTGAGATTCTCTCTCTCTCCCTCTGTTCCCCCACTCGCTCTCTTTTTGTCTCTCTCTTTAAAATAAATAAATAAAGGGAATAAAAATATAAGGCACAGCCTGAGAGAAATTCAGGCAAAACACGTTTCTGACAAAGAACTTACATCCAAATTAGGTAAGGAACTCTCAAAACTCAACAATAAGAAAACAAACAACCCAATAAAAATAGGCAATCAAAATTACCACTGCATAACATTTAAAAGTTTTAAATTTTTATTTGAATTTGTATATTTTTTCCAGTCCATGAAGAGTCTAAACAAAACTCCTCACCAATTTTTTTTTGGACCATATCATTTGACCCAGAACTAGCCTTTTGATCTCTGTCAACCTTTGATGTAGTTTATATTGACCTAAAAAAAAAAAAGAAACTATTAATTTTCATTGAACTCAGGAGATAAATTTTGTAGAAGCCCTTCATAAAGAGACTAATTTTCCCATCAAATAAAATTGGCTCTTTAAACACACAAACAAAAAAGTTGTAATTTTCTGAGGCATAAAAATTTATTTTCTCGGGGCGCCTGGGTGGCTCAGCAGGTTAAAGCCTCTGCCTTCGGCTCGGGTCATGATCCCAGGGTCCTGGGATCGAGCCCCGCATTGGGCTCTCTGCTTGGCGGGGAGCCTGTTTCCCTCTCTCTCTCTGCCTACTTGTAGTCTCTGTCTATCAAATAAATAAATAAAATCTTTAAAAAAAATTATTTCCTCACCTGAGCATGAATCACATTTTTAATCACCATACTTCCTCCTTCTCCCTGATACCAAAACTAAACAATTCTAGAACCCAATGATGAAAGAAATGACTCTTATTTTCCCTTTGCTCATATTTCTTCACTTATTTCTCACCACCTGGTACCACGTTTTGTTAAGTCACTATAAATCATGTTTGGGAACAACGTGAAGTATAACAAAGAAACAGATTCTGTGTGAAAGAAATCTTTCAAAATCAAGTTATTCAACATATAACCCTCTTCTTCCAAGTGAATGTCTTTTCCTCCCGAATATCACGCCGGCTCGGGCCATACTTCTCTGCTGGAAACCAGAGAAAGAATAAACCTTGAAGATTTCCAGCACTATGCCCAGCTTGTTTCCAACTATTGCACTTTTTTCTGACCCTGTTTTATTTTTTAGAGTCTTTTTTTAAATTTGAGTATGTCTGACACATAAGGTAACATTAGTTTCAGATATACAACAGACTGATTCAACAAGCCTATGTTACACTATGCTCACCACAAATCCAGTTGCCCCCACCATACAAAGCCATTACAATACCGTTGACTATACTCCCTATGTTGTATGTTTCATCCCCATGACTTATTCATGCCATAACTGGAAGCCTGTATCTTCCACTCCCCTTCAGCCATTCTGCCCACCCTTCCACCACCCTCCCCTCTGACGATAACTTATTTCTCTTTTAGTACTTCTCTTCAACTGAAATATGAGACAAAACATAAATAAATAGGTTCCCTTCTAGTAGATTGTAAGTGTGATGAGCAGAGAGATTTGTCTTTCTTGTGTACTCTTTTACCCTCAGCACCCAAAAGAGGGTCTGGCACACTCTGGCACATAAGTAGATGCTCAATAAATATTTGTGAACCAATGACTTCCCAAGACATCTCTCCCTCCGCATTCCTTCATGTTTTTCCAGTGATCCTGAACATCCCATAACAGCACTGCTGATGGAAAACATGCTGCCCTCCACTCCCTCCTCTCAGGATCAGTGACCAAGTCTTTTTGCCAATTTCTGTGACAACGAGATATGGAGGATGGACAACTTGTTGCCCAATCTAACTCCAAATGTCCACCAACATCTGCCATATCAGATGGAAACAAAAAGCAGCACTCACTTCACACTTCCAATGAAAACAGGCTAAATGCTTTAAAAGCAATAAGCAGTTGAGGCCGGTTTCCTACCAAAACAACTACAGACAATTAGCCCACTGATTTACTATCAGGACAACTGTTTTCTTGCCCAGGATCTCCCACTAACTGCATCTTCACCAAGTCCCAGCCTGTTAGTTTGAAGACAGGTAACAATACTGAAATGAAGCCATGATTTGGAACAAGCGAGTGCTCTCAACGGGAAGCACAGGAGATGGTGAAGGGGAGGTGCCGGGGACTGAGACACAGACCAGAACCAGCTGTGAGGCTTTTTCAAACTATACGCGTCCCCCCAACCCCAACTCCTCCACCCTAACCCAATCCTACCGAATCATCACCATAGAGTAAGCCACTGTTGCTGTTGCCAATGGGAATATGAAAAACTCAGAAAAAAAATTTTAAGTGTAAGTTCTTTGAAGAATGGGACCAAGATTTATGCTTCTTAGCAATAGCCAGAATGATACCTCGCACCGGGTACTCTATGTTAGAGTCGAGTCTCCACCTGTGTCTCTGCTGGTGTCTCCTGCCTCACTCTTCTCTGCCCTCAGCCACACCCTGTACTTCTATTGTCCTGCACTTCTCCCGACTGCCCGTACAGGCCAGCCCTTTCACCATCTGTCCCTGCCTGTGGGAAAAACCATGGACTGACTGCCTACCTAACAGCCTGAGAGGCAATCTCCCTTCCTCCCTTGCTAGCAGAACTACAGCTTTGTTCAGATAAGGGGCATCAGTGTGTGGAAGCTGAGTCCCTCTCTCAGCTCCAGAAGATGGCATGGATAAAACAATCATAGCCCACCTTCTTCTCCTTCACCAGTGACCGGTTTAGGGTGGGCATGTGACCATTCCAGCCAATGACCTAGGGAACGTCTGGGAAATCTTGTCCTTTGTTTTCTAGACAAACACCGTCCCTCCCTTCTGTTTTGGATGTTATCACCCGCAGCCATGATGGAGCCAGAGTCAAACTGTGGCAGAGCAGGGAAAAGCAAGTGAATCCAACCAAGAGGGCTGTGACCACCGTGAACCACTTCCTGCAGGCTTCTTAAGTGAGACAGTAAAGTAACCTAAATCACATAACTTACAACAGCAAGTACTGATTCCCCACCACAATGGCCTGGGAAGTCCCTCCGGCTTTTTCTCCTCAAGCAGCCCTACTATCTCCAATTTTGAACACCACTACAGTCTCCTTGGGAAGTCTTCACTCTATGCCAGACAGTTAAACGGTCCCAAGCACTGCTATCCGGACTCTGCCTTTCCCACCAGACTGTGAGCTTCTCCAAAGAAGCATTTTTCACCCTTGGCAGAGGCCCTGGCATACTGAAATTAACACTCAGTTTGAGCTTAGCGTAAGTGACTCCACTTTGGTCCTATTGAATGAATGATCGAGAAAACAAGGAATGCAAGGATGAACACACAGGATGCTTTCCATGCCTTGGATAAAGACTTGATGACTGACAGACTGAATATGGCACCCAGGCTGTCTACACTCTACTATAGACTTCGTTTAGGTGGTGATGAGCAAAGGCAGAGATAGTGCAATGGACATGTACTATTTTTATCTGCCCAGAACTCAGACTTCTCACTGGGAACTGCCCCTCACCAGCCAGCAGCTGAACTGGAGCTGAACAAATCCCCCAGGCACTGGTGACACCTGGGTAAAGTATTCACTCCTATTGTGAATATCCGTATCACTCTTACCACCACTCCCTATGCACAGAGATGACTTGGCCCAGCTTTGGTCTAGCCTATCAGTAAGACTTGCTGTAAGGACAAAAAAGCTGGAAGAAGAGAGAGACTCTCCCCGCTAACCCCCCACCCCAAGGAGCGGATAAACCTGAAGTCGCCAGTGCTATTGATCACCTCATATTAAAAACCAGTCATCACAGAAGGCGAAAAGAATTAAGACATGTATGAGAGAGAATGATCCCTGCAACCTCATGTGAGCCCCTGGATGTAGCCATGCCTGAAGCTAAAAGCCTCAGCCTTTTTCATTTCTGTGACCCAATTTCCATATTACATCAGGCAATTTTCAAGTGACCAACACCCAACTCAAAAGAATTCTGACAAACACAGTTGATAATGATGAAAGCAGGCTGATAACACCCCTCTATCTACACCTTTTGATCGACTGCCTCTAGGATGGCATCAGGAAGTAAAAGAGCCTGAAAGTAGCCTAGCAGTGAATAAGTCAGAGTGATTAAAGAAAAAAAAAGAAAGAAAGAAAGAAATGCCACCCCCAAAACACACACACACACACACACACACCCCACCGCCACCACACTAGGGTTTCACCCTAAAGGAGGGTAATCTAAGCCTCCTGGATCCCCATTCTGTTCAGAAATGTGCGGAGACCTCTAGGAGGCATAAAGTGTTACACTATCACATAGGGAAAAAATGGAGAGAACTTTCACCAAGCTTCGTGCCATGCACTTTATGAACATGAGATAACTTAAAGCTATTTTAATGACTATAATACCCATTTTGCCTTTGGGGAAACTGAGCATTAGCGAAGTGAAGCAAGTTGCTCAAGCTCACATAGCTAGTAACTGGAATTTAAAGAGCACTCTAGACCTTTTCCTTCTCTCTTGGATGGCTGGGTCCTGGGAGATGGAGGCACTCCACCTCCACCCTCATCTCCACAACGCCCCAGGGCACACAGACCTGCAGTCTTCCCACCGAAGGCCCCCAGAGTCAGAGCAGCCGAGCGTACTCAGCGCCCAAGGAACAAACTAACCCGGGCGCGTAGGTCCTTTAATCACCACCACCACCACCAAAAGTAAAGAGCCGGGCAGAGCAGCGGCAGGACGCGGGCCCGTGTGCGGCGCCGCAGAGAGAGAGGCGGGAGCTCCTCTGGGCTCCTCAGCGGCCCGAACCCCCGCCGCAGCTCCGGCTCTCCCCAGCAGCCCGGGCCCCCGCCTCTCCGCTCCCCACCAGCGCCACGCAAACGCTCGGCGGTGCCCTGGCGGAGCAGGAGACCCTCCGCCGCCCCCACCCCCCCCCCCCGGGGGCCCCCGCCGTTTCCCCCCCCCCCGGCCTCGGGCCCCCCCCCCCCCGCCCCTCTACGGCACCGCGGCCCTCCACCGCCCCGCCACAGCCGCGCGGCTCCGCACGTCCCCCGCGCGGGGTCCCCCGGCCCCGGCCGACCACCGCCCCCAGCTGGCCGCGGCCTCCCCGCTCACCTGCGCCGCCCGCGCCCGCGGGGCCTCTCGCCACCCCAGCCCGGCTCCCGGCCTCGGCTCCGAGCGCGCCCGCCGGGGGCCGGCGTTGGCTCCGGCCGCGCGGGGCGGGGCGGGGCGCGGCTCCTCCCCGCCTGAGCCACCTGGGGCGCCCGCGAGGGGCTCGGCTGGGACAGGTGGGCCCCGCCCGGGAGCGCGCCGCCCGGGGCTCAGGCTCCTCCGGGAACCTCAGGGATCCTCCACCGGGTTGAAGGGAGGCCCGGGCGACCTCATGTTAGGTGACAACCGGGTCGCTTAGTGCCTGCGAGGCGGCAGGGAGCCACGGCCCGGTCTGTTTCCAGCCTGACCCGCTCAGGAAATGGAACCCAGAGCGTGAGGCTGACCGGACCAAGCGACCAAGCCAGTGCGAAGAGTGGAAACCAACCCCTTTATTTGGGGGATGTACAAACCGAGAACCCAGAACTGAGATCCTCAGGTTGGGGCACAGTGACTTAGTTCAGAACTGTAAGAACTCAGGCCTTTTCTGACCATCCCATACTAAGCCATCTGCACCTCACCCACAGTGGGCTCAGATGACGTCCAACCCTTCCGTAAAATAACATTAAGCTATAAATAAGATCATTTCGGGTAATGATATCCTCCCTCAAGAGGGGAGGAATCTCCTCTGTCCACTGTTAAATAACCAAAGACTTGAACAAATCCAAGACAGTGCATGTGCTCAGTGAATACTTGGTGCACAAATGAGGCGTGGCCCCGTCTTCTGAGTCCAGCCTTCTGCTGGTCCTAAAGGGCCAGAATTGTCCCAGCATCTCTCCTACTTTCAGTGAGAACCCAGAGTCAAGAGGCCAGGCTTCCAAGCCACCACCTATCCTTTCTGTACCTCTTGCCTCCCCTCCCACTGCCTGCCAGGCAGCTGGCTTGAGGGAGTCCACACCCCCCTGGACATCTTTATAAACTGTGAAGCAAATCTTTTAATTTCTGAAGATGTCCCAGGCAGGGTTACTCAGAAATATAATGCTGTCCTGCCAGCTTTGCACTTGTGGAAACAGCTGAGAGTTTGTAACACTGACCCAGGAACCCCCAGCTAGTAGCAGAGCTAAGCCTCAGGCGTTTGTGGTGATGGTGGGTCCTGTAGCCAGGAAGCCTTGAGTGGGGATAGAACTTCTACAGAAGGGGGGCTTGCGTTTGGTCCTCTGCTGAGATCTCTAATTGGTGGTCTCTCCAGGCCTCTCAGAGGGCAAGTGTGATATGAGACACTCACACTTACTGAGGCCCTGACGGTTTAAAAAAAAAAAAAAAGTGTGGGGCACTTGGTTGGCTACGTCAGTAGAACATAGGACCCTTGATCTTGGTGTTGTGAGTTGTTTGAGCCCCACGTTTAGTATGGAGGTTATGCTAAATAAATAAATAAATTCCATTTAAACAAACAAACAAAAGGTATCAGAATAGGATACAAAGAGTGTGGTGTATTTTTTCCACTGGGCAAATGAATGGCCTTAACACACACATACACACACACACACAATGATGTGTGTTGCTGCTACTCACACATTAATATCAAGATTCATTAAAGAAACCCATTCTAAGCACACTACAGGAAACACGGCACAACTTTAAAGTTGCATGGAGAACATTCCTGCATAGAACTATTTCAGTATACTTCTCTATTAAACCTCAAAGCCATAATTAGATGCTGTCTGTTAAGGTGAGGTCAGGGCCAAGTGGTCTGCTCCACCCATACCCCCAACAATAGGCTTAACATTCTTAGGGCCTGGACCCCCCCTCCCCCACCCAGATCCTGCTTCATCAGTGAGTCTGGCGCAAATGGGTGTTTAAGTGGTGGTAGGGCTTGGTTAGTTGCTTCACACTGGGCAAGGCCAGCCTGGTAAAAAGTTACAGAAAATGCCCCACCTAGGTGTGCCCTACTCCAGCTGTATTCCCCTATGCGGTAGGTGGGGAGGCTGGTGTCCCAGGGTGGGGCTGTGAAGGGTCCTGCGGTTGGGACAGCCACTTGCATCAGCATATGGGACTAGGCTTGGGAGCCCCTGCAGTTCTCACCCACACAAAGTGGGCCCGGCCCTTCCTGTGTACTGGTTTCACTGAGGAGCACGTGTGCCCATGATTGAAGATCTTCCCACTGGGTGTGTGATCTTGGCCGGGCCAGTCTGGTCAGGGATGCCACCCAAACGGGCCTGGGAACGATCATCAGGAAGGCACAAATTCTGCCCGGGCGTCCCTTCATTCTCTCTCGCCTTCTCTCTCTCTCTCTCCCCCTCTACATTCTCTCCTCCCCCCACCCGACCCAGGGCTTGCTGAGTAGCCCTGGGCAAGTTCCCTAATTGTCTAATTGTGTGTTTCTCCCACTTGGAAAACCTGCAGGCAGGAAATCAGACAAGATCTCAGCTGGAAGTTCTTGGGTTGAAAGGAGGATCTGAAATAAGAAGGTCTGATACCATTGTAAGGTTAAGTGAAAGAATGCAGTTAAAGTGCTTGAGCACAGAGCCAGCACAAAGCACCTGCTCAGTAAACAGGTCTTGTACTTCCTTTAATGTGGCTCAGACTGACAGTGCAAAGGGAGCCAGCTAATATCTGGTGACACAGTTAAGTGCTGAAAGTAGGACAAAACTGCTGATAGACTTCTAAAGGGTCTAAAATTAATCAATCCTTGCCAATGACCATGCATGTTACCATTCTCTGCCAGTCCCTAGACAAATGATACCTGAACTAGGAAATCTTCAGTTTCTTCTCTATCTGTGGTCCTCTGATAGCGCAGTGAAAGAGAAAGCATCCAAAAAATAACTAAAAAATTTCTGGGCCTTGAGATATTATTTACCTTTTTCTCCCTACATTTACCTTCTCAGTGTGTGCCCCCAATACTATACATCATTTTCTGAGCACATTTTTTCAATGAAACAATATAAATGAAGTGCCTAGGATAGTCCCTGGCACATAGTATACTGCTGCTCAGTTAACTATAACACACGCAGGAGAGATGTAGGAGAGTGGTGAGCAATAGAAAGAAAGAGCCATGAATTCAGGTAGGCAAATATGATAATGACTTTATTAGGTCACCCAGAATTTTAAGTTCACTTGCTTTGTTTTCAGGTGGGCTTGGGTTCAAATCCAGCCACCACTTAACCAGGTATGTTAATCTCTCTATGCTGCAGTTCACTCGTCTATAAAATGAAGATAGTACTAGTATATCATAGGAGCTGGCACCACACATAGAACAACCTTTAGTGAGTTGCTACTTTAGCCCAGGCACCGTTCTAAATGCTTCGTGTCTCTTCTGAGAGCTGACTTCGGGGTATTATATCTTAACCCAGATCCATAGACCCTGGAACTGGATTCAGCACTCTGTGTCTACATACATTTTTGTGAACGAGAGCATCCACAGCTCTCCTTAAATTTGCAAATAGGTCTGGGTCTCAAAACTGGTTAGGAATCACTGCCTTCAAGCCTTAGCAAAGAGTCTTACAGGTGCACGACTTGTCAGAGGTGGTGCAGACCACTGCTCCCAGACACCTGTGAGGAGGAGGAATCACTGGGGATGCCTGCTCGAGACTCGGGTCACTGTGCCTGAGAATTCCGAGTCAGGACAGCGGGGTGGTTTTGAATAAGAGTGCTACTCGCCTACAGGCAAGCCTAGGAAACTGATCTCATCCAACTTCTCATTTCTCGGGTGCAGAAATCAGCCTGGGGACCCGTTCAGTTTGAAGCCGCTTCCACCTCACAACCACGGACCAGCCTCCCTTCCCTCTGAGTCAAGCCCTCACCTCCCCTGAACAAGAGAAGGGAAATGCTCCTCTCTCCACAGCCCAGGTTCCCGTGAGCAGCACTCTAAGTACAACAGAAGGCTTTTTTCCCCAAGCTTATTTTTTCTCCTTATTTATTTAATTGAAGCCCAGGTAACACACAGTGTGACCCTAGTTTCGGGTGTACCACATAGTGAATCCACAAGTCTATACATTAAGCTGTACTCACGAGGGGCGCAAACATCTCAGCGCACAACTCTCCCAATCCCATTAATGTGCATATTGCCACATCCTATTCATTCCATATTAATTCCTATCCATTCCATAACTGGAAGCCTGTACCTCCCCTTCCCCTTCACCTATTTTGAAACCAGCCTTCTATTTTGAGGGGAAAAAAAAAAAATGTGCAGCCACCTCTGTGTTAGCCCTTTAAATCCCAAGGGGGCCTAGACCTTTCTTGCCAGAACCGCTCCCCCAGGCCCCGCCCCCTCCACACACCCCACTGTATGCTGCTTTACTATTTGAACAGCTGAGTCTATTCAGTGAACACTTTCAAGTGACATCCTACAAAAATGTAGATGCTTTGTTCCACTTCCTACAGCCACAGGCTAATTAGGCACTGAACAGGGAACTTCAGTCTGGTGCCATTTAGTTGCATGAGGCCCATGGTGGGAACCACGTCTTTCCTGGTGGATCTTGGCAAGAAATGAGTCTGAAGCAAAAAAAAAAAAAAAAACAACAACAACAACAGAAGAGGCAGCTGTGGCAGGCAGCAAGGATGGTTATCAATGTTACATTTCAGGCACATCCAAACATGTGGGCTCAAGAATGATCAGACAAAATCCGGAACCTTTTCTTTTCAGTTGGTGAAATTCTCTCCGTGCTTATCAAGGGCAGCCAAGGATACATGGGTGTTCCTGGAGTTTTTGAGGTTCATCAATCACAGAATCCTAACATAGCAGAAAGTTGAAATAACCTCCCCGAAGCAGGTTGGGCATACCTCTCACATACAAGGCCAGCATGCAAAATTTCCTCGGTGGCAAACTGTAGAAGCTGCATTTCCCTGAGAAGAAGACTACAAAACAATGCGGGTGGGCCCCTTCAGGCCTGTGCTTGACCTTGAAGCTGGGCAGCAAATCAGTTTTTCCATACTTATTCCTCAGTACTATTCCTTACACTCTCAGGGCCCACCAATCAGTGTGAATCTGCTTGGCTTTCTTTAACGCATCAGCTGGGGATTGCTTGCCCTCTTTCAGTTGGGTTTCAGAGCAAGCACTGAAATATGGACTATAAAGTCATGGGTCTGCTTACAAAATTGCTGGCTACAAAAATGTCCCAATGTCTTTGGTGTTGTATTTCTGAACCCAGGAAAGAAGTTCTTGATTATTCCAAATTTAATTCTTACTTTTGAAGATAACACAAACATATTGATCCTCTTTTTAATTTGCTAGGTCAATGAGGAAATGGAATACCAACGTGGAGAAAATTCCTTGTGTAGAATCAGAGTGCAGTTACCACTAACATACCAAGAAAATCTTCCTCAGGACCTTTGCACTTACTATCCCTTCTGCTAGGAACTGTCTCCAGATCTTTGTATGCTGGCTCCCTTAGTCACCCTCAGGGAGGCCTTCCCTGACTACTTCATTCAAAGCAGACACAAGACACTTGCTGTCACAGCACCCTGTTTTATTCCCTTCATAGCACTTAAACATATTAAATTATATTAGAAAGTGGTGTTCAGTAGTTCATAATTTGCCTGTAAGAGAATAAAGACCCTGTCTTGTCTTATTTGCCACTTTTCTCCGGTTCTGAAAACAATGCTGTGTTCAAAGCAGGTGCTCGATTATTTCTGGAAAGAATGAATGAATGCTAACATTTTGGCAGAAGACTTTGAGTTCATCACATGGAGATTTCAACTGTTCCTATATGTATGTGGCTTAGGTCTGTGAATAAGCTCTGGTCGGTAAGTGAAACGTGATTTTAACCTAGTCTGTCTATGCTCCTTGGTAACCACGTAACCCAGGGAAACAGCCTCCTGGTTAAGAAAATAGACTCTCAAGATAGTTCCACCACTCCCTAGCTCTGTGATGTTGGGCACTTAAACCTCTCCATACCGCAGTTTCTTCATCTGTATATGGGGAGAATAACAGTACCACTCTCATACCTTGTGAAAAGATTCCAGAATACGCTTGAAGAACTAGCTGCTACATGAGCCATGCATAGTACTAGAGACTTTCGGTTAATACAGGGAAGGGTGGGAACTACCGGAACTCTGTTGTATAAACTGCCAGAGTTCACTCTTGATCACCAGCTTCCTGGCATACAGCCTGAGGCTTGTCATAGGAGTTGGAATGGCAGTGGGCGCCTCTCTGACATCATTGCACCGGTAGGTCTGACACAGTCCTGATGGTTGGTGATCTCCAGGTAGAGCAGGTGCACCAGGCTCCCGCTCTCTGTGGGTGTGGTGGGGGGGGATCAATTAACCTTGCCAGGTGGACACAGGTGATTCCTAATGTCTCTTGCAGCCTTCCTTTCTACTCCTAGTACTGGTGATGTACACTTTATTTCTTCCAAGAACTCCCCAATTTATTGGCTTAATATAGTAAAGTGAAAGCCACTTTAAAAGGCACTTTGGGGGCACCTGGGTGGCTTGACCAATTGGCTCAGTCATGATCCTGGAGTCCCAGGATAGAGCCCCGTGTTGGGCTCCCTGCTCAGTGGGGAGCCTGCTTCCCCCCATCCCCTCCCCTCTCTCGTGCTCTTTCTCTCTTGCTCTTGCTCTCTCTCAAATAAATAAATAAATAAAATCTTAAAAAAAAAAAAAAAGACACTATTGACTTACAAGTCATAGGGGAAATCAGGAATGAGAAAAACAGATGGGCAAACAGAAGACTGTAATAGAAGGAATGTGGGCTCTAGAGCCAAAACTAACCATGTGACCTTAGGTGACTTCACCTGTTGGATTTCGGTTTTCTCTTAGGTTTATGGCCTGAACAGAGACAAGCAGAAAGCAGAGGTCATGACCCCGAGTCATGTGTTTAGGAGCAGCTGACGCACATGCCGTAGATGACAGAATGGCCCACGCAGCACAGCGAGTATCTGCCCCCCCGTGTGGGACCAGGGGCGGAGCTTTCAGATGCCAGGCTCTTCCTAGCAGAGGCAGCAGATGGCTTGCTTCCAGATGCTGGCAGAAGCTGAGTGTGCTTTTGTGTTCCGGCTCTGCTAAGTGACTCCTTGAGTGCCTCTCGTCTCACTTTGGGGAGCTTGTTAAGCTCCGATAAAGATGCTGCTGGGATATAGGCTTTCAGAAATCATTTCAGTGATTTCTGAGATGCAGAGTGGACTTGATTCATGAGGCAGTGTCAGGACCTCGAGTGAAGAACACGCACAGGAGCCCGGGGTGTGAACCGTCCCCAGGCACAGAGATGGACACCGGCCCCAAACCCTCCTCACTGCCATTACTGAGAGGGTATGAAGTGTTCCATCCCGGTGAAACAGCCTAAGAGCAGCTCTTCCCCCAAAAGGAAGGAGGGGGGAAAGTGTGGGAAAGGAAGAACCCTAGACGGAGGGCTACAAGGAGATCTGATTCACTGAGTAGATCAGATGATTCCCAGGGTCTCCTACACTAAGTAGCAGCGGTGATGGGTAAAGGCCTCGCTGGGGTCCAAGGTAAAAATACCTTCTCCCAGGAAGTTTTTGATAATAACTACGAAGAACAATACAACAGGCCCCCAAAGGAGTCACTTAACCCTAAGTGCAAACCAACACTTAATTACAGTTTCAGCTCTCCCCGAAATGGACTCTTTAAAGCGGTCAGCTAGGAATCACCTAGTCAGCACTAGGTCGGTTATCGGCCCAGCAGACCCCTGCCATCCCCTGAAGGAAAGTGACCTTGCCAGAACTACTCTGCTTTCTGCTTCTTTGTTCCCACTCCCCTCTGCCCATATCTTCCATTCTGTACCACTCCTCGGAGCTCCTGTCTGCTAGATTCATGTTGCCCAATTCATGAATCACTGAATAAAGCCACTAAGACCTTTAAAATGTACTCCGTTGAATTGTCTTTTAACACAGCAATCTCTTCGATTTAAGTAGCACTTTCCTAGAATGCTTGCACACAATTTCTCGTCTGATCCTCCAACCAAATGTGAAGAGTAGAGAGAGGTGGGCTGAACGTCTCCGTAATTCAGGTATGGGGATGAGTTCACTGACATGCTGCACAGCTCAACAACGTCACCGTTGGTCAGTGCGGAGCAGAGTGGGATCCGGGTCCCAAGTTCCTCGTTATTTCCGTTTGGAATTACTGAACAGTGCCATTGCTTATTGGTCCGGGGTATTTCGCCTTTGCGCGCATGTCCCAGAAGGGGGCGCTGCAGGGCAGCAAAGAGGCCAGGCTGGTGATGGGGTCCGCAGGTCAGCAGCCTACCTGCCAGGAGGAGGTAGCCACCCGTGACCTAGACGAATCCGCCACCAGCCTCCCGCCCCAGCTCTACAGTAGCCCATCAGAAGCACCTGCAGACGGGAGAGGCACAGGTAAATGGAGTCTGTGGTAAAGCAGGGTGGGGGTTGCTCACAAGGGAACCCCACTTGTATGGTTTCTGCTCCTTTCTGTAGTTGGGCCTGCAGATGCATGTGTGGTATGGTTGGCATGTGTACTTCTTCTAAACTTAAGGCATTAAAAGGAGACTCTATTAATCATCTTGACAAGGCTGGAGGTGAGGGAAGGGCAGCTCCTCTTAGCAGTCTCCTCCAAGGCCTCACAGAGACCCGGGGAGGGGGAACCCTGCTTTACCGGGAGCTGACACAGCAGAGGACAAATGTTACGTATTTTAAAATGCAACTAGAGAGCATTAATGTCCTAAAGAGAAAGAAAAAAAAAAAAAAAAGTCAACCTGAGTGAAGTTAAATTCTTACAGCAACCTGTATGGAACCGCCAGGAGTGACTGCAGCCTTCTAAGTGGAAGAAAAAGATCCTGACAGCCGCTGGGGCACAGACTTCCTTTAGGAGGTGCACTGTCAGGCACCCCTGCTGTGGGGCATCCTCCTTCATTATTATTTTGATTCTTTCCTAGATGCATCTGACTGCTTAACATAATTCAAATAACAAGGAATTCTTGGACTCCTCTGAGAGGAGAAAACAGAAAAGTTGCAAAGGTGTAAGACTTTGTATAAATTCTTTGTAAAAGGATTTTTGCAGCTAGTTGCTGGTATTGCCACACACACACACACACACACACACACACACACAGCACAGACCTCGGGACCAGACTGCCTGGGTTTCGATCCTGACTCCTCGCAGCTGTGAGGCCTTGGGCAAGTGACCAAGCCTCTCCGTGCCTGTTTCCTGCCCACTAAAGTGGAGATACCGGTGCCTACCTCGTGGGGTTATTAGGAGGATTAGATGGATTAATACATGTAAAGCACTTAAAACAGTAGCTGGCACACAGCCAGAACAGTCTCTGGCATTCACTGGCTTTCCTGCAGCTTTCTGAGCATTTTGAGGTTCTGGGGCTGTCGCATGGCGTCCATAGCTAGTTTGCCAATTTCTGCATACGTCCTGAAGGAGTAAAATAGGACTTGAGGTACAGTTTTTGAAGAGTTGTCCTATGAGAATCATGCGCAGTCTGGTCATGGGGAGGGGTGAGGGTTTGGAGGGGCACCCAAACAGAGCCCTTGGTGCTGGGGAAGCAAAGCAGATGGAGAATTCCAGACTGTGTCATCCACAGTGCCGTAAGAGGAAAGATCCACAGGAATTCCCTCCAAGTCTTTGACTATTCTGAGCCCAACTAACCACACAGAAATTGGGGAGTTCTTTGCAGACTGGACGAGGAAACAGGAAACGCCAAAGGGAGAGTAAAAACCCCATGGCTCGGGATACCTTTGGTCAAATGAGCCCACATTTTCACTTGATGTGTCACCTGGAGATGCCTCCTACTTCTGTTCCATTTACTATGTTCAGAAGACAAATCACAAGATGTAGTCTGTCACAATGCCACAGTTAAACCCGCCAATACACACGTCATCCGTAATTACCTTTGCAGGCTATGGCTCTAGCTCCACATTCTCCCACAGATGTTCATGGGCTCTGTACTTCCTAGGCATAGCCCAAGCATCAGAGCTCCATGGAATGGGAAACGCTGAGAAAGACTTACAGGAACCCAGGGAACAGTGGGTGTCTGTGCAGTCCTCCTGCATCACAGAACCCCTGCTTTCTGGGACCTGTGGGGTCATTTCCCACTGATGCTGAAATTCACTTTGTCATTGGGTTCCTTCGGAGGACTTCCTTCTCATCTTAAAAACACAGCTTCGGCCTAAATATTATCCACGTCTAAAATTTTACTACATAAGTCACCTTTAACAACTCTGATATCTGGAAAAAGGCCTCCTCTGAGTTCTTTGGAGAATCACAATTTCAAGCAAGATGGGTAAGACATCATAAAAGCACATCATTTGCCATGCCCTCAATTCCACTTACCAAACGTTTACCTGGGATCCATCCTTCCCGTTTTTAATTGATTAAAGCAGTTTACTGTCTGGCTCTCACGCAACATTAAGTAAACCACGAATGAGGGTATTTCTCATACACAATGCCCGTGTGGCCACAGGGTTCCAGTGACCCGAGCTATAGTAGTCTCCTTGCTCGGAGCAGATCTAATCATCCTGCAGCCTGCCTTTCATTATTCTCCAAAGGCTTCACATTCCAACGTCCTCTCCTAAGATCTCAGACCTATACGTTAATACTCTCGGTAGGTTAAACAGGAACACGAACATGCCAACCCTTCTCAAAAGATACCAATAATCTTCCAACATTCAACATGGACAGGACTCCAACACATTAGCTGAAGAAAGTCACTATGCTAAAGTATTATTGGAATAAGGACCTTACTCGGACAAGAAGAAATTCAGCTATTACCCTGGTCTGCTGACCTTCATCTCAACCTTACCTTAGAAAAAAAGTTTAAGACACTTATTTATATCAGTTGCTCTCATTTCAGTGCCGAAGGAACAAATGTCACGTTTTCTGATTCCTCACTAAAAAATAAATAAAAACAGATATTCGAGCCAAGGGGGAGGCAGGAAGGTTAAGGCTGACTTTACTTATGCTTTGAGGCTGAGTGGCTGTCTACTGAAATGAACTCTTCTTTTCAGGCCAACAATGGTTCTACCTGACACTGGCCTTGAGGCCTTCAATGAGAATGCCTTTAGGATGACTCAAGAAAAAACAGACCAGACAAAGTTTAACTCAGTTTTATTTTCCACTTTTAGTATTTTTCAAATTATACAACATGCAGTCTGCCAGAGTATCCATACATCTTCATTTTAGAACCTAGAGGATAACCAAAATTTTCCACGGGCCAGGGGAGGGTTACTTCCAGATCTTTTGTTACATGTACTATATATTACAGCATCATTATCTGGTATAAATGGCCATTTTCCCCCTCAAACCACCAAAACAAGTTTGTCCACAATTTTTTTTAATGAAAGCTACTGTACAGATACATAAAGCCCAGAGAACACACCTCTGCAGTACACATTACATACTTTACAAACTAGACATGTATAATCCTACAGAATGCCCTATTCCCCTTATAGCTGCACATGATGAAAAAAGTCTTTAAAACTGGTACACGAGATGTAAATGTGTAAGCAGACTTCATGGAGCAAGGCTTCCTTTGGCAGTTACCTGGCCCTTGTTCAATACTTTAAGAAAGGCTAAATTGTTAGTGTTATATAAAACCATTCTAGACTATGATGGTTCCTTTAGCTCATGAAAGATATTAAGGGTTAGACAATAAAGTGAAATCCTCCCCCTGCCCCCTTCCAGTGAAAAACTTCCCCAATATGTCATATAGCCAGACTCTAAATGTCTTCTGCCCTGCTAAAAAAAAAAAAAAAAAAAAAAAAAAAAAAAACATAAATACACTTCAAAGAGGGGACTGTTAAGACTTTTATTGGCTTTCAGTTACTCCTCTAGGAAAAGAGGACTGATAATTCCCCCATGAGTCTTGGTGATGGCTTGGTCTGGCCTTAGACAGAAATATCACTCCTTCATGTGAAGTTAGGGCATCAAAAGTCACTAGATGCTACATTCTAGACAAAGATTTTTATTTCTTCGTTTATCCCAATATTTCTATAAATTCTAATTTTTGTAATCACATGATACTATTTCCTTTAAGTCTTACTCCACACTTATTCTACTACCTGCCAAACAAGCAAACTGTACAGCATTTGAAGAGATGATGCATTTATACAGAATTCTCTAGTAACTGACCAAAACACATTTGGCATTAATATATTTTAGTCTCCAAACATATATCTTTTTCTTAAGTTTTAAAATCACTCTATGAATTGATAATACAGTCAATGAAGGAATATACTACATTATAAAAATGCAATTGGTTAAGTTGAATCCAACCATGAACGTTGATATTCCAAACAGCATTTCTCTAATTTAATAATCCACCATCCTGCAGGTAGAGATTATTTGTATAAATCATCTGGCTATTCCCTTATAGCATCAAAAAGTAAACTTTCAAGAAGTAGCATGAGATACAAAATTATTCACAGAGGAGAAACATACATTCTCTCTCTCCCACAAAAAATAAGCATACAATCAAAAATATAATCATAGGCTCAGTCACTCAGAAGTGTGGGTTTTATAGTTAGAGTACAAATGTAAAGGAGTAAGAATGTTTTTAAAATGAAAAAGTTGCATAAATGTGGCTTTTTAAAAAGTGGCCTATAGAGGAAATGGTCCTGGTCTTAGTTTATCATATAAAGTAATATTTAGGGATCCACTTGAATATGCTGTATAATCCATTCCAATCATCCGCCTACCTTTTAATCAAGTGAAGGAAAGTTAGTTTTGAGGTCCTACAAAGATTGAAGCTAGGTGAACTGACTGGCTGATCAGCAAGTAGCATAATTATCTTTTAGGGACATCAAAGCCAACTTTCTCTGTGAATAAAAGTCGTGTGAATTTTGTGAGTTCCTTGTGGAGATCAAGAAATATGTTACGACAAGTGAAACGTGTGGGTCTTTTTGAAACATGAAAGGGCCAAGCAACTCTTTAGAAATAGAAAAGGGGTGCCCAGGGAAAAGTTACTTTGGGGAGATTTTAAAACAATCTAATAACAAGAGAGCCCCGAAAAAGAATTATTGCCCTTTGTTCAATTTCTGCACATAATAGTTGCATAATAGACAGTAGCGGTGTGACAACTATTAACTGGCAATCCTCTCCAAGACCAATGTTTTAGCTTCTAAAATCAGAGCCAAACGTATTCACAGCAAGATGATAATCTATGGCATACATTATTACCTGATACAGTTGGCAAAACCTGCCCTACAAGGACCCTTCTACCAGACTGCAAATCACCATGGAGCAACTGTATTGGGCAAGTACTGGCAATTTATGAAAATCAAAAGAAGAATTTTTAAAGTGTAAATGAATGCAAAATCATCAACTTTGCGAAATAAATACTTCAGTAGAATTGATCTTCTTTCTCCTTACTCTCCTCCCCACCAAAACAAAACACATATAAACAAAGTGCAACGTTTAACAAATAAATTAAGTCAAAGCAGCTTTGCTGTGTCGGGTTAATTTTATACAAGAAAAGTGTGGAAATTGATTCAGAATCCTTAGTGCTTTACACACGCACACACACGCACACGCACACACACTCACTCTCTAACTAGAACTCATACAGTGAAGAGAAAGCTCGAGGTCTCCCCGGCCTACACTTCATTCCAGTGGTGACAGCAGCAGGGACAGTGCCCGCTCCCTCAGCTTGGGCAGGCACCGAGATGGGATGGGTGCTTTCACGGACATTGGTCTGGTTGTCACGGACTTAACCTCAAATTTGTCAAAACTAGTAGCAGCACACAAGACCAAGTTAATTGAATCCTTGTCAGCTTCCCTGAAGACTTTCCTACTTGGAAATCAATCCTTTTAAAATCCTTAGCTGGAAGAAAGAGTTGATTCAGCTTTTAAATTTGTATGTTGAAAAAAACCAATAGTTAAATGTAAAAAAAAAAAAAAAAAAAAATCCATCCATACTGATTTCTTCACATTCTTGCCAAGATGAAATCTATCTGATGCCGAAGAGAGAAGTCAAATAAACATTCAGCAATGAAGGGTTAAAATAGCAACTTATTCATAGGCACAAAAAGTTGTCAGTCACTACCCCGCCCCAGGGCTTCCTTTTCCGACCAACCGCTGGAATTGATCCTGGATTTCACTGGGCGGTACCCCCTTGAGGCTTAAGATGGTTCCCTATGGTGAGAGGCAAGAGGCCATCCCCCAGCGTGCCTGCTCAGGTAGGATCAGGGAGGAGGACCCCAGGAGGGGCGGGTCACCCCAATTCCAATCATCCAACTTCGCAGCATTTTCAACACTTCTGAAGGAAGGCTGTTCAAACTGGGCTGGCTGAGACTAGTCGCTGCAGGTTTAGTAGCAAGCAGCTCTGGTGGATTTGATGACTTTTTGCATTTACCTAGACGTGTTTGAGTGAACAAATTCTACATTGCTACTGTCAGATTGTTTTTCTGCCTCGGAGAAATTTGCTTTGCATTTTAACAGGTGCCCTACAAAAAGGTGTCTTTTACAGCTCCAAAGACGTGACGGGGGTATTCAAAATGCTTCTTTGGGGTAATTTGTTTCGGAAAAGTGTTCAGAATGACAATTTTGAACCTTGTAGCAGCACTTTTTTTGTTCCCTAAAAATATAAAGGAATGTGTTTTGCAGGAAACCAGACAGTTGCAACGGAGCATGACCCCCTGCCTCCATGGCACTTGGTTGCTATTCCCCCTCCCAACGCCCCCCCAAACCCCTCCAACACCTCCCACCCGTCCCAGGGAATGGCACGTTAGGGCATTTGCTGGGATGGCAGACTGCGGAGGAAGGAGCCTCCAGGATGGCCCAGAGACCACCCAATAGCCTAGGCCCTGGCACTCGTTCCCAGGATTGAGTGGATCTTCTGGGATTGGCCCCTTCAGGTTTCTCAGGAAGCGAGAAGTCCAAGCACACGTCTGTACACAGAGATTCTACACAGCTCAAATATCTGAAACCAGTGTACTGCAGATGGCTGGGGTAAGCACGTGTAAAAGAAAATGGAAACCATGTAGGAGGGGAAACAAAAAATAAAGGAATTGGTGATTAACGGAGTCCTGGACATGCTATGTAGGGAGCCGTATCTGTTGAGAGAGAACCAGAGAGAGAACACAGGAGTTAGAGGACATCGTGGAATTTCACTCCTCAGAAAAGTGCTTCGATATTTGGAGTATCTGCCGTGATCAGATATTTAGGGAAACGTTCTAGGTATTTAGACCGGAGCTGTCCAATAGAAAGACCACCTGAGCCACATATTTAATTTAAATTTTCAAGTGGCCACATTAAAAGTAGAAAGAAACAAGTAAAGTTAATTTCAGTAATATATTTTATTTAACACAAGAAATTCAATATATTGTCCTTTCCACAGGGGATCAGTACAATGTGTTGAGAAATCTTACGTTACACTGTCACTATGGAGCTCTTTCAGTCTTTCTCCCACAGTATTTGCAACGTGGTGTAGGTTTTATACTTTTGGCACATTTCGATGTGGACTTGGCCACATCTTGAGTGCTCAGTAGCCACACGTGGCTGGTGGGTATCGTGGTGGACAGCACAGCCTCCTACTTACTGCTTCTGCCCTGACAACACTCTCTTCCAAAAATCCATATCTATCGACACTGGTATTCAGAGAAATACCACGCATTTTCTCATTCTTCAGATGGACTCGAACACCACTGGCACTTGCCAGGGGTTTTGAGGGAGGTCCCACATGGCCCCTAACCCAGAAAAGAGGTTCCTAGTCCTGACTGAAAGTTAGGACTCCCCTTTCTGGGCTGATGAAGTTACTCAGAGGGTATCCCCTTGATTTCACCCCACTTCCCACCAGAGGTCTGTCCCATCATACTCAGGTCTGCAGGATAAAAGTCTGGGCTAGTCCTGACTTAGAGGCTAGCCCTGAGTGGTCTCTGTCACCTTTGGACCAACTCCAGTAAAACCAGTTTCAGGAAGGAACCAAGAGGTTCAGCTTCCCAACAGCTGGGAGCCCTGGGTCTATCAGTGGTTTTCCTATACGTTTTGGGCAGAGCTCACAGGGTTTTGCAGTGGGGAGGGAGCGACAGCAGGGGTATGCTGAGCCTCATCCTCGAGAGACACGGGCAATGCCCAGCACAGAAAAGCCCATGTGCTCTTCTTTTTTTTTTTTTTTTTTTTTTTTAACAAACCCTTGTGTCGAAGGCTGACTTTCAATAGATCGCAGCGAGGGAGCTGCTCTGCTACTTACGAAACCCCGACCCAGAAGCAGGTCATCTACGAATGGTTTATCATCTACAAATGGTTTAGCCCATGTGCTCTTCTGATTTTAAAAGGAACTCCATAACCTGACACACTGTGCTTTCTGTTTTTGCCTCTAGAAGGCTTAGATTCCCATTCAGGGCTCAGCTGTGGTAAACACCCAGCTCAGATTCCTGCTATAATGCTCTCTCCCCCGCTAATGTGTTTTTCTTCACTCTCCCAACTCGTGTGTTATAATATTATAAGCAACCTCATGTACTTTATATAAGTAAGCAGGATGTAAATTATAAATAAATAGAAAAAATTCAGGGTGTGGAAAGGGGTTATAAAAGTAGATAAAGAGCAAAATCAGTTGGGGGGGAAAGAGGAGGAAAAAAAAATTCTTTATTACAATACCCCCTCCTTCCAGACACAAAAATAAAAAACTCAGAGAGCTCATTTGGTAAGTACCATCTCTTGCTCCAATGGTGTAACTACTCAGAGGAATAAAGCTGCTCAATCAAAAATGGCTTAAACAACCTTATATGTTAATAGTCATGTCATTTTTAGATGTCAGAGAGAGAGATTGGTCTATGGGAAGAGCATCTTTAATGTTTAGCCTCTTTGGTAAGATTTTGTGTTTATTATTAGGACAAGAAATGAAAACTCCAAAAGCCTGGTCATAGTGGTCATCTAAATCATGTTGAGCTGAAAACCAAGCGGGATGCCTCCTGAATATCCCCATTCAAATTCCCATTTCGCTTTCCTTACAGGTTCAATTTCTCCAAGCACACTATCTCATGATCACTTACGAGTCACCTTGGTCCAATGGGATGGTCTTCCTACGTGCCCGGGGGCAGGGAGGTACAAGCACATGTCTTAAATTGCAGGGTTAGGGCTTCCTGGGATGACGGCAGGCACCTCTTGCTGACAGAGCCTCGTGCTAGACACATACTCAATGGGTGGCCTCAGCAATGCCGCGGACCATGAAGTCACATGATTCCCACCAGCGGGCCTTTCATTCAAATCCCCCACCCCTCCATGTGCAAGAGTCAGCACGTCTGGCTAACAGTACGGAAGAAACAAGGGGCCCCAGAGGACACCCAGCCTGCTTAGTCACCTCAAGGAGGGCGAGAGAAGACAGAGGACAGGCTGCCGAAAGGAAAAACACAGGGAGTCCACCAATAAATCGTCCTTTAATCTCAAGAGCTTGTTCCTCTTCATCCTGAGTTACAGATCTTTCCAGCCTGTCTGCCAATGCAGTCCTCCCAGCAGGCCCAAGAAGGAAGGAGTCGGCTGAGATACTCCCATCCATCCCCCAACTATCTGAATGTTCATCTCTTCTGGTAAATTCAGGAGAGAAAATGAACAGAATGTATAAAGGTAAATGGCTTAGCTCCTGCAGAAACCACTTCTGACCACTCTGATCACCGAGAGCGGCCAACCTGGAGAGGCTGGCAAACCTCGAGAAGACTGACAACCCAGCTCTGTTGACCCTCTTGGATGGGTTGGAGTTGTTACTCTCCGGAAAGCACAGTACTGGCCCGAGTGACCTGCTAGGAGGCCGTCCCTGGGCCTCTGCCAAACTGGAGATGGTAATTCAGAGTGGCAACGTGTGACCAGGCTTAGAAGGAAATAAAATCACCTTTCTTTAGAAGGGGTGAGAAGGCGGAAGAAAGAAGCAAATTATACAAGGGTTTTGTTTTGCAAGAAGTATTCAGAGATTTCCCCCCAACTTCAGCCTTTGCAATTGTTCGCAAGCGGATTTATCCTTAATCCAAATAGTACATAGTTTTACCTTTTCTCTTGCATTTCTACCATTCAGTGCCCACATTGTAAGAATGGCCAATTGTACTCTATGTACCACTCCCTGCTGGAGAGAAGTGGGTTTATCTCCCAGGAGCTTAGTGCAATCTGCTGTGTGGGGGAGAATAGTTCTTCCTTCCAGGTCCTCACGATTGCTCCCTTTATGCGCACAATGCTGGTTTCCAAGTCCCGTGCCACAGTGCCCGCGTGCACTTCCTTCTGCCCCCTCTCCCTGAGTCCTGCTTTGTCTGTGCTGCTTAGGTCTGCCCCTGTGACTACTGTAACATTGGCCGATACTTGGGTGGCCCTCATTTCTCCTAGAACTTTCCCCTCTACTTTCTCATCTCTCATCCAATTCTCAGAAGAAGCTTGTGATGAAGGAAGTGCTATGGGGGTACCTGGGTGGCTCAGCTGGTTAAGCATCTGACTTCATGATCTCAGGCTCCCTGCTCAGCAGAGAGTCTGCTGCTCCCTTTCCCTCTGCCCCTCCCCCAACTCGTGCACACTAGCACATATGGGCTCTCAAAGAAATAAAATCTTAAAAAAAGAGAGAGAGAGAGAGAAGGTGCTATGATCATAACTTCTCCACACCTAAGAATTCTGTCTGGAGTGACAAGGCTGGGTTTTCTTCAACTAAAATAAGACACCGCAACCAAGAGAACGCAGAAGCAGATATGAGAGTCCAGGATCATCGTCCACTAAGCCAAATATTAAAAAGCTTTGCAAAACTGCAAAGCAATTGCCATTCTCCATTTGTTTTGGAAAATAATTACGTTTCATTAAAAGTGGCATTTGTGTTAACAGTAGTGATACTTAAAATTGTTTTGCTTCAATTTATATCAATAACATAAACCATATCAAGAGATACAGTCCAGGAATATAAAATCTCTTTGATGTCAGTACTTTTATTTAAGACTACAAGGGGTCTTTTTTTTTTTAAAGGTTTTATTTATTTATTTGACAGAGAGAGAGAGAGAGAGAGAGAGATCACAAGTAGACAGAGAGGCAGGAAGAGAGAGAGGAGGAAGCAGCCTCCCTGCTGAGCAGAGAGCCTGATGTGGGGCTCGATCCCAGGACCCTGGGATCATGACCTGAGCCGAAGGCAGAGGCTTTAACCCACTGAGCCACCCAGGCACCCCTACAAGGGGTCTTAAGGCCAGGAACCTTGGGAACTGATGCACAGGGGATCAGAGTTCAGGGTCCACCACAGACAAGATGTGTGATCCTGACAGTTCACTTGGCCTCTTTGTAAAATGTAAGATGGTGTAACGTCAACATGGGCCAACGCCGGGTGCCTGCTCCTGCTAGGCACCTGCCTAAGCTCTCTGTGTATTAATGCACTGAATCCTCACAGCCACCCGTAAGTAAGTACGGTCATTTGGCACATTTTACAGAGGACAGGGAGGCACAGAGAGATGAAGTAACTTACCTAGGACATGGTCAAGCTGGGATTCAACTCCAGGCAGCCCAGCTCCATATCCTGAACCCACAGTCCCTCAGTCCCTCAGCTATGTACCCTGCTTGTAATAGACCCCCCCCCCTGCAGAGAGGGGATTCACATTCTTGTGACTCAGTCATTTCATTGCTGGGTTTTCCCAACAGCAATAGCAAGTTGGACAGCCCAGCGGCTCAGGAGTAGACCACCGGTGTGGCTTAAAGATCCCACATGGCTTGCTGTGAAGACGGCTTCCTGACTTCACTACTTTGGAGGATTAAATCTGAAAGCCGCTTCATGCCCACCCTTCACGTAGGGAGTGAACCCATCTCTGCTGTGGGCACAAGGCAACTCGTACATTTCAGGTATATGTGATATTTTTTATCTGTGCTTAAGTGGGTATCATCACCGAGAGAATGGTCAAGGTGAAGCCCAGCAATGATGTAAGACGGTTTGGATCCAGGTACTCAGGACAGAGAGGAGAGGAACAAGAAGGAAAGACAGATTTAGAAAAGCAAATAGAGTATAAATGAGGAAGTGCCAGCCTGAACATTAGGGTAAACTAAGAACTAAGGTCAAGGGCTACCTTTTTCTTCTAGTAGTCAAAGGCTTCAAAAGAAAATTCTATTCTGCCTGAGGTAGAGGAAAACAATGAAGGGGGGTGGGTGTGCGGGTGTTGGGAGGTGAACTTCCTAGTTCAAAAACAGAAGAGCTAGAGGCCTGTGTGGACCTCAAGTTTAGGGCTTTAGCTGAAGGTAGTAAATGTGGGGAAATGGCCAGGGACATTCAGTCAAATAAATCTGAGGTTTAAGTACTAGCCTAGAAAACACTGGACTTCCTATCTCTAAAGGTACACTTGGAATTTCCCCTTTTCGGTATAGCTTCCTGTGGCAATACTTTTTTTTTTTTTTTAAAGATTTTACTTATTTGACAGAGAGAGAGAAAACACAAGCAAGAGGAGCTGTAGGCAAAGGGAGAGGGAGAGAGCCTGATGTAGGACCCCAGGATCATGACCTGAGCTGAAGGCAGACACTTAATCCACTGAGCCACCCAGGTGCCCCTGTGACAGACTTCAGAGTAGGAAACCATTCGTGCATTCCAAATGTCTGGGCCAAGCCTGAAGAGCTTGACTGTGACTGGCACACAGGAAACATGGGGTCCAGGATTTCAGGGCCTTAGTCACAGATGACCATTGTGGCAGCAAAAGGGAATAGTCGTGAAAGCCTGGAGATCTGTGTTCTGTGTGTGCTTCCAGCATACAACTTAAGAATGTAAAGATAGTACTTTTACTAACAACTAATGGATCTATTCACAATAAAGGCCTTAAAGTGTAAAACCTGAAGAGGACAGAGCCATCCTAAAGTGACTGTCACACATATCAGAGATACAGAGGTCATAACAGTACACCTGGTCTGCTTTGATGGCTCTTTATAGCTGCACTCACCCTTGTGAACCTGCTGTAAATTGCAGACATGCTTTCCAGGGCTGCATGAAATCACAGTCTAAAAACATGGGACTGTGTCTCCGTGAGAGCCCTCATGAGTCCCTGCTGGCTCTACCACTGTAATTTTACCCAATATTTTATCAAAGTTTACTGAAACTTTATATATATATTTTTTAAAGATTTTATTTATTTATTTGACAGACAGAGATCACAAGTAGGCAGAGAGGCAGACGGAGAGAGAGGAAGGGGAGCAGGCTCCCCGCTGAGCAGAGAGCCCAATGTGGGGCTCGATCCCAGGACCCTGGGATCATGACCTGAGCCGAAGGCAGAGGCCTTAACCCACTGAGCCACCCAGGCGCCCCGAAACTTTATATTTTTAAAAGGCTTTATTTATTTACTTATTTGAGATGACAGGGCGAGGGGGAGGGGAGCAGAGCAGAGGGAGAGGAACAAACAGGCTTCATGCTGAGCACAGAGCCTGACACAGGGCTTGACCCCATGACCCCGAGATCATAACCTGAGCCAAAACCGAGTCAGACACTCAACAAACTGAGCTACCCTGGCGCCCCAAAACTTCATAGGCTGTGATTTCTAGACTTAATATATGTGGTTTTTTAATAAAAGTACAGTCCTCAAAATAACAGAGTCTTTATCTACACCAACAAAGTGAGTGGCATTCTGGGCCTTTTGTTCATTTCACAGTATTTTCAATTTTATGTTTTTCTTTCCACAAAAATCTGAAGCATTAATCTATGCATATTCTAGGGGCGCCTGGGCAGCTCAGTTGGTTAAGTTAGATTTTAGTGGGTCGTGCCCTCAGGTTGTGAGATGGAGCCCTGTGTCAGACTCCACGCTCAGCAGGGAGTCTGCTTCTCACTTGCTCCCTCTTCCTCTCCTGCCCACACTTTCTCTCAAATAAATAAAATCTTTTTTAAAAAATATGTGGGTATTCTAGATTATCTAGCTGACTACCTTACAACCAAGCATTTCCATGCAACTTTAGCCCCACACATGCTTTATGCTACAACCAAGTGGACGCTAATGCTCACAGCTTAAATATCCTCCAGCTAAAGCTGGACGCGAGGAGACAATGATGTGTTCCAGCCACAAGACAGCAAAATGGCTTGCAGGTATGCAGCGATTCTGCAGTGTCTTCCTTCCTTCTTCCCTCCCTCCTTCCTTCCCTCCTTTTTTTCCTGTCTCTTTTTCTTTCTCTCCTCTTTTCCTTCCTTTCTTTCCTTCCCTTTTTTTTTCCTTCAATATTTAATGTTTAAGTAATCTCCACACCCAACATGGGGCTTGAATTTATAACTCCAAGATCAAGACTCACATGTTCTACCAACTGAGCCAGCTAGGCACCCCTCAGTGGTTTTAACACAGAAAGGGAATGAAAGAAGTGGGCCCTGTCATGACACACAGAAGCACCTAGGCAAGCCGGACTCTACCAGAAGCAACGCATACCAGACTCACATTGCACCCAGCTCTTTTCATAGAAAAGCCATCTTTCATTAACTTCTGTTAAGGTTGGTAATTTGATTGTTTACGGTTCATTTCAATCTAACTTCTAAATTTGTTTTGGACTTGGTAGTTGTTTAAGATCTGTAAGTATACGCTATTGTAAATTTGCAAATACCTAATTATAATAATAAAAATCTCTGGGTAATATGAGAACTTTATCCCCTTAAAAGTACTCTGCTTATATTCAAATCTGAGAAATAATGGTCTAAACATAGGAGAGTCAAAAGACCCTTTTTCCACAAAGCCTTTTAGCGAAGTTCCAGCAGTGCCCCACTGGCGACATCTGGTGGACATATTTGAACAAACACCCACTGGCTTGTCAAAGGACCGCCCGGAAAGGAGGTCTGAGTCCAGGGCCCGCAGAACCAGGGAGATATTTAAATGATGTCTGCATTAAATGTGGGGCCATGAATAAGCACTCAGCCCTGCCTCAGAGGTATATTTCACACCTTATCTGTTCTCCAGGCTGCAACCCCATCTACCACCTGCCAGCAGTGGTCCTTCCTCCTCTGCCTTCCCATCACCTCTGCTTATGTTCCAGATTGCAGCTCCTCTCAGGCGGCCAGTACCCCCTACATGCAATTCTCCCATTTCCCACATTATCAATCTCCCCACAAGATCCTCTAGGGGAGCCCCTTCTCTGACTCTCATGCACCCCACCCTTTCCATAGGGTCCAGCACAGGGTGGTCTTTCCCAGTCATGAACCAGGTCCCACCACTCCCAGGGCCAGAGCTCCCCCGGCCCCATAAACTCAGATTGCACTCTATGCTGGTGGCCTGGCCTCAAAGGCCTCATCTATCTGGCCCGTCCTTCCCTCCCCTGACAACCCCAGTTATGAAGGTCTCTGTGTTCTCTGGGCTCTGGCCCCATCAGCCTTCCTGATTCCTCAAACATACCAGCCATCCCCACCTTGCAGCCAGTGTGCTACTCTTCCATTACTACGTGGCTGGTACTTGTCATCATTCAGTGCTCAGCTCAAATGCCACCCCCTCTAAATGTTATTCCCTGTCTCCATCGCATTAATCTGTTCTTATTTTCCTCAGAACCATACCACTATTCGAAGTTCCCTTGTTATTTGCTGTCTGCCTCCCTGCAAAAAGAGAATTACTGCACAAGAACAGAACCTTTGTCTCATTCGTTGTTAAACTAAGGACAGAGCAGGCTCTCTGTGCCTGACCCCATTTTGCAGATGATGAAACTGAGGCTGAAGAAATCCAGCCAACTTGCCCAACATCACAAAGCAGTACAGCCAAGGCCAGGGCTGGAACCCATGGTCAGCCAATCTCCTATCCCATGGCCATACTTTGCTGCACTGGACTGTTCCATGCCCAGCTCTGCAGCTTGAAAAAGATTTCCCCTCCCTCTGGCAGCCCCCCTAAATTTGAACTAGTTGAGATAGGCAGCAGTATCCTGAGTTCTCCATGTCGGCATTTTCAGTCACTCTGAAACTTTGAGCATAAACCAAAATACTCATTGTGACTATATTCCTTGAAACCTGAAATGAAGCAGAAAGAAACCCCAGAGATATCCAGATGCTGCCCAAGTACAAATATGCTGCTCTGACTTCAGTAAGAGGGCTGGGAAGATCATTTCTCCCTAGAACAGACACACTTCAGAGTGAGCATCCCAAAGACCAGGATCACCTCAAAAGGTTTTGATCCCAACTAAGCAATGAATCCCACATTTCCAGTTTTCT